>NW_024582405.1:589840-645723 GCF_018398535.1 Haplochromis burtoni | reverse complement strand
ATAAGATTTTCTAGACCTGAACACAAACTTTACTGAAGACATCTGCCACACATTCTTCCTAACACATACAAGCTATGAATCCACAGAAGTACCAGAGGCTGTAGTTAATTATCATTTTACATTTATTTACAGCAATATTTTTTTAATTAATCTGTCAACTTTATATAAACTCACTAATTGCTTGAAACTACATTTAGTAATAATCAGATCTAATACTATTCTAATTTGATTTTTGCTTTAAAAAAATGATAAATGATAATGATCCATTTCTTTAGTAATAAACAAAAAAAAAAGTATCACTAAAGAACTGAGAGGATCATTAGGAGGTTGCACTTTTTATTATAGCTCGGTAGAAATGTGGTGATAACTGATTGGAATCACAGACCCAGACAGCATGATATTATCTTAATATTTCACCCACGTTACAATACTGTTGTGATTTTTAACATTTTCCTCTAAACTGAGTATTGGAATAACAAAAACTGCAATTTATTTATTTATTTATTTTGTCTCAAAATGAGACGGTCATGCAAACAACGCTGTCACCAAAAATGTTGCTGTGAGACAGAATCAGTCGGCTATCAGCCTGACATCAGTCTGTGAATGAATGAGATCAGGTTGGCAGTAAGTTGGCAGTTATGCACTCTGTGTCCTGTGTTGGATAGTTATTATTAACTTGTTCGGCTGGTGTTATGGTGCAGGGCTCATCTCTTGTTAGTAGAGTAGTATTTTCTTTTTTTTTATTATTTATTTATTTTCATTATTTAAATAAAATATCCATATTTGGTGTCTCTGTATATGTGCAGAATTTCATCACACAAAACATTGCAAAACTGTGCCTCATCCCTAGGAAATAGCAATGTAATATAAGTAATAACCAAATAATACTTTCTATCAACAGTTTTAACAGCTGAGTTATACTGCATTGAAATGTATGTAACTGGGTAACAAGAGAGCAGAAACTGGGGGATAATAATGTGGAAACAAAACCAGTTAGCAAGAGTATTAGCTGTTACGACACTAGCAGGGCCTGCTGTAGTAATAATCCAAAACACTGAAGATATTTACACTGTTACCTTCAAACAACGAAGTGGGGACATAATGTAAGGTTAATTACATATAAGGTAATACTTTCCTAATATGAATGAACCAATATTACCTTATTATGATGAGGTTACTACCATTTTAAAGTTAGCATATAAAAATTCAAATTCACACATTTTACTTAATAAGTTATCATCTTGTCATCAGTACTTTACTCTTTACTATACTATTACTAATTGGTTTTCCATCAGTTTGCTAACACTTTATTACCTCCAGTTTGTTATTATTACATTATTGCCCAATTACATACGTTTGTTGTAGTTTAACTCGCCTACAGTCAGTGACTATTCTTGGATATGATGACTGATTATTTGATAATTAGGTAGTAATAGTGTGCTATTTCCATATTATTACTGTCTTGTTTCCACCTAGTTGCCACATTATTACTGAGCTGTTATAAAAATACATATAAAACATTTAAACCTTTATTTGTTTATGGAGTCTCATCAGATTAAAATCACTGATTTAAAAGGCCATGCATAATATTACACAGGGTAACCCACAGGTGGCTAATACCACCAACCTGATTATTAGAAGATGAGAGAGCCGGCAGTATCGTACAGCTGCTATCCTCAGCACCTAAGTGCTCCAG
Source organism: Haplochromis burtoni (assembly GCF_018398535.1). Classification (NCBI taxonomy): domain Eukaryota; kingdom Metazoa; phylum Chordata; class Actinopteri; order Cichliformes; family Cichlidae; genus Haplochromis; species Haplochromis burtoni. The sequence goes on along the minus strand of NW_024582405.1, from coordinate 644,027 downwards.
AAACTTAGGGCTAAAACCTGAACTGAACTCTCTAACTGAAACGCATGCTTTAATATTTGTTTATTTATCACAAGTCATATTGTCAGCAGACTATTGAACAATGTTATCGCACATCACAGATTTTCCTCATATCCTGCAGGCCTTGTAAAAATGTAATTATTTTCCACGCAACCATATGGAAAACACCATTAGTGTAATATTAGTGACTGTAAAACATGTGCAACAGTGTTTTACATTGGAGTATTTTCTACAAAGAGACGCACACGCAAGAAAATCTAAATGAGGTGTGCATTTTCTGCCATGCGTGGAAGGATGCAGCTTGTGACAGACAGGAAAAAGTGAGGAGTTGAATATCTTGAGAGAAAGAAGACATTGGGCGAGATCAAAGGTTGACACTCTGACAGCTGTCTTTGATTCACCTGTAAGCCCTTATGAGCATGCACTCAGCAATGCATGCATTCAACATGCAACTCGCAACTGGGGTGACAGCACCGAGCACTGAATTTACATTAATAAGACTTCTTGTTATTCCCTCGCTTAGACAAGAGATATTTGGAGCATTTATTAAATTATTAATCTATTTATTTATTAATTTCGTCAGTCAGTCAGATTTTTTTTTCATGGCCGAGAAGCTCAGCGTAATTTCATTGAGCTACCAGATGGTTGAGGGTTTAATTAACAACTTCAAAAGCAATAACTGGAGAGCCGGCCAAATACACAGCCGCACGCACACACATGCACACATTATTAGCTGCCTATATGCAAAAGTCTTGCACAACCACAAATGCATATCACCCACAGCTGCTTATTAATTCATACAGCATGAAATTCAAAAAGAAAAGTGGCCATTGTACTCCCAGTGTGTTTATGTACAGTATCTTTCTCCTTGTTATGAAGGCTGCTCCCCGAGCTCCCCAGACTGTCTGTGAAGGCGATAGTTGGAGTTGAGGGGAGGTGCTGTGGATAGGCTTGAGGCTCCTAGACTGTAAGTCACACCCCGCTGATTGGATCTTACTGTCCTCTCGGGGACAATAAAAACACCCTGTCTTCTCTTCATCTCTCCCCCCTCTCTCTGGCATTACTGGCAAGCACAGCCATTATTCCACTATAATGACATTATTTTGATTGGCGAAGCAACAGCAGGGCTCCATCTGCTCGCATTAGGCATGGTAACCAGACAGCGCTGGGATATATTAATATGAGTGGCACAGGGCAAGGAGCCTTTAACCCGGCCTGGGGGTCAGACAGCCTCTGCAGGTTCTGGCTCTTTTCTTCAGACACAACACAGACAGTCCACAGATAGCTGCGGTATGTTGTCATTGTTCCACAAAGACGCTTGTTCACTACTGTTATTGGCCAGAAATATTTAAATTCAAAATCCCACAACTGTCAGTCTAGATTTCTCAACATAGCAATTTATTAGTGGGGCATTAGTGGGTATTTTATTTTATTCTATTCTACTGTGTACAGTTGTGTACAGTATCTTATTCTGATCTTATTTCAGTGTTTTTCAAATTTTTCTATGTAACGTTGCACTGTCCACTTTCTGCTTTAACAAAACAAATTTCCCACGTGTGGGACTAATAAATGTTATCTTATCTTATCTTATCTTAATTGTAAGATGGCAAAACTACCATGGTTTGATCCTACCTTAAAAAGTAAAGCTCTAATCAGCGTCTTTTCAAAGATAAGTCAATTTTCCATTGCACTTACACTTTTACCTGCACTTCATTACTTTGCTCTGCTGTGTGTGTGTGAAGTGGAGAGCAGAGGAGAAAAACGACAGGGACCGTAAACGATAGCTGAAACGAAACAAGTACACAAGGGATGGACATGGTCAGCAACAGCACTCAGGCAGGCTATAGGGTTTAAATGATGCTCAGCTGATAGTAAGCGGCCCGGAGTGTGCCAGGAAAATATCTCCAATCCCATAGGATGGATCCATGATTTCTCGTTCTTTATGCCAAATTCTGACTCTACTATTTGAATGTCAAAGCATAAATTGAGACTAGGCAATGTTTTTCTAGTCTTCTGTTGTCCAATCAAAGCTTACGTTTTGTGTTTTTGCTGTTCTTAACTGACCCAAATGTCTCCCGATGTTGTCATTTTTGGTAGTCCCTGGTCTACCAGGTTTGACATGTTGTCTGTTCAGAGATGCTCTTCTGCATACCTTGGTTTGTCACGCTATTTGTGTTAGTGTTCCCTTCCTATCAGCTCGAAGCAGACTGGCAATTGTCCTCTGATCTCATCAAGGCCTTTTTGTGCATACAGCTACCACTCACTTGATAATTTCTCTTTTTTTGGAGAAAAATCTGAAGATCCTGGAGATCAGTGTTTGAAAAAAATCCCTGTAGATCATCAGTTTCTGAAATATTCAGACCAGCCTGTCTAGCAACAACAACTATGCAACTTAAATCACCTTTCTTTCTCATTCTGATGCTCAATTTGAAATTCAGTGGATTGCCGTGACCATGCCTACATACACTATACAATACATGGTTTACTGTTTTATTGTATAGTGGTTTACTGTTGCATTGTGATTGGCTCACACCTGGTGGCCAACTTTCTGTTTTTGAGTAGAAAACACTCAAGTGTGAGTGTTGCAGTTAAACTTGCAGAGAAGGTACGTCGCCTCTTTAGTTTGTAAAAAAAAAAAACCTGCACAAAAGCGCCTTTTTGGTTGAATTTTTTTCTTTTTGAGGTTACTGTATATGTGATAGCTACACAGACAGTGGTATAAACCTACTTTTTACACTGAAAGATGCTAACGTATGAATTGTGACTGAATTTTCCAACATACTCCTCGGGTTTTGCAGTACTCATTCGGTGCACGTTTTTTTTTACTTGAAACCACACCTAATCATTATGTGGATTGTGTTGTGCTGTGTACAACTTCCCTTACTGATGTCTGCATTAGTACAAGAAGAGTGCATTAATGATAATGTTGGCAGAAAAGGCTGAACTATCTTATCAACTTGCCAAAACCAAGGGACATCTAAAAAGTTTATTGGCAACAGCCTCCAATCAGCATTTGTTAGCAATGCTAGATCAAGTCAATGGGGAATTGAAACAGTTGGCTCATTTAAATTTTCCCAAAAAAGTTCTATTTCTGCTTTTTTCACTCTTACTGCAGGTCAGTAAACCAAATGGCTTGAATGTGTTTGATTTCCAAAAGAAAACAGTTTAGGTCCCTTCTGACTCTAGTCCGATGCCAACAAAGTATCTTCATGTGCCAGTCAATTTTTTTTAAAATAAAACACATAAAAAAAGAGGGAAAAATCTCTTTAGATGTTATGAAAGAGTCCCTGATTAATAACAAATATGGTAGCTTATGAAATTCTGATCTTGCCCTTTGGATTACAGAGTATGTGTATTTGTGTGTGCGTTCATACAGCCACTGTGCGTAAATTGTGTGGATAGAATACATATTTCCTCACTGTCATCCATTTTTTGCAGGGTAAACAGGACAATGAGGATCTTCAGAAGGCCTCCAGATCAATGTCCTTCCTGTTGGAAATGTCAGTCTAGTCTGTTCATTAATCTTTTGCCACCAAACAAAAAAAAGAGCTTTGTTAGATATTGGACCATCCGCCATCGCTTTGATGAATAATCCCTTCACTCACAACAAAGGGAAATAGCTTACCGTACAATTTTGCCACCTAAATCAGATCCCCTTGCATCTACCTTTACTTAAACATTAATAGGTATGTGGAACAAGTCATGCAAGAGGTTACCAGGGTTTATTTGTGTGGTGGCCATATAGAAGGTCCACGGATTTTCACAGCATCTGAAATTTGTCACATAAATCACTTTAAATTAGTTCCCTTGTCACCACAGTAGTATTCTCTAACTCCTTTTTCTTGCAGTTTAGCAATCAAATACTTTTTCTATTTGTCTGCAGGGAATCATATGGTAATCTTAATTAAAACCTAAACATAGCTGGTTAAAAAGAAAAGCAAAAGCTTTAGCAACAGAAACTTTGACTAAGGTTGCTTCTGTGTCCCACATACGCAAAATGCCAGGGGATCTTAACCTTTCCTTAAGGTTATCTCTCTGTATATATTGCTGTCAATTGTTTCTTATTTATTTTCTGATATGCTATATGCTTAGACACAGACTGCGCAGAAGAAGGTTCTCCAGCAGATCTTTATAAGCTCTTTATGAGGTCAGCCGTACGGTTGCTGTGAAAAGGAGCCCATCTACCTTCCGTGAGGCTCTGCTGAATGTCACATGTGCCAATGTTAAAGAAAGCAATTAGCCACTGTTGGCATGTCCGGGTGTGTGGATGAGTAATGGCTGGTGGGGCGGGAGTGTCTAGCTCTGATAAATTCTACTGTTCCCGTGCCTTATTAGTACAATGCCTAACTGGAAAGTGGGGGCTGGGAGCTAAGGTGATAGACCATAGGGGGTGTCAAAGATAAACCCAGACTGACAGCAGAGCGTGGTGGCTAAATGCTAATGCACCGAGTGACATTTCCGATGCTGGCCTGGGTTAGCTTAGATGCTGCTGGTGTGCTGACAGAACGTCCCCCAGAAACGGGGGGGGAAACCCAAAATACCAGTGCACCGACTCTTTCTTCCTCATTCCATCTTCACTCTTCAAAATGAAAAGATGAGGAGGAGGCTTGTGATGTTGCCACAAGACTTTTATCACAAGTTAGCAGGCTAAGCTAATAGCAGATGCTTCAGTTACTGATAAAGAGAGTGACAGGTAAAGATGGCACCATAATGAGACCAAAGGGAGACAAAAGCAGAGAGGAGGAGAAGACAACTCTGATATTTAGCCAAAGAAAAGCCCATGCTTTGCTTCCCCATCAGCCACTGGGGAGTTTAGCCTGAGTTCAATTCTTTGTCCAGTAAATCCCCAAGCGCTGCTTTTGTTGATAAACCCTCTGCTTCCTCTCCCTCGCCCTCTGTGAGGATGATCTCTATCTCTACCCTCAATTTCCAGGAGTTGCCAGACCATTACAGAGAGGGAAAAAAAACTTATGTGACTTTTTTGACTGGTGGTTGGAAGTCAAACACCTGTCGAGGCAGGGTAAAGTCTCATCTTTCTGGGTGGTCGGATGTGATGGAGTGTCAAAGCTGTGTCTAATTGGAGGTATTTTTAACACTGAGCGGTGTGTCAACTAAAGAAATCTCCAGAGTTATGAACGCCACCTTTAATAGAGTCTAATTAGTGGAAGGGTGTGCTAACAGGAAGTCAGTGAGCAGAACAAACACTTGTGTATGTGTGCGCTCCTTATCTAACTGTTCACTGAACACTTCCTATACCTAATGCATTGTGACAGAAGAAATGTGTGTGCATGCATGCATGTCTGCAAGAACAAGCATCACAGAACAGAATTTTCCCAAAGGCTTCTGAGCCAAAGAAGATATAGTATAATATATATTACAAGAAATTTCCTCTTAACTAGAAAACAAATGTTTCAGCCTTTTTGAAAATACTTTAAACAAATGGATAATCCAAAATACACACAAAGAAATCTCTTTGCAGTCGAAACACTGAGAGAAGACTCGTATTTGCATGTTCATAGATATTTCATAGCAGATCTACTTCTAGATCAGCTCTAACTGAACTACTGTGCTCAACAATACATGCTTTAGAGTCATGTCAGATCTTTGCAGGTACTTCTGTGGATACTTATAATGTGCTAGAATGATGAATTTGTCCAAAAGTTGGGGAAAACAGCAAACAAAACAAAGAGCTTTGGTGGATATTGGACCATGGGCTAATGCATTGATGAATAATCCCTTCACTCATAAAAAAAGGAAATAGCTTACTGTACAATTTGCCACCAAAATCAGATCCCCTTGTGTCTGCCTTTACTTACACTTTAATGGGTATATAGAAAAAGCCATGCAAGTGGTTTTAAACGCCTAATTACCGGTATGTGGTGGCCATAATGGCAGGCCACAGTTTTTTATAATATTTGCAATTTGCCACATAAATCACTTTAATTTTGCTAACTGGTCATTTCCGTAGGATCCTGTAGCTCATTTTTGTTGCATTTTTGTTGTCATATAAAAGAAACAAATGCTCGCTAAGCTTATCTACAGGGAAATGAAGGATTTGGGACAGGATTTTTGCTAAGTCTGTTGCTATAACACAGACAATTGTTAAAATCCCCCCAGACATAATGTCAGAATACAGAATAAACACTCTTCTTGAAATTATTTGTTTTTAACATGAATTTACCACATTGAAAATTCGTAACAATATATAAAATCTTACCTATTACTTTTCTTCATTTGAAAAAAAAGAGCCTCAATGTAAATTCCAAAAACTATGAACATATACACTTTGTCTCCTACTTGAGTAAAAATATCACCCTCAACTTATATAAACTCAAGCCCTTCAGTTTCCACATTACTCTACTTTATGTTGCATAATGGACAGTAATTCACTTCAAAAGTAGTTTTGGTGTCACCAAGTCATCTTTTATACATAAGTATTGAAGATCAACAGAGAGATGTCAAACTCATAAGTAAAATTACAACAAGCTACATATTTCAAGTTTTTGAGGGTCTTCAAGTGATCCTTTTTTTATTATTATTGGAAAATAGTTGTTGGGGTAAAAATACTTTTTACTGTAGGCATGTAGTAAAAGTGTATTTCCAAGTTCATTCTTTACCTTAATGATCTTCTAATATGTGAGCTTCTTCATGCTAACATGCCTTGGCTTGGCAATAACCACCAGATCTCCACATGGCTAACTAAATTAAACAATATGTGCATAGAGGTTAAGTCTATATTAACTCTATATTACTAGAACTACTACAGTTTTCATTCTAAGAAACTGAAAGTTGCATTTCTAACCAGTGCTGGGCAACCAGTCAAACCAAACACTCAGTGTTACAAAATAATAACTAAGTCTCGTACATTTTGGCATTACCATTTTTTCTGTTAAAAGGTTGGTGAGCATTTCATAAAAAGTGGTGGATGTTTAAAAAGCCAGAACCCTGCATCTGTCCCTATAAGTTCACATGCTCTGGTTAATGTTAAAATATAACAGGTGTAGTGCACCCATTTCCTTTGTGTATACATTCTATTTAAAAAAGCCATAGTTCATATATTTTCAACTCAGAAAGATTTGTGATGGTGCTTCAGTAAGATACTTAGTAAGGTATTATGTACAGGTTGACTGCATCTTGCGGACATCAGCACCACTCAATGCACTGGGGAGGAAAAATCAAACAGTATCGGACTCCAGACTGTCAGTCCAGTGAACCACCAGTGCACCTGACACCAGCAGCCTCTCCTCCACAGTCCTCAATTATAAACTACTCTACAAACTCTATGGCAAACAAGTGGGTTTTCCCATTTCCATGCAGCTAGCTAGCAATGAAAAACCACTTTCTACTAAAGAGACAGAAAGTGAATGTGGACAGCATATTCTAGTTGTTTTTTTAAGATAAACCTATTTGCTTTAGCTAGGGGAAATACAAAAATTACTCTATTAGGCTGCTTTTTAGTTTTAGCTTTGTTTTTATTTCTTAGTTATCAGTTCTGTCACTAGCTAGCTAACATAAACTAGCATAAGTCTATTAGCAGTGTGTGTGAACTTTATTCACAGTATAGTCATATATACACACACACGCACACACACACACACACACACACACACACACAGCTTACAGTATTGTTTTTGGGTAAACCAGTAAGGCCTGATCTACATCAGTGGCCAAGATTTTCCACTTATTTGTATTGCTGTGTGATACTAAAAGTTTTGGTATTGCTGATACCAATACTGACACCAATAAAGGCAGCTTATGTAGGGGAAGCAGTGCGTCTTGAGTTATGAGATCAATTGTCATCAATTTGAACACTTTTTTATGACCACCAAATCACTGTGATGTTGTCTTCTATATTAGTTAACACAACAAAAGACACCTTTCAGCTTTTTATGTATGTTGCCTAAGTATTGATCTGAAACCAATACCAGCGTTGGCATCGATACTATCGATTTTTAAGATCGATCGCCCCACTCTACTTCTTTTTGATATTTTTTCGCATCCATTCGAATAGTTTCGATAGTATCCATCCAGGACATTCCTGGGATTTGTGAGTCCTTATATAGATGCTATGATTATTATCCCATATATTGAGCGGATGATTGTTATTCTCTTATAAATTCAGACCAAAATCCAGACAGAAATGTATCGAAGGAATCAATTGTATTGAACAGGCTGATTATGGGGAGTACTGACCCGAAGTATAGTTACATGTCAGGTTATACTGTAGGGTTTCAGACGGGTTTGCAGTTATGATGTAGCTATAGCATCAATTTCCCACTAAAGAATAAATACCCAGCAGGAGCTGAAGCCAGCTTCAGCACTCTTCTTGAAGCTTTTTTTCTTTTTCTGGTGAAACTGCTGCCACCATCTAAAAATCTGTGAGCGATTTGTCCTAGTTACCTTTTATTTTTCCTGTTTTTTTCTTTAGCGTCCTTCATTGGTTTGCTCTCCAAACACTTCAGCTATGCATTATGTTCATTTCTCTTTTACCTGTTTCTCAGTGTACTATTTTAATAACATTGAGCAAACTATGGTGTTGGTCTTCAGACTTCAAGACTGTACCTGCTGACCCAAAAGCCAGGTGCCAGACACATCCCCAAGGTACCCCAATTGGACCGAACCATGTTTGGCCATGTGCAGGACACCTATGTAGTTTTAAGCAGGTGATATTATTGTTGTGGCTGACTGGTGTGTGCGCACACAGAAACACACACACAGCTTACAGTATTGTTTTTGGAATTAGAGGAAGACAGATTCAAGAGAGATTAGTCTTCTCAGGCGACATAATCAGATTTAGTTTTTGGCCCCGAGCATCCTCTGGAGCAGTGCTGATCTGATCCCATCACTGAGCAAATAGCAACAGCAAAAACTCAGATTTAACCCTACCCTCCTCTCGCCTTCCTTCCAATCTTCCATCTTTACAGTCTGCTTCTTTACCTTTTAACTTTATTAAAGTATTTTTGTTGATTTTTATGCACTGTAGACTTTGCTTCCTACACCCGCATCTTTTATTTTTCTTTCCTCTATACCATGAAGTTATTTTTTGCTCATTACTGCCTGCTGGAAGCATCAAACGGTCTAAAGCAAACAATAAAGACCATGGTGTTTATTTGTCTATTCACAGCGTTAAAAATGCCAGCTAGTGGGCCATTAATGTGTGTTTTCACGATGAGCCTTCCCACAGACAGAAGATCAGAGCCAAGAGATCAGTGAAGAAAGAGAAAGAAAAGGATGGACGAAAACACACACAGTTACACACAGTGATATGTGTAATGGGTCTTGCTTTTATGATGAGCAGCGGTAATTAAAAATGCCACTCTGTGTGACGGGGCAGTGTGGAAAGAGAGGAAGCAGGAGGGGAAAGGAGAGATGGGAGATGGACGAGATAGGGAGGAGGGAGTGAAGGGAGTCTGGTCTGGTCCTCTCTTTAATGAGGATCCTAATCAACCCAGCAGAGGCTGCCCTGAGACCCCCAGGTTCATTAGACCAGAAAAACCAGACTGCCGGGAAAGAAAGAGAAGGACGGAGGGGTGGGACCAGGCCATAGAAAGAAAGAACAAAATACCTTAAAATGCGCATTTATTCATATCACAGTTCAAGAAAAAAAACAGTTACTCACATGTCAAAAAGTTTGCAAATACTAAAAACACACGCACACACTTAAATTCATGTGCACTTGTAAAAATGTACCAAGAGTAGTAATATAATCCTAAAACTGCAAAAACCTATCCTTTCTAACTTCAACCAGTGAACATAAAACATTTCTAATACACCACAAGTCTGTAAACATCTTTTAATTACAACTAAGATCATAAAAAGCATGCTCCACTTTCAGTTTGATTCGACCAAGCCCTTAAAATTTAGCACCACATTGGTCCAACCCTTACCAAACATTTTGTTTCTCCTTATTTTCCAAATTCCTAACTTTGCCACACCAAGAAGAAAATTAATTAGGATAACAGTCTTACTTTTTATAGCGCTGTACTTGAGACCAAAAACCTGCAAAAACCTAAACAGGCTTTTTAACTTTGAACAAAACTCAAACAAATGTTCTAATGAGTCTTGATGTTGACAAAAAGGACATCCCTCTCGAGCACTTAGGTCAAAGTGAACTCTGTGTCTGTTTGTAGCTATCGATCCATGTTATAATCCTCTGCTGGAGGTCACCAACCATTTTTACAACAGATAGCTAATACAGGACCCTTTATCTACCTTCAGGGGTAAGGTCTGTACCAAAAACCTGTGTCCAACTCAACTCTGACACCAGCCAGAGTGTAGCACCTTGACACAACTTTGGTGCTTCTTCCCATATGAACTGAGAACACCTAACACAGGGTTTCTCAGAGAAAGAAGCGGTCAACTCTCATTCATGCCAACTATCAGAAGCTGGGGTGACTGAATTTACTGGAAATACATACTCATATTCATCATTCCACTGGTCAGCTAGAGCATGGTTTTCAGCAAATACTCTCAGTGGCACGGGTAGGGACTGCCTGACCTCTTCCAGAATCCTTTTTAACCCTTTAAGACCTACCATAGAACCAAGTCCGTCAGAGCTTATATTATATTTTTACATGGTGTGGTGCCATTTTTGGGAGCATTTCAAGTTGCTATACATCAATACAACAATTATAGCCCAGATTTTAATAATATGTATTCATTAAGTGCATAGTAATTACATAAATTGCAAAATAGTGCAATAAACTACAAAAAAATTGAAAATCGTTTTTGCTTTTTTAACATATATTTCTAGTTAGAGAAATTTAAGAGGCTTATCCCTCAAAACTATAAATACAAAAAAGTTGCACAAAATAGTTTCCTACCACAGGAAATTTATTTTGAGTTTCTTCATAGTTTTATTTTTGAAATACACCAATTTTTATACACTGCAGGAAAAACGAAAATAAATATTATACTGCAAATTTGCAAAAAAGCAGCATATGCATCAAAATAAACTATTTCCAGCAGTGCGATATGAGTCCTAAGCATCCCAGAAACGACACAGAAAGTCAGAAAGTCAAAGATAACTTTTAAAAACACCAGTATAGGCCCTGTGGCCCTGATGGTAAAAAAAAACTACATTTCCGCAGAAATGACGCCACTTCCGGTTTCAGGTAATGGCGGACATGCAAAAGTTCGTGCTGACGTCTATTCCAACGTAGGAAGTGTTATGAACAGCTGATCTGATCGGCAAAGCGTGTTTCTGGAATATTATGTTTTTGTTGCTGCAAGCGCTTTTTATGCAGTTTTTGCAAAGCTTTATGTGGAAGGAAACTGTGACCGAGGACAAGCTGATGGCATAAGATGTAAGTACAACTCCTCCGGTTTCATATGCAAAAAAATTATTGCGCTAGCTTACGTGGTTGCAGAGCTACCGGGATTTAAAAATAGTTACGCAAAACAGAGCGTGCCCGCTCTGACCGGCTCTAAAGGGTTAAGACTCCAATGGACTTGAAGTGGTAACGTTGCACATCCTAGCGTCAGAATTATGGAAAATATTCAATGTTTTTCAAGCATTCAACACTGAGTGATAGAATGGTCAGATAAGTCCTTTCCCCTCCTCTGACACAGGAATAAAGAGGGCAGATTTATTTAGCTAGTGTTGCCCAGACCAGAAGAAATTCACAATAAGACACTGACCATCTTTAATGAGCCCAGCAGGTGGAGCCATCTTGAAAAGCCTGTGCCACAGGAATGAGGCGACCAGATTGTTGCCAATTAGAGCTCTCTCCATGTAGGACAGCTGGGGTAGCAGCCATTTCCATTTAGACAACTTGGAGTCAAAGTTTTCCTGTACTCCCTTCCAGTTCTGTTTTTGAGAATGTTAATTACCTATAAATACTCCCGATGTTTTAATACAATTCCTTCCCCAGCATAAATTTCCTGGCAGGGTTGGAATGCCAACTATATACCATTTACCCACCAATAAAGCCTCACGTTTGTCCTGGTTAACTTTAGCTGAAGAAGCCTTTTCATAGGAAGATAAGCTCTCCCTCAGTTCATGCACATCATGTCGATTGCTAATAAAAACTTTAATATCGTCAGCATTAAATGAAACAACTACGCAAGGGCTGACCCAAAACCGGTAAAGTAAAACACTTTACTCTAGCTCTCAATCTAAATAAAAGAGGATCAATTGCTTAGCTATATAACTAACCCGAGATAGGACATCCCTGGCTAATACCTCTATTGACTATACAAGGCTGCTCAACCCACCCCCAACCTTCACAACACAACTAGCATTAGTGTAGAGTAATCTTACCCAAGAAAGAAAAACATTTCGCACACCAAATGCTTTGGAAGTTGAAAACAGAAAGTATGATCTACACCAGGGGTGTCAAACACAAATACGCAGTGGGCCAAAATTCAAAATTGGAACAAAGTCGCGGGCTAACATTAGTATTTATTGAAAAAAAAAATCTTCCTCCAGATATAAGAATGAATCTTTTCTTATGGACTCAAACAAGTTTTGCTGAAAAACTGAATATGGAACAAGCAAAGCTTAATACTAAACGATATATATATTAGCTGTATAATACCAGTAGGCCAGCTCTAATAGTAATTTGGTATGGCTTCGCGGGCCAAATGTAATTAGGCTGCAGGCCAAAGTTGGCCCGCAGGCCAGAGTTTGACACCTATGATCTACACGATCAAATTCCTTCTTTTGATCAATAGAGACGATCCCCACATTTAGGTGATATGTCTTGCATACATCGAATACATCTTTCACAACAAATGCATTATCTAACATAGATCTGTCTGGGAGACAATACGACTGGTCCACTTGAACTAAAAGGTTAATAAAATTTTTACATCTGCTAGGTAACACCTTTGAAAGAATTTTATAATTGGTACATAAAAGAGTCAATGGTCTCCAGTTCTTTAAAAGGGCAAAATCCCAATTTTGTATTGTTTTTACAGACTTTATAAACTTCTTAACATCAGGAAAATAGTCTGTTACAACAACTGATCTCCCATAATGATCGTCCAAAAAAAAGTTAATTTCATCTGTCGAATGCAATTTTGGGAAATACTTTCAGCAACATATAAACAATCTGAATCTGATTCATAGTCACACTCCATATCCGCCACACTTTCACCTTGGCAACCAACCTGTTCAGCTTCTTGGCACGTCTCGCCAATGTCCAAACTGAAGCTCGCCAATTATCTTTTGAATATTCCTGAATTATTTGAGATCCTATTCTAGCTACCAAACCATGTCCAGTCTTTGTGTCTGAACTGCAACTGGGCTGTGGAAAAACTTCCAACTCAGAGCTGCAACCACAAGCTGACACGCCGTCTGTGTCAACATTGGCAGCTGCAGAGCCTCTGACAGCACTCCTAGCCTTCACTCTCTCCACAACACACTCATCAATTAACATTATCTCCAACATCCTCAGGACTTTCACTGTTGCCCTCACCTGGAAAGCTGACCGAAACCATCAACTCCACTGTGTAGGGACAGCGGTCCCAGCCAGTGATCCTCTTGTGCCTCACATCTACACACTCAAAGTATTTCATCACACTGGAATTTGCACAGACCATATATTATCCCTCCTCTCTAATGACTGGGTTGGTGAGTCCAGGTACATAAACTTAAGTCTCAAGTCCCTCACCCTAAACTCACAGTTTTGAATCCGGTGGCCATTCTTCAGAATCATTTAAGCACCTGTGCCAGCGCTTTGTTAGATACAAAGGGCAGAACTCCGGACAATGTAATTCGGGTGGACAGTACAGTCAAGGGGAAAACTTAAACTCATCATTTATTGAAATCCCACTTTCAGTTATTAGAATAATCACCTCAGGTTACTTTACAAAAACAACTCCTTTAATCATACAGGAATATTTCCATGCCCCGCTTTGACTCCAACTGCTAACAGCACCTTCTCCACAGAGGTGAGAGGACACCATCCCTGCAGAGGAGTCATAACCAAAAACACTAACAAAAAGAAGAAAATTACAGTTTAAAAATATAACCAGTAAGTCATAAACGAAAATCGAAATATGACAAAAAGTTTGAAAAAAACAGCTCTCAGCCTCTAAGTCCACTCATCACACGCTCCATGACCAAACTCACAGCATGCAGAGCGAAAGAAAGAATGCAAGAAGAAGAGAAAGAAATAAAGAAAGTTTTTTACCAATTGATGAAGCAAAGAAATGTTAGAGAGGAGGCAGGGAAAGGCAAGATAAGCTACAGCAAAGTGCACAGAGAGGCTGAAGGGAGGGGAGGTTTGGCCTGTGGAGATAACAGTGTGGGTCATTGGGCGAGTCACGGCTGCCATCGATCCCCTGATTGGCTGTCTGACGGTTTCAACACGGCTGCCAAACCCTTTAATACAGGGTGTCTCCAACTGTGTGTGGGTGTGTGCGCTTGTGTTCTTTTTGTGTGTCTAAATGACTGCTATCTGTGCCATATGTAGTCCATGTCTTTGCCACCAGAAGTGATATCTGTCCAACTTCCTCAGGAGGCTGATAAGAGCACCTTACAGCTGCACTGATAACACACGCATTATCCATTTCCCAGCCGGTGAGACAAAACCTGCACATTTGTGTGTGCAAGTACGTGTACGTTGAGAGTAACGTTTAGTGACGTGTGCACACTGTGAAGTGAGGGTGTTACAAATTGTTGTGCTGGCCCTCAGCCCTTCCTTTTCTGTCCTCTCACATTGATTGGACAGCAGGACGGGGACACACATTGCTTCTAGCAGCCCACACAACTCCTCGTTTCCCTCTAAATGCCAAACACGGCATGTGAGTGTCAGGATTAATTATGTTTAGAAAAATTCTTACAAATACTCATCAAAACCAATCATGTGTATTGCTCAGCATCTCCCTACACATTAACTTTACTTGGGTAGCAACTTATATATTAGGACAACCAACCCAAGTATATGTTTTATAGGCAAAATTACATGTTCTGAATTTCACCATCTGCAAATCATTTAGTTTCATAATCCACACGCTCTTATTTTGAAAGTCCAGGGATTAAGCAGCTAGCCCTGGCCCTTCCCAGCTCATGGTTTTGCTACCAGCTGCCTCACTTGCCATGTTGCTGTTATGCTATGATTCAGCTTCTTCTACAGAGAAGATCTGGCAACAGTAGTTCTTCTTCTGCTCTTGAGATCTGTTCTGAGCTGGGGGGTCACTCTAACCAGAACCTACAGCAGGTGGAGAACTGGTTTATGTCACTGTACAGAGCTCATAGAGGCATCTAAGGAAAACAAGGTCTACTTTTGCCAGCTGCAGTCCAAGACGGTGGAATTGGAGTTAATCCACAAGATAAGATACTCACTGTTATGTGTCACAAAGTACTTGGCAAATAAAATATTAGCAGAGGAGGAAATTATCAACACCCAATGCTTCATTGTGCTTGTGTAGCGTAAACATACAGGAATTTCACTCTTTAACAATTACTGCCTTTGTACAAGCAGGAGACTGTTTATTACTGCAATTTGACACATAAAATCATGAATTGCAAGAAGTTTTTTAAAAATCTCAAACATTCATTTAATGCCCAACACACCCGACTGGTCTTGATTATCAAAATAAACCATATTGGGCCACAAATGGAACAGATTAGCTTGAAATCACATACACAATAATCTCTCCCAATTTGACATTAGAAATATAGGAACTGGAATCTATCTCTCCTTCTGATATCCGCTGTTTTGGCCCCTCAGCCACGTGTGCAGAGAGCAATAAGCTCAAAGACTATATTCTAACTCAAACTCTACTATTTAAAAAAAACATCAGAAATATGTTATCCAAGCTGTGCTCTATTAGGATATCAAGTAAATGTAGAGAACACATCAGAAACATATCCTGCAGTGTTATCTTATATAAATATCATTTTATCAGAAAAGATGTGAGGCTCTTTGGATTTCAGGGTGAAGAGAATAAGAGAGAAAATATACAGTCAGTTCTGTCAACTGCAGATGTGTACCCATGCACTCAGCGTGATAGAAACTAGCAACTGCCAAAAATGAAATGAAAGCAACCGAAAAAGTACGCTGTCTTCCTGGTGCGGGTACAAAATACAATCTGTTTTAAAAGCTTGTCTGCATATTTAGCTCATTAGATCACAAAAGGCACCTGTAACTGAGTTCATACAGGCCAAGAGTCTTTGGATTTGGACCCCTGGGCGCTCGCTTCCAGCCAGTCTGGGAGCAATTATATCACATTGGGGTGCTTCTTGGCCT
This sequence comes from Haplochromis burtoni, assembly GCF_018398535.1. NCBI lineage: Eukaryota > Metazoa > Chordata > Actinopteri > Cichliformes > Cichlidae > Haplochromis > Haplochromis burtoni. The sequence goes on along the minus strand of NW_024582405.1, from coordinate 627,810 downwards.
CATATTCCTTGGCTCACAGTAAATGCAGCCTTTACACAACAGATCTTTCACTATGTATAACAGCTGGCTGTTGCTTAGAAGAATAATTTGTCTTCTCTAACCATGAACCAGTTAACCAATTATTTTGTCTTTTTCTGAGGCCCCCAGCTTCCGTGGCTCTTGCATCAGGTTACACAACTTTTACTTTTTTTTCTCTTTTTTGGATGGTTATGGTTTATGAATTTAAATGGCAGCCACAGATAAGATCATTGACACAAAACATACAATTTTTATTGAAACTGTTTCAGTGGGTTTTATTCAATTTGTGGTATTTTTAAGCCTATAATTTGGGGATTTTTTTGTTCTATTATGGTTTGCCTGTAACAACTTTTTTTTCTCTTTTCTCTTGCCAGCTCACATTACATTATTTTGCCAGTGTGGGCTTGTGCTTCAAAAATGTGAGGCGCAATGCTTTTGCCCTTCGGAATATCTCATCACGATGAATTCAGCATCTTGTTGGCATAGAAACCATGACTCACCTGTTTTCCCTAATGATAACTTCATTTATTTTCCTTAATTAGTTTGGACCACAATTCTGTTTGGACTGGTTATAAAAGCATAGCCAAAGTGAAGAAGGTCTCCATTAGGGGAACTTTAAAACTTTGCGATGATGATGCTGGTGATAATGAAGGCACTTGAAGGTTTACAACCTGAATGGGAATCAACACGCCTTGGTTCATTGCTTGAAAAAGATGGATTGGTAATGCTGGGTTGGGGGACAGAGACTAAACCCAAGGTGGAAATGTGTTGCATGAGATGAATATGCAGACTGCTGTGGCAACAACACCAGGGGGGAAACTTTTCAGGTAACCAGTGGATATACTGAATGTTCTTACCCTCACAACAGTGCTGTGAAAAAGTATTTGTCCCTTCCTGATTTCTTAGTTTTTTCATATTTGTGACAGGTGTAACAAAAAGCAAGTGAGCGCCATTATCCACAAATGGAGAAAACTTTCTACTTTCTAGGAATCGCTGACCTACAAAAACTACTCCAAGAACACAACAATGACTCATCTAGGAGATCACAAAAGAATCCAGTTAAGGTCAAAGTTCATGATTCAACATAAAGAAAGAGACTGAGCAAAAACGGCTTCAATGGGAGAGTTCCCAAGAAGAACACAAAGGCTTTTCTCAAATTTGCCAAAATATATCTTGACGATCACCAAGACTTTAGGGAAAATGTTCTGTGGACTGACGAGATGAAAAGAGACCTTTTTAAAAGGTCTGAGTTCTGTTACATCTGGCATCAAACTAACACAAAAGAACATCACAGCAACAGTCAAACATAGTGGTGGTAGTGTGATGGTCTGGGGCTGTACTGATGCTTCAGGACAACTCGCGGTAATTGATGGAACCATGAATTCTCTACCAGAAAATCCTGAAGGAGAATGTCTGACTGTCTAAACTGAAGCTCAAGCAGCAGGACAATAATCCAAAACACACCAACACACCAAGAAAGTGGTTTTGGAGTGCCCTATCCAACTTCTGGACTCAAATCAGACTGAGATGCTTAGGAATGACCTTAAACAAAAATCGTCCACTATGGCTAAATTAAGACAATTCAACAAGTAAGAGTGGGCCAAACTTCCTCTGCAGCAATGTGAAAGACTCATTACCAGTTACTGCAAATGTCTGATTGTAGTTCCTGCTGCCAAGAGTGCAATAAGCAGTTAATAGACTTAAGGTGGTAACTATTTTTTTTGGACAATGTTTTTCCTTCAACAAATGTGATCAACATTTAAAAACCACATTTTGCATGTAATCTTGTCATCATTGTCTAATATTACAGATTTGTTGATGATCTGAATCATGAAAATATGACAAATATAGAAAAAATAGGACATCAGGAAGGAGGCAAATACTTTTTTTTATAATGCTGCATAGTCATGAACTTTAGGTGATGACCAAAGAGACACGCAGCCAAACTGAGACACTGTTAAAATATTAAAATTTTAAAAATTAAATCTTTTTGCATTTTATAATTTAAAATGTGTATTACCGATATAAACATGTAAGAAAAGAAAAAAAACAGAAGAATGCATTTCTAAAAATTAATGAAGGATGATTTACTAAAGTTCACTGCATTGTCAAGGATAAAAGCAAAGTCAAACACTGAGCACCGGTGTGTCCTGTAGACAGCCACCGAGCACAAGCCTTCCACCTGTCCTGCCCACAGCAACGATACTGTGACTACTCCACAAAGATTTCCACGCCAGACAACAAACATTCATTATGCCAGAGACAAACAATCCAAATTCTCCTCATCTAAATAGGCATTACAGCTTAGAGGAGTAAACAGGATTCACAGAGGAGCTTAAGTCTTTAGGATGCTGTTGTGCTTTTCTTGGCTTTGAGGATACCAAGGCACCTCTCTGAGCAAAAATGGCTCCCTGGGTCGTATGCATCGCTCTGTATTAGAATAATCACCTGTTTTGTTTAACTAAATTATGGAAAGCAGGACTGTATTATGATTGAGTAAACAACTATTTTTAATCCCGTATGTGTAACTCGATTAAACGCAATTTAATGGCACTTTTCCTGACGGTGTGGGCGCAGCTAAAGCGATACGTACTTTACACAAAAGTTTGCTGCTTAATAAAATTTGTGCATTTAATAAGCAAATTATTCTAATCATAAACCTCTTGCCAAAGCAATTAGTGATAAATTATAATCTTATGATAAATTATCTTGTGTTGACAGCCTGGGGGAAAACTGCAATCAAACATTAATTATTCATTGGGTAATTAAGTTCATAGGTGTTTCTCCCTCCCTTTATTTCCTGCTCTCTCTCTTCATTTTCTGTTGGGAAGGTATAGGTCTAGTGACCAGAGCTGAGTTATTTAAACTTTTCCAAGCACACAGCACCGAGCTCTCGTACTGGTTCTCTTACGCTCGCCGATCTGTGACTGTCAAGCTTCATTCGAATATGCAACTTGTTACAAAAATTCAAGGAAAAACAAGAAAGACAAAAGTATTGAATCGGAGCAACGCATAAAAGCGACGAGCAGAAATATTCAGCAGTTTTTTGTGTTCCTCAGTCACAACATTAATGTGCGACCGAGCTAAAATTACTCTACCAGACTTACCTTCCTGGCAGGGAAACAAAATCTAGCCAACCAATAGGGCACAAAGTGGAAAGACTATAACTGATAAGGTAGATGAATTAGTGCTGGGGAGTTGACACTACGGATGATTTTCATAGCAATTAATTTCTCTGAGAAATGCTTTTTTTCCCTTCCTTAAGGTGAAAATGCAACCGCAATTTCACAGATCACACAGCGACATTTTCAGATTGCTTTTTTGCTGACCCATAAAACCCTAAGATGTCGCAATCTTCATCTTTTTCATTAAAAAAACAAATTAACAAAAAAACAAATCAGTGCCATGTCTGCTCCGAAAAGAAAAAGAATAAATGCTGAATTGCTTTTTGACTAAACAGTTTGACATGGAGAAAACATATGAAACAAGCATATGCATTTGGTATTTATACACTCTTTTTAGAGTAGATAGCTGCATCTTCTTGTCAAAATCTGACCCAGATTTTGGAAAACATTTTAACCCTGCTTCAGGGTCAAATCTGGAAATGCTAAGATAACACTGGAAGTCGTTTATCTGATAAAATATCGTCATCTAATTTAGGCAGTGCAGACATGTCAAAAAATGCAAAATCTTTCATAAAAAAATAAAAGTTTCTCATATAACTGACAATTCAAACCTTAGCTATTCGTCAGACAGGCAGGTACAGAACTGTGTTCTGAAAATAACCGGCCAACCCAGATATGTCAGATGGGGTTGAAAGGACAAAGCATGTTCGCAGGAAAACAACGCCAGCATTCATCAAGTTCAATTACATGGAAGAGACATCAAACTTAGACAACAAGACGAGCAAAGCAGTGCTAGTTTGGGGATTTTTTTTTCTTATTAAAGGCTTTTTCTATCTCACTGGAAAAGACAGCCTATTACCAATAACAAAGATTTGGATGAAGACATGAGGAAGACTAAAGAATCAAAGAAATAATGAGCTCTAACTGTCCCTTTTTGTTTTTTCGCTCCTAGCTTTGGTCCAAACATCCATCAGATTCTGCTGCTCTTTGGCTCGGTCTGTGCGATGGAGCAGCATGCTGCTGCCATCTAAAGGCAGAAGATGACGCTACTGAAGCACTGCTCGCTGCTGTGTGTGTGCCACAATTACAAAACACTTCATTATAGGTTTATCCAATAAATCGCTCCTCAATCTAAATGAAATACTTATCCTGTGTGAAATATAAAGAATCAGCTAATGCCTTCGAAGTGTCACTTGTCACTAAGAATGTATTGCTGTGTTGCTTTGGGAAGGCTGAGAGAGAGAAAATGTGACTGATTTACAGCTCCAGTTCCAAACAGGTTGGGACGTAGTGCAAAATGCGAATAAATATAAAATGCAAGGATTTGCAAATCTCTTAAACCCATATTTTATTTACAATAACACAGAAAACATTTTGATTTTTTTTAATGATATATTTTACTATTTCATGAAAAGTATCAGATCATTTTAAATTTGATGGCAGCAACATATCTCAAAAATGTCAGAATGGGGGCAACAAAAGTCTGGAAAGTACCAGGTAGTAAAAGGAAACAGCTGGAGGAACATTTCACAGCTAATTAGCTAATTGGCAAAAGGTCAATAAGTTGATTCAGGAAAATCTGCAAAAAAAACCTGTGTCTAGTTCTGGAGTGATTTTGGAACAAAGTCAGAGTAAATGGGCAAAGACTTTGAATATTTCATCATCTACAGGAGATAATATCATCAGAAGAGTCAGAGAATCGGGGGAAATCTGTGTGTGCAAGAGACAAGGGCAAAAATCCAAATTCAATGTCCATGATGTTCAGGCCCTAAGGCAGCTCTATATTAAAAACAGACATGATTCTGTAAATCACTGCATGGGCTCAGGAACACTTCCAGGAGTCACGGTTTTGTGAACACAGTTCCATCCACAAATGCAGATTAAAGCTCTTTGATGCAAAGAAGCTATATGTGAACATCCAGAAATACTGCCACTGGTACTGGGATGGCTTGATCAGTGCCGAAAGGTACATACGGGTTTTGCAGAAACATGTGTTCCCATCCAAATGATGCTTTGATGATGTCACATTTCAGGAAGGCAATGCTAAACCGTCATGGTAGATGAATTTAGGTGCTGAACTGGCCCTCCTGCAGTCCAGACCTTCTACCGATTGAAAATAGTTTGTGCATCATGAAAAAGGATATATATATATATATATATATATATGAAAACCCAGGGCTGTTGAGCAGCTAGAATCTTCTATCAGACAAAAATGGGACAACATTTTTCTCCCAAAAGTCCAGCAGGTGGTCTCCTTAGTTCCCAGATGGACTGTTGTCTAAAGAAAAAGGGAAGCTAACTGTGCTAAACATGGGCCTGTCACCAATTTTTTTGAAATGCGTTCCTGTCATCAAATTCAACTGCTGGACAACCATATGTTAAGGAGTGTAATTAAACCTGTGTCCTAATATTATTTTACACACGTAACATGGAAGTTAGGCATATGGCCCCTGATATAAGAACACAAGAGTCAATACTACACTTTCGATATATGAATACAAACCTTTTTTACTTTATCTTCTTTTGTTCGGGGATGATCATCTACATGACAGGACTTTCTGAACACCATTAAATGTATTATATAACAAGTAACTCAATCATTTGAATAAAACACTTTTTCAGATGATCGTGAGCCTCTGAATAAGTGCCGTGGTGCACAGTAGTTATTCTAAAGTGTCTTGCTTCCTATTATCACACAGATGAGTTTCATTTTACTCTTTATGATATACATTCCACAAATACCACTGGCAAGAATAAACACTTCTCTGTCACTGGGAGGGGAGTATCTGTTCAATATTTAAGAAGTGTTCACAAAGTATATTTACCATTAACTCAGGGTATGATTTCCATTAAGAAAACAGCATAATTTTGATGCTACAGACTCAGCTGCCTGGAAGATTTTCTTGCTTATTTGAGCTGTAATTGGAAAGTAAATATTCTAACCTTATGCTTTGTACTAAACCACAATGAAGTTTAGATGAAGCACATTTATGTTTTAAGCTTCACAGTGCTTATGTTTGTGTAGAGTGACCAGATGTTCCGCTTTATGTGGGACTGGACAGCATTTTTATCCCTTGTGCCCCTCTTCCACATTTTAATACAATATATCTAACATTTTGATTTGATTTAATCTTTAAATTCCCCACCAAAGTCGAAGAAAGCAGGAGAGGCTATCATCTTGGGTCAAGTCAAGGTGAACATGTCATCCTCTTCTGCAGTCCTTAAACTCAGTTAAAATGATGGCAAGAACCACAAAGAAAAGGAAATGCAGCAACAACAAAGACCAGAAATATTCTTACCACTGGGTAAATCTATATAACATAATTCTCTGAGTTGCTGTTTAGCTTTCTTTCATGCTTATTGTATATAGCTAGAGACGGATTTGGGAGCAATTGCGCTGAAATAAAATACCTTAGTACCTGGGTTGAAAGGGTTACTGGAGAGATAGATGAGAACCACCCCAGCCTGCTGATAGGACAGGTTAGCAATAATGGAACCTTTACTCAAAGTATTAGAAATACTGATCAATAAAAAGAAAAGAAAATCTTACGCTTGATGGGCCATCAACATACCTATGTTGCTCACCTGAGTCAATGTTTTCTGTGGAAAAACCCTCATGTTTTTCATGCTATATCCTTGTAATGCCATCAGCCAAGCAACAGTTGTACGTATTTACTGTATTCTGTAGTCACTAAGACAGTTCCATTTAAAAGGAGAAGAAAAAGTCTAAATTTTGAGTTATTATTGCAAGTGAAATTTGAACTCAAAATTTTGACATAGTTAGCTGAAATTTTGAGTTACAAGCAGACATCTTGTTTGTTTTGGAAAAACAAGCTTCCATAGTTTGAAATAAAATTCTTCAAGATATTTTTGGTAGTACCAAAAACATCTTTTAAATTATTTTACCTTCCTTGCCAAAAACAGATGACGAATCTGACTGCAGGCACCTTCACAAAGCTTTGGCATCAACAGCGTACAACAAAATGCAGGTAAGTCCATTATTTATGTAATGGAGGGGACAACTAACCGCCTTTTGGCAACAGGCTGGTTAAAACAGAGGAAAGACAAATTCTTCTAAAAGGTGTCAAAGTCTCAGGTACATGTCAGGGAACATACACATGTATATCCATCTAGTAAGTTTTCAGAGAACACACACGCACACACCCTCATCATGGTTTAATCAGTGTGGATGTACTGTGGAGGCCCTTTCCCCCTTCAGTGCCAGGCACTATTGTGGTGATGACTGCACTGGCATATTGATGTCAACTCTTTATTGTGTGGGTTTACGGTGGAGAGGGAGTGTTGATTATCTTGTAACCTCTTCACCCCTCTCTCCACACCTCGTTCCCTCTTAGCTAACAACGCTGATGTGTGTGTGTACGCGTGCCTGTTTGTGTGTTTAGTCTAATGAAAGCTACAGACCCGCAGCGTCCTTTCGCATGCTCGTGCCAAAGCCTCAATCAGTCTCTCTCATGGCTGCGTCTATGTGCTGGCTTTCTCTTATCCCTTGCTTACATAAAAAAGAGCTTTGAAGGGTGTTTGTGTTGCTCCCACATGTCTGACTGTCACTGAGCTGCTGCCTCTGTCCTTGTTCTAAGCCCAGATATTAAAGTTACACAGCGGCAAAGATGCAGCAAGAGAAAAGAGGAGAGATGATAGAAGATCTATACACAACAGAGAAAAAAAAATAAAGAAGGGTGTAGGAGAGTAAAAGCAATAGTTTCTGAAAGTCAGACATCCAAACAGGCAAACAGATCACAAAGACAGAGTCATGGTTAGATCTGCAGACAGCTTCCACAACCAGAAAAAGATTGTAATAGAAAAAGAGCGAATGTAATGTAAAGGATTACGGGCATTTTGCTCTTCTATCACAGTGTATAAATGCCAGAGCCCCAACTTTCTGCTGTTGTGTGTGCATGTATGGGGGTTGGACATAATGAAAACAACCTACAAAGTAATGCATTCCAGCAACACAAATACTACCTATGCAAAGGCTGTTATAGTATAGTGTAAATTCAACTCATTTTTAAAGCTTCAGATTTTGGATTACATTCTATCCGGTCATTAAGTCTGACGTCACTAGCCGTGTCTGGGTCTACACTCCGCTGCAGGTCCATATATCAAACGATCACTATGGCATTACTGAGAGTTGAATAACTGTGTAAAGTCTTTCATCTTTAATAAAATGATCAGCGTTCTGCTCTACCAGGTGTAACAATTGAGTTTAACATTCAGGCATCCACGAAAACGGAATTTATGACATTTAACAGAGTTAGAAGTTAGCAGGGAGTTAGCTCGCTAGCTTCTATCTAAATACAATATAGCATGTCCTGACTGCGGGCTTTTGGAAACAAATTAAAACATACAGCTCTGTTATCACTTCCAACATAATTGAAGACAGAAAACTAAACAGCAGTGACGTTTGTAGGGTTACTGAAGTTTGGCTAGCTGGTATATAATGATGTGCTACGTGACCGCTAGCGACACAGCTATGTTAGCATAATATAAACAAGCTAACTTTTTTTCCACTCGATAAAAGTTAACGTGAGTGTTCTCGGTGGTCAGGAACAAATGTAATCGCATGGCAGGATGCTGTAAAAGGACCAAACTTCAGCCAGGAGAACAACTGAGATAATCCATCCACAATACGAGGTTAGTCATTCATATACTGCTGCATGGGCTGGGTTGTAGTTACATCCTAAGGTTTTAAAAACTAAGCTTAAATAAATGATTAGCGGTAATAAAAGCCGAGGAAGGCCAACAGTGATCACTGACTGTTTTAGGAGCTTTTTGAGATTAAATAGAAGAAAATACAAAACATGGTCAAGACACTTCACCCGTTGCCTACTGGTGGTGCTGCTAGCTAGCATTAGCCTGCAGCCTACAGATACTGCATAGCTGCAAGCCTCTTTGCAACACAGTCTTCTTGCTGCTGTTTAACAGTTACATTTTTGCAGACAGAAATATACAGATTTCGACTACAGTTTTTCTTTTTATTATTTTGTTTGTGTTCTTGTCACTAATCCATTCCTTCCAAAAAATAATGTCAACAGCTGCCTATGCAACATTCACAATTACATCAACTTCAATCACCGAGCATAATGAGGAGTTCAGCTGAAGAAACGAAGTCCAGAACACATTTGCCCTAAGATTAGCCTGTCAGGTATCAGCATCTACAAAAGCCACAATCTCCAATTTAATTGATACACTCCTGGAAACAAATATGGCCCTTTAGCCTTCTATTAAAACCTTTAAATTGTCTGAGAGAAAGAGATGCCTGGGGCAAAGGCAAAATTTTCCTCTATTTAGCCCACCACTCACATATAGTAAATATTATTGTGTGAATACACTGTGTATTGATTTGCCATAGAGACATTGACCCCATAACTTCGCTTCAGTCCATATCAAGCCCAACACACCAGAGACTGAGGAGTGACAAAATAAACGTCCTTCACTGAAGTACAGAGATATCTGTTATAAATCCACTGCTTTAGATTCTGCACAACTGCAATGTTTTGTCTAGGCAGGACAAAATGCGTGGAGTATTTGTATCATTATTATTATTGTTATTATTAAAATAGCAAAAACATATAGCTTATTATGTACTGAAGCATGTGGTTAGTAAGTAGCGGCACAGGTAAATGTGGAAATAGTTCTTATTTTTATGTGACTATAACCTTCAGGTTTCCAACACAGATGGTATTCAGGGCATAAAATAAACTGTCTCTGCACAAATCAATATAAGGAAAAACCAAAGAGCATTAGGCCAAATGCCAACATGTAATAATAGAAAACTATCTCACTTTATCTACAAGCATGAGTACTTATATTGTACCACAAACTAAACTATGTGCTGTTACAAATCTTGTTAATATTTCCTCACAAAGCAAGACAACTGTTAGCAAGTCGATCAAAAGTAATAACATTTTTTCTGTTGTATATATTTAATAAGACTATATTAAAGTGTTCACCTGGGTACTTTGTGAGATTTGAACTGAACATCCAACATGTAATAATAATGACAGAGAATGAAAAAAGAAAAGAGGCCCGTTTTAATGAATACGTTTATCGTTTATAAATGATTGCACAGATGCTCTTCAATTAACATGGGCATCAATTGAAAAATGCATGGTTGTAAATTTAAAGAGCTGTCTTTGCTAAAAAAAAAATAAATAAATAAATAAATGAACAGACAAGGGGTACCAGTATTAGCGATGTTGAAAACACACGCCACAGCTGGACTTGCAAACGTCCATCACAGTGGGATTGCTCCCCGTCTCACCTCCTCCATGCTTTATGTAGACAGAGCACATTTGGCCAAACCAAACTAAGTGACTTATTCTGTCATGTGTAATGTGTAACAATGGCCAGTTGTGGACGACATCCTAAACTGGTTCTCCGAGCATGTCCTAGTTCATGTGTGAAAGTGGTATCAATGACAAATTGTGCTCCACAGCCTAAACTTTACACTAATTTCTTAAGGTTAGTTTGTTAATGTTTAGCATTGCAATACAGATCACAGTTCACTCAGTATGCAGATGTCATTTGATTTTAGGGACTTTTTTTTTAAATTTTAATGGTTTTTGTATTGCTTCTTGAATTCTGGCTAATAGAGATACATTGATAGAAAAATTAGATAGGTACTAAATTGAACCACAAAGAAAAGTGTTGTGTTACAGGGTAAAACAGACAGAAGAATAAAAATAGTGAAAATGCCACATGTGCAGACTGAGGGCCTTATACTGTGTGATGTATATACAACCTGCTCAAAAGCATGTTATGTTCCAGATTAGAAATAAACATGTATGAGGTCACAACCCTCTGACCAATCAGAAAATAGTGTCCCCATTCCTGGAAGATCCCCCAGTCATCTACACACTGACAAAGGATTATAGAGAGCTGAGGTTTTCCAATGGGAAACAACTGGGATCAAAACCAGGGAACATGAAAACCTTAAATAATATTCTTTTTCTGTCATCTACGTAGATAAACACATAGCAGGTTCACACTGACCTTTTGAGGATGCATGGACATTTTCTAATGGAGATAAAAACTTATTTGTGGTAACAAAGCTGTAGAGATGTTTCTGTGGATCACAGAGGACTTGAAAGTATTTTTGTCTTGTAGACCATAGCAAGAGCACGCTCCTGGGAACTGAGTGTGTGAGAAACAAATGGAGGTTCATTTCATCTCATGGTGCATCATCAAAGGGAAGTCAGAAACAGTTTGAAGCACATGCCAGCTTGAAGCACGCGTCAGGAACTGATGGAGAATTTTCTTGTTTGAGTTTGAACGTCAAGATGACTGATTTGTTCTTGTTTGAAGTCAGAGACACTCTTGACATTTCACGCAAGCTTTAGTAAACATGTACAGTGAAATCTTTGGGGGTCAATGCATGGCAGGCGCTGGAACCCTATCAGATTTGTAAAGTTTATAGAAGAAAGACTGTTTTGTATTGACAGAATAAAATTATTTGGAAACATGAGCCTACGTACTATGGTTTGGGTATTTTCTTTTTTTTCTAGGTGTGTTTGGACCCCTACAATTAATGCCTGCAGCTACACAGAATTGAAATTCTTAATATACAACTAGAGAAACAATTCATGTAGTATGGAACAACTGAAAAGTCAATAAATTATTGTTATCAAGTCTTGGCCATTTTCTAATAGAATTGACTGAAGTGGATACAGTATGTTTATTCTATTCATTTACTAGAACTAACCTTGTGTTCATCTCTATGTTCAACGTAGATCGGCAGATAATCTAGTATGCATGTCTGGACTATATGGACTTGGGAGGAAGCTGGAATTCCTGGAGGCTCAACCTTATGCTAACCATGCAGCTGCCCTGCTGTGTGTTTGCCCTACCCAGTTTAGACTAGGATCAGGGACATCAGTCAATGTAGATTCAGTAACTGATTTTGCAGCAGTTGACTTGGAGGCAGTACGAGTGTAGGCCAAAGCAAAGAAAAAAAATATTACCATTGGCTAACCAAGTTTGAAATCGGTTGACCCAAGACCGAAAGGCTCAATAAGCAGAGCAGGAGAAGCATTGTTCTCCTGATCCAGAGGCACATGAGCCCCCCTGGCATCAGGAGCAGGAAGGGTAGTGACCAATTCAAAAACTGACTCGGATCTTTTTTAAAGCTGGAAGTGGGAGGAGGCTAGCCAACTTAGGAGTCTACCAGACTGAAGGTTAGCTATTTAACTGGAATGGAGGTAGTAGAACTGTTGGCTGAAATGAGAAAAAGCTTTGCTTCAGGTAACTTGAGAAGACTAGACTGGACAAGACCAGACTTGGTGTTACTAAACCCAGAGCAGAAGACTCACAAAGTAGTATGCTAGAGAGACACATGAGTTACACATTAGCAACAGATCCATCATCCTGCTGCCTCAGGGGCACAGGATCAGTAGGGTAACTCAGAAACTGACTTGGTGTTGACTGACTCACTGCCATAGTTTCAACTTGAGAGGACCCAAGTGACATTTGATGACTTACAAAATGTACTACTAAAATTTAAAAACATTTTAAAAAGAAAGAAAAAGAACACATGGTATGGCAAAGCAAATCATATCTACTACCTCGCACATAGGGAATCTACAACAAAGGTTATTAAACTGAGCACATTAAAATCAAATAAAGTAAATAAAAACCTTCATTATTTAATTCCAGGATAATTCCACAGCTGATTTGCAAGCAGAGTATATCAGTTTATAATGTGCAATAATAATTGCAGCCCATATTTGTTTCAACTGCATTTTCTTGGCTTTGTAGCTTTTCATTTCAGTTTTGGGGTCCTATATAGCTGCTGTAATTGCCACTAGAGCAATTGCTCCTCATTACATGCTATGGAAGCTGTAATTGGCCATCCCAGGCACAGCGATCAATGCCATCGTTATTACAGGATTTCAGGCACCTAGGCCCCAGACAGCAGGCCTAAGCAAGGCCAAGGAGGAACTGAAGGGGGAAAGTGGTGAGGCTTCACAGCTTGTTATGGGTGTACAGAGACTAGACAACTGCTTGTCGGGGTATCTATTGACAGCTCTGTGTCCAACATGCATCTGCTCTCTCCATCCAGCTCATTGACACTTTTCCTTTCACAGAATCTGCCAGCCTCATACCATTTCTCACCCTGTCTCATTAATGGGGTTCCTTTTGCTCTGTTTTTCAAAGGGTCATATTGTATCCAGTCGAGTAGAAATCCCAGTATCAAAGCTACTACTGTGAGTTCATCTGTTTCTAAAGATTAATACATGGGTATTTATTTATAATTTTCTAGTATTAGAGACACTTTTACAATGCTTGATTCAAGACTGTTATAAAATCAAGATGTTTTAGTCAGATACTTTTACTTAGATAATTTTCTTCAGTAAGGTCAACAAACAAAAAAGTTAAAGATTTAATTAGGTCAGGCGAGATACATAGATTTTCTAATTGAGTCAATTTTGTACAATGGACCCAATAAAACCCCAGAGAACCTAGAAGAGTTGTACACCATCTAGTTTCTGAAACTGAAAAACATGAAACTAAGACTGAAAGGAATGTAAACTATTAACTAAGGCACAAAGATACAGGAATCACTAGGGACTGTAAAAGGCTAGGGTGAGGGGGGAGAAAGATGCACTGGCAAAGATTAATGGGAAGACAGCAAGTATAAATACACGCTAGGGTGGTGGGCAAAGAGGAGAGACAAAGCTGAACCAAATCAGAATAACAAGACATGAGGGATGTAAAACAAAACATGAACAGGAAGTAAAGAGATGACAGACTAACATACAAACTTGACATTGGAATACAAGGAAAACAGGGAAGGTAACTAAACCAAAGATCAATGAATAAAACCTCAACTATAACACAAGCAGAATCCAAAGCTATACTAAAAACGGAGAGGACCTGACAATATAAACTTAATTAAGGCAACCTGGAATATGAACTACAAGTAATGGAATGCAAAACTCAAAATACCACAACACAAGAATACAAAATGCTAAACTCAGGCCCAAATGGCCAAGGTTCATGAGACCGTGTGATAGAAGCTAGAACAGAGTCTCTAACCACCTTTGATCACCTCACATTTCAGCATATCCAGTCACTCCTCTATAGTCATAGGGAGTATCAGTGACTACAGTAATCTCTCTTTATGTCATAAACTTTAGATAATTCTGATGTCACAGAGGTCTCCACTCATCTCATGCAGCATATAATGGAGATATTACCTTGGAAAAAATGTTTTTATCAACTTTTGAACCTCAGTAATTCATTACCATTTCATTATGGACCTCTGGAAGTCATGAATTAAGTTTATTATGCAAATGTATGTTCAAGACAACCTTTTGGCAGTTTTTCTTCAATTAACTCAGTGAGACTAAAACCAAACTTTGAAGAATTTTATAAATAACGTCCCTGATAATCTTTCTCAGAAAGATGAAGCCTTTGGAGGAGGCGCGGGGGGGTGGGGGGTGGTCAGAGTCACAGAGAGCCACATTATCACTTCCTTTTACCTATTACCAGAGATATATAAAAGCCTCAGACAGCCTCCAGGCAGAACTACTGTTGCATGTGTTGGCTCACTTACCTCTTTAACCTGTCTGCTTAGGTGAATTATTTATCACACGACTAGCCGAGAACAGGGTGCAGCACAGTTTTGTGCTTTAATGTGGAGAAGCTTTACAAAGTGAGCATCGTTTATACACAGAGGCCACATGATGGAGGTGTTGAGTAAGTGCAATGCTCTACAGTTTCCTTTAGAAGCACAGTTGAGTTAGGTGAATATATCACTTAAATGCAAATATATTCTGTTATTTTTCATTGCATCTATGCAGTGCTGTTTTTTTATTTTATTTTTTTAAATGACTTTAAATGGCATTCGAGTTTGTATTGTGACATCACAGGCTAAAAAAAGTGAAAAGGGCTTATAAAGGACTCCCTAGTCACTACTTTCATGCAGTAAAGGTTCGTTTATCTGTCGTCTTTTCATTTGGCTTTAATACACAGCAATTCAGTTCAGTTCAGTTTTATTTATATAGCACAAAATCACAACAGCAGTTGCCTTGAGGTGTTTTATATTGTAAGATAAAGACCCTACAATAACACAGAGAATACCAGAATGATGAATTTAGATGCTTGAGCCAGGCTACCATTTTCTCACCTATACATCCTCCTGAAACATCAGTCCAATTTTACCAAAGATTATTGAATTATTTTTTCATTACAAAACTATTTTCCCATAAGCATTACATACACATTGCAATTGCATAATGTATCTTTTTCACCTATGACATGCTGGTGGCTGACTGGCTTCAGTGTTCTTTTGAAATCCATCAATGGATCATTAGTGTCACCAATTACAATATACTTGTTAGCACTGCAAATTATATTTGTACAGTTTTTTCAATGCAGCTACAATAACCGTGTGAACTTTGAGTTTCTAATTTCAGTTTTTGCTTCACAAAGCCGAAATCTGAAAAATGTCTTCTCTTTCTTAAAAAGTACTCCTCAAATAAGAGATGCAAAATGAATTCTGAAGGCGATACGAAGCTTCATCATTACACTGATTTTAATGGCACACATTTAGTTCAGTGATAAGCCCCTAATAGCGAGACAGCTCTGCAGCATTTTCTGTAATTAACTGTCTCACTACAAGGCAGGATGGCTTATGATCAATGCGCATGGAAGCTGTAATCACCAGCATTACTGTAACAGCCGAGCTGATGAACTCCAGCAAAGGAAAATTACACATGATCGTTATTAACGCAGATACGGTAGGTACATTACTTTTTTGTTAAAGAGAACTTACACATTGAGTTAAAAAAAATCATTATTGTTGAATCAATTTTACACTTTTCTTTGTTTAGAGCGAAATCTGTAGAGAACAGAAAACTCATTGAATCAAATTGTTAGTAATATAGCCCATATAGTCTAGTAGGCTTAACCCATCCATCCATCCATCCATTCGCTTCCGCTTATCCTGTTCAGGGTCGCGGGGGGCGCTGGAGCCTATCCCAGCTGTCATAGGGCGAGAGGCGGGGTACACCCTGGACAGGTCGCCAGTCTGTCGCAGGGCCAACACACAGAGACAGACAACCATTCGCACTCACATTCACTCGCACATTCACACCTATGGGCAATTTGGATTAACCAATTAACCTATCCCCACTAAGTGCATGTCTTTGGACGGTGGGAGGAAGCCGGAGTACCCGGAGAGGCTTAACCCAATGTCCTTTAAATCACAAAGTTACAATTGCTGTTCAGTTTTTTTGACGGCTGATTCTCTTTCCGCACTGACTTTCACTCAATATCTATATGCAAAACATGCACAACGCCGTTGCAGAATCTTTGGTTGCCATCTTGTTGAGATTTGGCACACTGGATACTAAATTGCCTAATTTTTTTTTTAAAGTCTTAAAATAAAATGCACTTACAGGAGAAATTAAAAGTGGATTAGTTTAAGTATCTTGAAGTAAATCAAAACAAGATGATAGGTCAGTCATATGACACACAAAGCAGTGGTAAACAGGTAAGTTGTAGAAAAGGTAACCCTGATATAGTTTTCATGAAAGAGTAAATTACCTATAGAGGAAAAAAAAACTTTTTGCGTTAGGTAGTAAACATGCTTACTTCTACTAGTTTACTTCTAAAGTTTGGCTTTTTTGCCACTTCAGTGGTTATCCTAATCCCTAACTCTAACTTTACTTTATCAGGATGTGTAATTTTTGAGCTTTTTTAAAATGTTCTCCCAAGTCTTGGCACTGATGGGACAAAGAAAATAATATAGTGGCAGTCATAAAAATCTACTTCCATTTGACTGATCTCCTAAAAACAGGGTTAAGCACAAGTCTGGTCTAAGGGCCAGGGCTCAGTGACTCAGGCAGTTAACATGTATGTCTATAGGGACTGGAAAAAGGTGGAGCCAGCCTGGAGTGGCCACTTAAGAGGCCAGTACCATTACCAATACAGATAATCTTAACCTATGAAGTCTTACGTAGGGGAGAGCAGTGTTTTACAGTTTAATGACCAACTACGGGATCTATGGGATTTTTACTAATTTCTAATCATTAGTTTACATGTTTGATGTAATTTTTTTCATTTCCAAAGAAATACTTTATTTAACAGAGGTTAGTGGGAAAAGTATCAATCCCATTGCGCTAGTATCCAAAACCAGCCTTAGTATCTATACTGTCGATATCGGGATCGATCGCCTCTTTCTACTTAAAGGTTTACTTCGTTTCTCAGATCTTCAGCTCTCAGCATGATTTCAGTCTCAAGGTGAAAAACAGAAGAGAGTTTACACAGCTTAGTTAGGTTTGTCATAGATGATAAACCTAGAGAAAATGGACTGATAGTAACACCCAACAGAAAATAGAGATTTCATCTTTTCTTTGACTGATTTCATTTTTGTGTTCTTGTACTTTATAGTATGATGCCTGTTGTCTGTGTTGATTTACTTACAGACCCAAACACAGTAACCTCAAAGTAAATGGACTGATTCTCATATAGCGCTTTTCTACTCTCCCAGAGTACTCAAAGCACTCTATACAACATGCCACATTCACCACACTGAGTGCTTTCTAACTACATTCACATTCCGATGGATGTACTGGGGTTAGTATCGTGCCCAAGGATACTTGATATGCAGACTGGAGGAGCCGGGGATCGAACCACCAACCTTCCGGTCAGTAGGTGACCTGCTCTACCTCATGATGTACAGCCACCCCTACCTACATGGTGTTGTTAAATGACTTAGCAATTTTTAAATAGAGCCCAGAGTGTATGATTTCATTTCTGTTTTCTCTTGAACAAACTGAAGACAAAATCTAATCTTACCATGTAATAATGTACATATGCTGGACAGTGTACAATAAGAAAAGTGAATGATGGGATCTGTATTTTTTGTGTCACACTGCCCTCTTAAGGATGTTTGTTGGAAGAACAGAAATAGGAACATCACTGATGTATCCACAGAGGGGCAGCATCTACTTATAAATGTTATCTGAGTGTATCTCAGTCAGTTAGTGTGATGCATTTGCCATAAAATAAATTTTGTAGGTGAAATCTTGTCTGAATTAAAAGTCAAAATTACTTAATCAATGACAGTTAAACTCGGAGGATGAAAGTGATTAGTAGAATTATGAGACAAGCCTCTCTGTTCAGATTCATGATGGATTAATAATTTAGTGACTGAAACCGTATTGACCAGGTGCCCACATAATTAGAAAGCTTTTTTTTCCCCTCATTTTTTTTTTTTTTTTGTTGAAAAAAATTAAATTAAGCCATTGTTATTAATGAGACCCTTCGGCTGTAATTTGTTGCAGCCCTTCATACAAAATACAGATACTTCAGAATCACTCATTAATCTATGTAGTGTCTGTTCACAGTGTCCGTTAGTTAGTCAGGGGTCATACAAAAGTAAAGCAAAAGTAATACAGTAAAACAATTAAAGCAACGAGCTAAAATGCTAACATTACAATGAAATAAAAGAAACAGGTGTAAAGGAGAATTGCTACTAGAAAACTGAAACAGGTCCAAAAAGCCAAATTTGTGTATCATGCTACATGTGACATTAGTGGCTTGATCACCTATGTTATCAGTGTGGTATGATAAACTGTTATCAGTCCTACCTGACTGATTATCTAATGTACTAAAAGCATCTTTATATTAATTTTTTAAAGAGATTTGTTTTCCGTTTGTAAGTATGATAGTGCTTAACAAAGTTATTGGACCACCACCCAAGTAAAACTTTTGTCACATCATTGCATTCTTTTGTTTAATGTGTCTGGTTAACCCACAAGTATGCCTAAGTCTTTAACTGAAATCAAATTCATGTTTAAACACTAAAATAATAACTTAAATATCATTATTGTTGCTATTGATTTTCGTGTCTATTTAATTTTGATTAAGATGCATACTTACAGTTATTAACCTACATTCCTGTACAGAGAGAAAAATACGGTAGTTTTATTGGCTTAATGTTCATCTGGGCGTGGCGTTTTCTCCCCATTGAAAATGCCTCATCCAGATGAACAGAAACAACTTTTTGGGATTTCCTTACGTGAATGATTGATAAGTTGTCAGGGAGGTCCAGGGTGCTGGCTCAAATTTGAACATAAAAGCATGATTTCAGTTTAAAATTCTTCACTCCTGCTCAAAATGGGAAAACCTTGAGAACTCACTGAAACACACTTTGTGATCCTGGATGGTATTTAGTGACAAACAGGGTAAGACATAAAGTGTTATCACTGTGTGGTCAAGAGTGTTTTGGAGTCAACTGACCAGACCAATTCTTCAAAAATGTGCCAAGAGGAATAAAAAGAAATAGAAAGAAAAGCTGACTGAAGCAGATAACAGATAACTCAAGATTCTAAGTAGGAGCAACAGAAGGAAAAAACACTGCAGATCTTCAGGCAGAGATAAATGTTTTTAGATCAGAGTCTGAGAAAGTCTCCAGAATGACTATAAGCAAAACAAACTGAATGAACAAGATTTAAAGGGCGGAATGGCTGCTAAGAAGCCATTATAGAGAATGTCAAACATCTGGAAACACCTCAGATTTTCCAAAAACACCAGGCTGTAGATGAGTGGAAGAAGATAATCCTAATGGACAAATTCAGTTTTGAACTTTTCAGTCAGCACTGCCATCCACAGAAAAACTGAAGAACGTGTTGATGCTATACCAACAACGATGACCCAATCATGCTTCAAAGCTGTGCAAACACTGTTCGATCAGGAGCATGAATCTGGTTAACTGGAGCTGATCAACTGGCCAAGTAAGGTCCAAATTTGAAACGTATTGAAAATATTTCTTAAAATATTTTGAATATGAAAATATTAAATATTTAGTGGATTCAAACATACATCGCACACAAGTTTCATTCAAAGCAAGTCTTTGGGAACAGCTAGAAACTATATGGAACAAAAGATAATGTCATACAGAACGTAAAAACAAGGAGAGCAAGAAGTCAAGCTATTAAGGCCAAAGGGCACTACGCAAAATGTTGTCTTTTAGTGATGTATGAATCTTGTTGCTTCATTTGCTTTATTAAAAAAGAAAAAACATAATTTTGCAGATTTATATAACTAATATCATCATTATATTTACACTGCTTTTTCCTTAATTGCGTCATTTTTGTGTTTAATTCGCGATTACTAAATGATACTTTAGGGTTTTTATAAACCACAGGCATTACATTCTATGTGCAAACTGATGCTGAGCAGCAACAAACAATTGCCTGTGCAGGAAACAAGTGTAAATAATCAAAACATATTTACTAGCAGTTTGTGATATAAAATTGAATTTAAAATGAAAATGCAAAAAAATGAAACCAAGAGAAAAATAAAGACTTTTCTTTACAAAAACCAAGTAATTTAACAGTGGATAATGTATTTTAAAATGAAACAGCTAAACTGTTTGCTAGTTCTTTATCACACGTTCATATGTTTAAATGAGTGACTTACTGGTAAAACCCTTATACTTTAATATACACAATATTTACATAATCTGGCATTGCACACTCATTAATGCGCTCATACTAAAGATTCTCTGACAGTTAACTGGTGCGTCCTCCTGCAGGACTTTTTTCCACCACATGATGCCAGTGCTGCACTTTTGAAAAGTTTGTGCTCTTCAGCTTTCTGCTTCTTTTCAACATACCTACAAATACACTGAAAAATGAAATCAGAGCGGATGAATTGAGTGAAGTAAGGTTAAATTGGTAACATCAGCAACAGAAAATGCATCACGGTATAGCAGTGATTAGCATTTTCCTCATAGCACGAAGGTCCTGTCTGGAGTTTGCACGTTGTCCCTGTTTCCCTCTATTTTCTCTCCAGGGACTTGGGTCTCCTCCCACAGCCCAAAGATACACACAGGGTTAGGTTTAATGGCAATTCTAAATGAATTGTTGGTGAGTGGGAATGCCTCTCTGTGGTAGACTGATGATCTGTCCAGGGTGTATTCTGAATTTTGCTTCTCGATAGCCGGGATAGGCTCCAGTCTCCCGCAACCCTCAACTGGATAAGTGTTTATATGTCTTTAGAATTATATCTTATTTAATTTACCTTTATTTGTTAAACACACATTTTCCTTTAGGTGTATTCATGCAATTATAGATGACTTTTTAGAACTAAATCAATGTTAGAGAGGACATGCAGTGTCCTGAGGTTTTTAGCCAAGCTTTTAGCTAACAGTAGTTTAAATGTTCCATACGCTCAGACATATTTTATATACTGTTCTCTGTTTGTTCCAATACATGTACAATTAAACTGTCATGTTTTATTTACCATCATGCTAGATTACTGAAACTGTGACACGATGATTCAGGTGTTATCCGGTTGTTCAGTGATGACGCGACGAATCCTACTTCCGGGTCTAAAGTAGTCTGCGTTTATGGCTTTTGTGTTGTTAACATGTTTAATGTTATGTATTTTCTTCTATTTGATCTCAAAAAGCTCCTAAAACAGTCACTGTTGACCTCCCTCGACTTTTATTACCGCTAATCATTTATTTAAGCTTAGTTTTTAAAACCTTAGGATGTAACTACAGCCAGCCCATGCAGCAGTATATGAATGACTAACCTCGTATTGTGGATGGATTATCTCAGTTGTTCTCCTGGCTGAAGTTTGGTCCTTTTACAGCATCCTGCCATGCGATTACATTTGTTCCTGACCACCGAGAACACTCACGTTAACTTTTATCGAGTGGAAAAAAAGTTAGCTTGTTTATATTATGCTAACATAGCTGTGTCGCTAGCGGTCACGTAGCACATCATTATATACCAGCTAGCCAAACTTCAGTAACCCTACAAACGTCACTGCTGTTTAGTTTTCTGTCTTCATTTATGCTGGAAGTGATAACAGAGCTGTACGTTTTAATTTGTTTCCAAAACCCCGCAGTCAGGACATGCTATATTGTATTTAGATAGAAGCTAGCGAGCTAACTCCCTGCTAACTTCTAACTCCGTTAAATGTCATAAATTCCGTTTTCATGGATGCCTGGATGTTAAACTCAATTGTTACACCTGGTAGAGCAGAACGCTGATCATTTTATTAAAGATGAAAGACTTTAGACAGTTTTTCAACTCTCAGTAATGCCATAGTGATCGTTTGATATATGGACCTGCAGCGGAGTTTAGACCCAGACACGGCTAGTGACGTCAGACTGAACAACCGAGGATGGATGGATGGATGGATGGATGGATGGATGGATAGATAGATAGATAGATAGATAGATAGATAGATAGATAGATAGATAGATAGATAGATAGATAGATAGATAGATAGATAGATAGATAGATAGATGACATCAGGGAACCCTACTAGCTCTAATCATGGCAACACAACAACACTACATCCATTGGAGTCTATCTGCCACATTATGGAAGGATGTAAGATGCTAGTTGGGGCCCTGCAGGATAGTGTACAGTAACATCTGTGCTACATATGGAATACAAATCTCCAAGTCCTAATGGGAGACATCACCAAAGGTGTTTGAGAACAACAGGGAAAATGTCCCGTGGGACTTCGACTTCCAGACAGACAAGCAGCTGTTGGCCAACCGACCAGATGTAGCGGTGGTTAACAAGGAGCAGAAGACTGGAGCTGTGATAGATGTGGCAGTCCCACATGTGGAAGAAGATGTGGAGCAGATGTAGAAGGTAAAGTCCAAAGAGGTCCCAGTGGTAACCTCGAAACTGGAAGAGCGGCTCCAACAGAGTCCAAGCACCACAAACCAGGGTTAGGTTCTACACATTTGAGCAAACAGGAAATATATATTACTGTAACTATATACATATATATTCAATTTCAAATTTGAAATAGATATAGATATAGATATAGATATAGATATAGACATAACTCCCTGATACTGGTGAACAGCATTTGGACAGAAATACTTGTTGAAGTTCATACACAACAAAAATTGTTTCATTCAGTTTCATTCAGCATTATCATCATCATCACCAAGGTCATCTTGGGGATGAATGACTTATCTTTATAAATAAGCCATCTATTTATGCTGGACACAGAAGCATGTCCATTTCCACTGTGCTGGTACATGTCACTATGGTCACATTGTAGACTAGAGCCTGCTGAACCCCTCCATCTCTTGGCCCATCAGCCCATCTTCCCCATTCTGATACATTATTGGTTCACTCTGTAGAGCCCAGGAAGCATTGGGAGATAAGGAAAAGGGGCAAAGGGCCAGGCTCAGCGATCCCTCAGATAGCACCTAATCACATTCATTACATCAATTAAGGCAGGCCAACACAACACCGGGCTGGGAGTCAGACCTCCATCTCCTGCTGATCGATGCTAAACACTGAGCACATCGTCTGGTCTTCAACCTCAACCCTGTAGACCACAATACTGTATTATCTCTCATTTGCCAAACTAGTCATCTGTGGAAATTTCAGGAATTAAACTCATCTAAAGGCAAAAATTATGTAACATTTGAAACCACAAAGAGTAAAAATGTCCTTTTTGGTGATTTGCAGGCCAAAAAATGTACAATGTGAACATTAACATGAGGTTAATTTTGACTTAGATTTTACTATACCGTTACTGTTTTTAATTATCAATTATTTTAAATCTTCACAACCATTACACTGAAACTGCTGTTTGTACAAAAACAATCAAAACGCAGCAGTTCAATATATAACAATGAGTATAAAATCCTGAAGATTATATGAACATTAACACCAACATCCTGTGGCACCAAGTTATTAAACCAGTAGACCTGTGGCACACTTTAAGTGGTATGGATATTAAATCGTTTAAAGCAGGAACTAAATGGACATCATAAAATCCTCTGAATATAATTCACCAAAGTAGAATCTTTAAGAAAGCCAAATTTAGTATAATATAATTTTTAGGTTCTCACTGCAGTTAAGCCCTGAACAATAGTTGCTGAAATTATAATCTGATCTGTCTGGTCATTAAATGTCATTTCAGGAGTATCTTTAGTACTACAACAAAGCTCAGAGGTATTTATTCTTCCTGCTTGTAAAGCTATGTGAGGTATTCACGCTAAATGGGCAACAGCTTTAGTTTCAGGTAGAAAATCATGGGGGGGGGCTAGTTCCCTGCATCTGTCAGCTTTATTGGTTCAGTAATCTTCACAGTGGAATCCTCTTTAGCAGAACCAACCCAAATCCAAATCATGATAATGTATTCATTTACTCTTGGTACTTTAAATTAATGTTTTCCTATTAGTCTGGATTTTTATAAATGGGATTGGTTTAACCCACTAGGGGGCTCCAGACCAAAACTGAGATTCCTGTTCACCTTTTTCTAACCTCTTGTGATAGTTTAAAATTTTATCACATGAAAAGAAATTTCAGGATACAAAAAACTGAGACTTCATTCAGAGGCCAGTTTCAAGACTTTCATTTTACTATATGGAGCCAAGTAATGGACAATGCACAAAAACTTGACTGACTTGTATTTTGGGCTTCTGGTACCAAACATCTTGTCTCTTGCCTCAAGATATGACATATTTACTCACATTATTTGCTATTTGTTTAGAGAATTTGCTTTTCTCTACATCATATTTTTTAAATATTCCTTCCTTTGGAACAAGAGCTTAAATTCTTGCCTGGGCTTCTCTAATATGTAGACTTTTAGGGTATTTTTATAAATCAACTGTGGACTTGAATGAATTTAATTGCGAGCAGTTATTTTTTGTAGTATGCTAGTAATTTGTATCTGCAGTGTGTGAAAGGTTATTTAAGGATTATTGTGTGAAAAAGTAGGTAAAAAAAACATTAAATGTTAATGTGCGCCATAAGCAGACACTCAGCGGTTGAGCTGATGACATACAGGTAAGATGACACATCGTTAAAACCATAGTGTCACATTGTTACAATGTGTTGTGCACAAGCATATGACACACTTAGATATGGGTGTCATTTGTGGAATTCATTTTGCATGTATAGCATTGATCAGATGTCTCGGGTGGATCACCTGCCTGACAGACAGGTATGCATAATATTCATACGTTTTTAAGACTAAATGACTCGTGACCATCAGCCGCTCCCTATGGTACAGTTTTGTGTCATCACTGACCTCCTGGCAGACTTAGCTTCCTCCTGAAACCTTTTGCCTTCTTCCCCCGGCGACAGAAAACCTGGTGACACCAGGATGAGCGACAGGCAAAGAAGAGAAGAAATGGCGGCGAAAACTGCAGGGAGATAAAACGGATAGATAAGGTCGGGGCATCACAGAAAAAAATGGGAGAGGAGATAGATTGTGACAGAAGAGAGAGAGAAGGGGGTAGGAAGAGTGATGCCATTGATACACTGAAGCTGCAAAGAGAGGACAGGAAGATGCTTTTTGCCCCCTCAAAGTGCTATCGGAAGACATACATTACAATGACAGCACTGTGACCACACCAACCACATAAAAAACACACAGGCTTATTTCATCTCCCACAGATAGTTATTAATAAAAACCAGGACAAGGACAAACACACACACACACTCACAGAAAGGAGAAATAGATGAGAAAGAGCAATGGAGAGTCAAAAAGGAGTGCCGAAAGAGGAACATCACGTTGTGAGGAGGCTTGCTCGCATGGCAACATGAAGTCGAGAGCAATGGGTCTCACACCTCGATTTGTCAGTGTGATGAAATAAGCTACTGGACACAATCCCATACTCCACACTGTCTACTGACGTGACATCTAAAGCATCTCCTTTTCCTCTCACTTCTCTCTTCTCCCTTCCAAGTATTCATTTATGCCCTTATTTCTTGTCTTACTTCCCTCACAGAGTCTCTCCACCTTTCTCTCTCAGAGTCTCGGTGTTATCAGTATCTGACACACAGTGAATCAGGGAGTATCTAGCGGCCCGCTATCAGACCTCTCTTCATCTCCCACTGCCCCTCTGTGCTCAGGCCTATCAATCAGAGAGCTACTGCCAGGACAGATGCCACCGTTGCAACTCCAGCCACTGACACAACTCGTATCTGCCACAACACAGTGATTAAATGGAACTAATGCAATTAACAGAAGACATTCAGTCACTTAAAGTCCAGTAGAGATGAATGAACATTAAATGTCGCCTAAAAGAGATCAATTCATAGTATTATTGCATGTTAAATGTTAGGTTGGACTTTATTTAGCCAAAGATGAGCAGAAAAACTGAGAAGACAAGATAGTGCAGTGTGTTACAGATAATATTAACACCTTTAATGTGCCTTTTAAGGCAGCTGTAAGGTTGGAGTCAGGTAAAAACAAATTGTCCAAGAGTTTTTACATTTCAGATGTCAACAGGAGGCCTGGACATAGAAGTTTCTCTACCCCAATATCGTCTGCTGGAGATGGAAATTCGGGGATGGGGATTATTTGGGATCTGTGTAGGTGGATGAAAGTAGGGCTGATATGCTACCAAGAGTTTTGGACATGTTGCAGCCTATCCAGGACTTTGCTGGAGACTCCGGATAGAACATTATAATAGCTGAGATAAGAGACAATGTCCACCAGATCAAGTGCGAAACAAGGCGGTTTAATGCATCTAAATGAACAAGCCAAGTAGTGTTTAGCACTGTCAGATCACTTGCTTAGTTTTATCTGAGTAACTCCCACAGTCCAAAGATAGCCTGTGCATTAAGTTAATCTATGAGTCTAAAGTGGCTGTTGGTGCAGATGTATGAGAGATAAAGCAGTAAAAGGATTGCATAGAGTAAAGTGCTGTATGAATGTGGCTTGTTGTGTAAAGTGCACTAAGTTGTCAGAAAGACTAGGAAAGCAGTACATAAATAAATGTCTATTTGCATATAAAACCATAAGGTTAACCCAAAATGCAAATCCTGTGTGCACTCTTAGGCATGATGGCATGGCACATGATAAACTGTGCTGGTTGCAAAATACATCAAATGCACCCACAGAACAACCTGCAGGTACCCAGAGGTAGGCGGGTTGTTTAAGTCAATGCCCTGCCCTTTGTTTTGACAGACCGGGCTGCAGCCAAGCTAACCTTTACATGTACTCACTATGCTAAGCTAATGGTTGTCTTTGTTTTTGCTGGAAACAAAGTATTTGTAGGGCCCAGCACTGCATCCACTGGCAAAGCCAAGTGCACTGCTGGGGATCATTTACACTGCTGCTTGGTAATGACTTTTAGAGGTTGTATAGCTTCAGATTAATGGGTGTTTGCTAATTTCTGCTTTTACAATACTGTCATCTCGCTTTGTTCAACCATTCCTTTGCAGTCCATTTTGAATTAATGTCCGAGCTTATGATGATGTCAGGCTGCTGGTGTTGCCTGTATGCTGTCAACTCATCATTGAGCTGAAATGGGTTTGAAGTACTTTGATGTGGGCTGTCGTATGCTCCTTTTGACTGCTATCCTGCCCATACATTCAATCATTCTCCTGTAATACCAACTTTATGGGAAACTCAATATTGCATTTGTCACACATCACTTATCATGTTAACATTTCTTTCACGCATGCTACATTTAGCCGAGCAGTCGCACTCATTGGGTGCCAGAAGCTTATATCCATGTCCCGATGGCCATCTTCTGCTTATCAATGCTACAAAAAATGTCAGCTTAAAATGTGCACTTCACGCTGGAGGCCTGTTTGCTGCCTAGATGCTTCAATGCATTACTTCAGCAAGGTAAGGCCTTCCTTTTTCTCCACGTATGTTAATACATGTCATGTGATGCTCTCTGATATTTCTGTTTCTCGTAATCCACCTGCTGTTAATTTTATGTATTGACAATTGGCTGTTGATTTATTCAAGCTTTATCATGATACTTTTAATTAAAAAATTTTTGATTTACCTGCTGTTGGTGCCTGAATCTTCATGTCTGACTGGCAGATAGTTGCAGTGTAAATGGTGGTATCTAGGAGTTAAACATTTCCAGTGTTCCATTTCACTGTTTTAAGCTTAAACGCTCATAGTGCAGACTTCCAGAATTCAAAGATATGAATAAGCATGTCAGTGTGGCAAACAAAAGGCCATTTCAAGAAGATGTTCACTAATCAGCAGTGCAATCTGGGGTCAGTGTTCATCACCCATTTTTGTCATGATTGCTATCAGTGGTTATACTACTTTTAAGTTACCATCAATGATTTCCTGAAAGGATTTTCAATGCTATGCTAAACATTTAATAAAAACAAGTGACTATTTTATATAACTGTAGAAGCCATAATGATTAAAAACAATATCAGGCCTTATAATAATTGGTCAGTCTTATTTTGACACCACAGGATTAACTTACAGCAAATTCTTAAAGAGCCACTGCTTCGCTTAATTTTGTATTTCACACGTGACAGGTTAATACAAAAATCAAAATAATTGAGATTTATAATTAATCTTTTTTTTTTTTAAGACATATAGATGTTTAAAAAAATATCTGTATGTCTGACAACGTTTCGACAAAGTTTTGCTGCAATTGGCCCACCCGTTAAGGAGGATGCAGAGGTGTTGCTGGCACCCGACCCCTCATCACGTGACATTAATTTGTCGGCCATTTTGGTTGCATAATAACCCTGACACCTACCTACTGAAAATTGTGTTGATGACATAAACTATGGGGACTAGGAGGAAAAAAAACAAAGTTTATTTACTCTCTCAGAGGAAGTGAAACGCGTCCATGACAAGTTTGCTCGTTATGGGGAGAAACTGTGTAGAGAAAACGAGGGTTGAAGAATATCACTACATATGTTGACTGATGCTGTGAAGTGCAACCCTGCCACTCTCCCATCACATAATCATGTTATCAACACACCGTCAAATTATACGGGACGAGATCTGAAGCCCTCCTTCAAATACTGATAAGTTTGGATGATTATCAGTATTTTGTGTCAAGATGGGTAACAAACCGCACCGGACTTTGCCTGGAGGTCACACCTCAGGTATTTGCCAATTTTTTTTAAATTTCTTTTTGATATTGGCATGTCTTGTCGTAGCATCCGTTACATTGTCAACAAGTCACCGTAGCTCATGTGTGATTCATGATAGTGATGTTGATGAAGAAATCGTTAATTTTCCATCAGTAAGCGCTGTTGTTGTTGCTTCTGTTACCTGGCGCTAGCTCCTGTTCGCTGCTGTTACTGAAACCTTTTTAGGTGGCTCTAACTTGGGTAGACTAACACTTAGCAAATGAACTGCTCTGTGATGTGAGAATGTAAGCAAACTGTTGATCACAGGAAAAATATAGTTTTAGTCAGCGGTCCGGTTACGGGAGGGTCACCTGTCTGAGCTGCTGACGATAACTAAGTGTGACAATATCAAGAATAAATAAACATGTTCATGTAGGATTTCTTATGTTATGAGAAAGGAAAAAAACTAGAAAGAAATAATGAAAATATCAATTTAAATATTTTTAATAGTCAAATATTGTTTGAAACCGATGCTGGCGCTTTTAAAAATTCAAGTAACTTATGAATTATACTACCAATGGTCTTGTCCAATAAGGCGGACAGCTCTTGAGTGATGTACGCATGACGTCACTTGTGGTGTACCTATACCACAAAATACCTTAAACTGGCCGTGGTCATATTTTTTTGGTTATCACGTGTTCAGAAGGATTGGGTGTATGGGGGACTACCCCCTCACACCTACCTACACACATCTTTGTAAATCCAAATTGACAATAGGGAAACCAACAATACTGCACTGTGTTGTGCTTTTGTGATGTTGATTTGCAGACTGGTCATAGTGATGTAGTACTTGCTCAAGTGATAGAAATGTATCTCATGTGGTTGTTTGGATGCCACTAGCTCTTCAGTCACATCTAGCTTATTCTGCTGGTTGGTTCTTATTATGCATGATTAATTAATATAATAAATCTGTTCTCTGTGAAACCTATATTAAGAAGTCATTTTATTCCAACTTTTGCACTCCATTAATGACACTGCACAACCGAGGGAGGCTGTGCAGTGAACTCAGTTACAATACATTATTAGGTTTATCTGCTAATCCCAACAGTGTAAGCTTTAATTACACCAACAAAGTATACTGATCCCTTTTAAAACTAAGGGACCATTATAAACTAAAAGTATGTCAACTAGGGCTAGCCATTTGCCAGCAAATGTTATAATGTGTCTGCACTGATTGTATTAATACCACAAGCTTGACTTTATATTTCTCAGTTTTACTGAAAGGGTTCTTGAAAAAAAAAATGTTATGTGTAGTTTGTTAATCACAGTTTTTGAAATCACACAGCCTCATCATCAACCATTTTATTACTCATCTCTCATTGGGTTATCTAGATATTGTTGACTGCAAAAAAGAGTGATGATTTTTTTAAGAGCATAAATCACTTCAGCTGCAATATCTGCCATAAAGCTTGAGGCGATCAGGTCCTTGAATCTTGAATGAAGTACAATCTAATGCACAAATGTGACGAAAAAGAGGGGATAAAAGTATGTTTGAGACGCTCATCAATTATTGAAGAGGCCACTAGATCCAGATCACATCAGGCCTGGGACAGTAGATAGTGTTTCATGGTGGCTTTGTCTTTAAATATTCCCCTAGATTGAAAGCTTCAAAGTAAACTTCAATTACTGCAGTGATTAGATCTGGCCTGCTCCATTAGAGGACATTCAAGCTTGGGTGGGGGGGTGGGGGAAGACAGAGAGAAAAGGGTGAGTACTCTTAGACCCCCAGCCAAGGAATTACTAACTATTGATCTTGCTGCCACAAGCCAGCTGACAATGACATTATAGTTGTATTGCTTCAGATGAAGCAGTATAGTTCAGCACCAGGGATGTTGTTGTCCCTGCAAAGCACTTAGACATTGGGATGAAATCCTATTTAATTTGGGATGGGATAGAGAGCAAATGGTTTCTGCTGGCTTTGGGTTAAAGTTCTGATTTGATTCAGTTTTTTTTATCATTTGTTTTGAGCTCATTGTAAGAATTCTAGCTTTCTCGGTTTTTGACAATGTGACTTCGATATCAGTCACTAAAGAACCACTGTGTTCATATGATTTTCGGCCAAACAAGTGACAAACAGTTGCCTTGCAGCTTAGCAAGCTATTGTAACAAATGTCATATGCTTTTGGTTAGAACTAGCTAAATATAATGCCTCAGTGTATGTGCCCACATACACATACATGGCTGCAACATGTAGATTGGATGTTCATTGCTGTTTTGGGCTGTGATGCACTTACAACCACCGTACAGTTTATACCTCACTGCTTAAACAGTCTCTGGGTTCCCAAAACTCCCAAAAGGATAACAGGTTTGAAACTACATTAAAAAATGTTGGTGTGTTTGGAACAGGGAATCACTTGTGACTACAGAAAGTAAGCGATATGTTAACGGTAGTTGATTTGAAACAGATGGAGCGTTTTAAAAGAATAAATATGAAAACTAAATGAAAAAGCAAAGAGTAGTAGCCCACCACATATGAAATCAGCTCATAATAGCAATTATATTATAATTAGAGGAATATTTGTAATGAACGGAGCCATTGTCAGTTAGTATAACAATTGCATTGAATGTTCTCTCTCTCTCTAAGTTTGTAAATATTAGGGGTGCAACGATACACAAAATTGACAGTTTGGTTCGGTTCGATATTTTTTCGATACAAAAAAATGTTCATGCTTTTTTAATTTTCATTTATTAAAATTATAAATATATATTTTAACTCAAAAGTACAGTTTTTAAATTTAATGTTGCTGAAACAACAAAATAAAAAAAATGAGAAATCACTCATCTTTGGAAAAGAGAGTTTATTACAGAGAAATGGCTCTTTCCAAAATAAAAGCTATACTATACGCTTCTTCTGGGCTATATTCTCAGCAGCATATTAAACATATCAGGTCCCCATAAGGAGAATCATGTGCTAACGGCTGTCTAAATGACTCGGGTAAAGTTTGTAGCATGCTGCTTGTTGTTTTTGTCTGCTTCCACTTGTCTTTGCACTAGGATGATGTCGGCGTAAATGTGCAGTCATATTCGTTGTGTTCCCACTAGTGCTGTCAGCGTTAATCTCGTTAAATGACTTAACGCCAAACCGGCAAATCTCCGTTAACGAGTACCGCGGATCGCCCCGTGCGTGGGGCTGGACGGCGTCAACACGTTAACAGCTAACTGCGCTAACCACTAGTTCCCACCAATTGAGCATTGCGTGGCACATATAGGGTTCCAACTCCTGAAAAAAAATAATAACACCCTCTGATGAGGGGGAGAGGTTCAATTCCATGTTGGGAACTTACTTCCGCTAGCTTGCCCTTTTTTTTGTGTGTGAAATTATTTTTTAACCATTTGACTTGAATTTGATTTAAGCAGATGCATATTCTTTGTGATATGACCATATGGGAAACAAATGATCATTTAGCCATTTATTTTTAGCTCAAAATGACAACATTAACACAGTAAAACAGGTCTCTTTCTTAAACAGAAGCCTGTCATGCTTAACTTTTGAGAATATAAGTAAATCTTTCTTTAAAAGAACTCTGTCCTGCTTAACTTAAAATTAATAAATAATAATAAATAAATAAAAAAATATTTGATATAACATATAATACCGTATTTCCCGGACTACAAAGCGCACCTGAATATTAGCCGCACAAGCTAAAATCAGGGGAAAATCCTGTTTTGTACATACATTAGCCGCACCTGACTAAAAGCCGCAGGTGTTTCAATGTTGACTTATCATATGTAAGAGAATATGCACAAAGGGAATTGTCAGGAAAGAGATGGCTGTTTGGAGACACACCTTTTATTAATATTTTGAAAAACAAGTTATGGGTACATATTTGCATAACTTTTTAGGTATATGTACAAGTAGCGGTAATTACAAGTACGAAACATGTACTGTGCTTCATAAATGAGTAACAAATGTAGTACATAACAATAACCTACAGCACACCAGAAAAATAGATTCGGACTACCTTTTAGGCTCAGGTGCAGTGACACGGCTTTAACAAGAAGAAAAGTCAGTCATTCACCACCATCTTTCTCTTCTTCCTGCGCACTAAAACCACCAAAGTCCTCTTCTCCAGTGTCGGATACGAACAGGCTCAGGTGGCTTCGTCATCCACTCTCAGCTTCTTTCCTTCGTTGTCACTTTCAAAACCAAAGAAATCCTCGTTGTCAGTGTCAGAGTCGAACACCCTCAGAAGGGCCGTGGCGGTGTCCTCCTCTCCATCATGCAGCAGTCCAGCCCTTCGAAATCCGTTGGTGATCATGGATGTTTTCACACTTTTCCACGCTG
Source organism: Haplochromis burtoni (assembly GCF_018398535.1). Lineage (NCBI taxonomy): Eukaryota > Metazoa > Chordata > Actinopteri > Cichliformes > Cichlidae > Haplochromis > Haplochromis burtoni. The sequence continues at coordinate 594,502 of NW_024582405.1, read as the reverse complement.
TCAGATTCCACCGGTGGAGTTGAGCATAACTTGCTTTTCGCAAGTTTATGCCGCTCGTCATCCACGCCTCACGCCTCGCGGCTGAACGTGTAGCGCTACTTTGAAGTTTGTTTTTCGCGCTACTTGTACGGCACTATGTTGCCTGGCGGATGGACATGTGACCAACATACCACTCTTGAACCCCGATACTGTGTGTCTGATCACATGCCCTTCCGCCAGGCAACGTAGTGCCGTACAACAGCGGAACAAACAAAACAAATCGTCTTACGATATGACAAAAATCATGGATAATCCATAGAAAAGCCGCACCTGACTAAAAGCCGCAGGGTTCAAAGCTTGTGCAAAAAGTAGCGGCTTATAGCCCGACAATTACGGTATATCACAACAGAAATCACCCCAAGGTCATTATATTGTCAGGTAAAGAGCCTACAATAATACAGAGAAAGCCCTAACAGTGAGATGACACCCATTATAAACAAGCACTTGGCAAGAGCAGGAAGAAAAAACATAATTCTAACAGGTATAATCCACCTGGTATGACCGGTTGGGGATGAGGGGAGACCAGAAAAAGGACATACTGTTAAAATAAAAAAGCCAGGAATTAATAATAAGTGATGTTAAATCCAGAGTAGCGTACAAACACAGAGAGAGTGAAAAAGGAACACTTGGTGCATCATGGCCCCCAGCAACTGAGGCCTATTGCAGCATAACCAAGGAAGGGTTTAGTGTCACATGGTCCAGTGCTAAGTATATGCTTTTTCAAAAAGGAAATTTTTAAGACTAATCTTAAAAGTAGAGTCACTCTGACACCCTGTCTGTTTCCAACATCCAATCTGGGATCTGGTTCTACAAGAGGAGGAGTCTGAAAGCTCCTATTTTACCTTTTTAAATATCCTAGAAACCATGTGGGTGAAACCCTGCAGTCCAAAGTGCTCTTTTGGGGTGATATGGTACTATTAGGTCTTTAAGATGGTGCCTGATTAGTCAGGACCTTGAATGTGCGGAGAAAGAGTTTAAATTTGATGCTCGATTAGAAATGAAGCCAATATGGCAGACTTGTGCTCTCTTTCAAGTCCCTTTAGAATTGTGGTTATGGCTGTCATAGTATTGTGGCCAAAGAGATTGATGATATTGATGATACTATAGAAATGTATACATTTTTATAATATACGGCCCTCTTGTTAGGTATACCTCTTCAACTGTTTTTGTATTAGTTTCAAATATCTAAGCAGCCAATCACAGGCAAGTAAGCAAGTTATGTATACATAGCCAAGAAAACCTGCTGAAGGTTAAAGTAAGAATGAAAATGTGCAAAAAGGTGGTTTAAGTGACTTTGGATGCTTAGGTAAATTAGTGCCACCTACTGTGCTGGAGTTGCAGTTTGGGGTGGGCAGTATATTAATTATATCACAATAATTTAAGGAAATTGTCTATAATGGCATTCATGATAATATAGGAAAAAGTTACTTGACCTTTTTAATGCCTGGATCTTGCAGGCAGAAACATGTGTAAGTGTGAGTAAATTGGAATTTTCCATTCTTTTCCATGAAGAATGTCAGTAGAGACTAAAGTACTGTAACCATTTAACACTTCAGAAGCCTAAACAATACTGTCACATAATAAAACTGAAAAATACTTTCTGTTTGACATGTTGTATCTTGGGTCAGGGTTTCTAACCAGCTGCTCAAAACTTTGCTTTTCCACCATGTGTCTATGTAGTTATTGTCATTATTAACATTTTACAGCAGCTGTAATTGCACGCTGCTGCTAGACTCTTCCTATAAGAAAATAGGGGATTTGTTCCAGAAAGTTTGGTAAAGGAGGACATTTTTCTTAACATATGTAATTTTATTTTGAAATAACAAAATAAATCTTATTTATGAAAATATTACATGATTGTATCCAGCCAAATCAGATATTGTTCCAATACCATTAATCACAAGTTATACTCATTTTCAAATTTTCATGCTTTACTTCTCAATTCTGGATTTGACTTCTTTTTTTAAATCTTATTTGCATTTTGAAGACAAAGGTTAATTATTCATGTGATTTCACTCTGTAATTTAGGGACAAGAATAAATCCAGAATTTTATTCTACTATCCCTGGCAAACTTTTAAAAATGATCTTCATGTATTTATATCAGAGTCAAAACCAATCCAAAGTCCTGTTTAAATGATGCTGAACTGCCTTTTGTTTCTGCAGTTTGGGCACTATTCCCTTTGAAACCAGCAGCCTGAGTAAAAATAACTGGAAATTATATGACCTTCCTAATGATGATAATGATCCTGATGGTTTTCCTCGTCACAATGCCAATACTGTTAATAATGACAGTGATGATGATGGACACAGTGATGATGACGATGATAATGGCAGTTCTTCCACTGATGGTGCTGGCACTGTTGATGCTGCTGATATTTGTGGAAATGAGCATGTTGATAAGGCCGAAACATTTTCTTTGAGCATGCATGACTCCTGATAACGACACTGTAAGTCTACACTGACCTCCTTATCTGTTGCATCTCGCTTTCAGACATCTACTTCCCTTTCCTCTCTGTTTGCAGGCCCCCGAAAACCATTATAACAATCTGATCAGCTTTACACACAAACCACGAAACAAACAAAAGTGGGTAAATTATGGAAAGAGAGGAGGGCTGGGTTATAGTTTTAAATAAAAGCAGAGCAAGAGGTCTTTGGTGGGGGAGAAAGTGAAGTGAAGTAGAACACGGTGACTCAAGTAGCAGTGGAGAAGATGGAGACAGAGAGGAAGAGCGGGGAAAGAAAGGGAGAGCGAAAAGGCAGGGCGAAGATAGATCACGGTCCTGAGCGATTGTGACAAGCATAGACCCTATCAGCCGCTGTTTGTTTGCACACTCCCCTCTCTGCATTAAAGGAGCCGTCCAGGCCGCCGGCAGGCCGCGAGCACTCCATCTCATCACCTGACATGCCAACAGATGTTATGGGCTGATAAGAACCCCGCGGCCCCCTTCCCTTTGCATCTACGATTACCTTCGCACAAAGAAGAAGGGGCGGTGGAGAAGATGGTGGTGTTGTGGGGTGTGTGTGTGTGTGTGTGTGTATGGGGGGTGGAATGAGAGAGGGAAGGAGGCAGAGGAAGAAGGAGAGGAAATCAAATACTTCATGATGGACTGGTGTAAAAAAAAAATTAAAAAAAGAAGAAAGAAATGAAGTAGATGGAAGTGGTGTGTGTGTGGGTGAAGGGGGTGAGAGAATGAGAGAACGAAAGATGGTAGGGAAACACTCATTTATCCTGTATGAAGTGGTAAATGGCCTTGCAGTGCTTCCTGGCCCCATGCTGTTTGTCTCTGTCCTAATCGGCTTATTCCATAAGCACTGCTGCACCATCGTCATTAGGCAATGATAATGATATTATTTAACAGGGGATGAGAGAATTAAGGAGGCGCACTATCTGATGGTTAGTTTTGTTCACCGCCTCATTTCCTCATCCTCGGAAAATGTAGCGTTTCCCAGTCGATAAGGATTGTTTTGCATTTGAAAAGATGCTTTAATGACAGCCACATCCATTGGCTTTATTGCTTAAAAACATCATTACTCTAACTTTTATTGTGTATTACATGGCTGGTTTGTTCTCCAAATAAAACTAACTAAATTGGGATGTCAAGAAAAAAATGCTCTGTGGAACATTGGTCTTGTTATGGCGAATGTAACCCAATCAGTGCAGTAAATACATACATATCTCCGACTCTCCCTCCCTCCGCCGCTTCCTCCTGATCACTAATTTATGATATAATTTAACAACGTTGCTATATTTGTTCCGCTAAACACTTTGCATGGCATCAAATTACGGCTCACAAAAGATCATAGAAACCCAATATCATGCATCCTATTCTCAGCCAATCTGAATGGAGAGATTGTGTTTCTTTTCTTTTTCCACTGCTTGGCTCCAAGTCCAGAGGGGGATAGATGACATTACTAAACACAAATCAGCCAATAGAATAAACAAACTCGGGGGATAAACAACAATGCAATCTCCATCTACGCGTAAACAATATGGAGCGCGTGTGGCTCCTCTTGATTAAACTGAATATGTGTAGATGATGATAAGCCAACCAAGGTAATCAATGCAGTAATGATGAGGATGGGGGGGCGGGGGGTACGATTGCAAAGGGTGAAGGGAGAGCGTTGCGGTGGGGGGGCACCAGGTCCTATCGCAGGCAGTCATCAATGGAATTTCTAAAGCGCCTTGCCTGCCCTGTGTGTGTGTGCGTGTGTGTGTGTGTGTGGAGCAAAAGCGTGACAAACGCGTCATCTCGTGTGCGAGAGAGATAAGCTCTAAATAATTGTGGTCTGACAGGCCTGAATAATGGCCAAATTAGACAGAAGGTGCACATTATTACGAGCGGCAAACATTCAAGGCTGGTTTGAGATGTAACTAGGCTTGATTAAGGCTGCGATGATGATGATGACGATGACGATGAAGATGGCAATGATTGTGTTGTTAAACTCCCCCACACCCAGCCTAATCCCATTTCCTCTCTTCTACTTTTCCCCTCTTTCTTCTTCTTTTTCCGTGGATTAGCATTTCGGTCTGCCTCACTCTGTTACCTGTGGACGACCTCCTGTTGAGCAGCAGCCCACACACTGAGTAAAAGAGCGATGAGCAAAGAGAAAGAAGATGAGGG
>NW_024582405.1:581926-589820 GCF_018398535.1 Haplochromis burtoni | reverse complement strand
AAAAAAAAAGGAGCAATACAAGGTCAAGGAAAGGACGGGGGAAACAGTTGGGTGAAGCTGTGGACGGGGTGTAAAGGGAGTGATGGCGAAGAACAGAGAGGAGATGGAGCAGTGGTGGCTTTGATGTCGATCAGCTTTGGATTTGGTGTTTTGTCTGTGCTGCGGTTATGCCACGCTCAGGTAGAAAGATGAGAAAGGCCTTTTTTTGGAAGCTTTTGCTCAGTTGATGCTTACCTGAGGCCCAAACCAAAACAAGGAACCTGTATCCACAGTACAGATCAGAGCCGTGGTGCAGCATGACCCAGCGAGAGAAAGACGAGTTGAAAAATGACGGAACCGAGCATGTGGGGGAGAAAAACAGAGCTCAAATCAATTTCTCCACCTGACACAAACTTTTATGGTAAAAATCACAGCATATAGCAAGAAAAATTATATCAAACTGATGTAATTTTGCACCAGCCTTTTAAAGTAAAAGCAACAGTTCATGCTTTGTTAAAGCAAATGACAGATTTTTCATCCATTTGATGGTTAAATGTCAATCTTTAACTTAAACTCAAGGCACTTTTAATGTGGATTCCAATAGAGGGTGGTCACCTTTGACATGAAGGACAAGTATATGACAAAGGTACAAGGTGCAGAGAAACATGTGGCATGTAGGGAGGCTGCTTGTCGACTCAGTAGTTAGTGGCTAATATTCGCACAAGATGTTTCAAGAAGATTTCAAGAAGATTCCCGCAGGTGCTCTGGTTCAGTATGAGAGACTCAGAGTTGTGCAAGTGAACTGAAAAACTAATCTTCAGTTCTGTTAATTGTCTTCATATTTATATTTATATTTTTCTTCCCATGTTATGTCTGGTCTGGTGTGTGTTATCTGGAAATGGTAAGCAGAGAGATGTGATGTTCAGCATTGACCTGCTGTAGTGTAAGTGTAGTGATGAAGCAATAAACTGTATACGGGAGATGGACTTACCACTAGCACATCACTCACAACTTTATGGGGTCCTGTTTTCAAGCTTTAACTGGAAGATTTTTGTCGGTTCCATCTGCGAAACCAAAGACGCTGGAAAGTCATACAGTACTCAGACTGCAGGCACAATTGGTCCTGATATGGGACTTTTGGAACGCACGGCTTAGTGATGAGGATTCGCTTCAATTCAGTTTTATTTATATTGTGACAAATCACAATCGCAGTTTATATTTAGGTAAGGTAAAGACCCTAGAATATTACAGAAAACCAGAGAAACCCCAACAATCAGTTGCCCCCCTATTAGCAAGCATTTTGGTGACAGTGGTAAGGAAAAACTTCATTTTAACAGGAGGAAACTGCAACAAAACTTGGTGAGGGAGGGAGGCAGGACAAAAGACATGCTGTGGAAGAGACAGAAATGAATAACAACTAATGATTAAATGGTGAGTTCGCTGTAGAACGTTGAGACAGTTGCAGCCACCTGGAGGCCAACTGTAGCATGAAAAATATAAAGGTAGGCCATCTTGTCAGTAACAATGTAGCCATGCCCTAAACCAAGGGTGGGCAACTCCAGGCTTCAAGGGTCAGCGTCCTGCAGGTTTTAGATCTCACCCTGGGTCAACACACCTGAATCAAATGATTAGTTCATAACCAGGCCTCTAAAGAACTTCCAGTCATGCTGAGGAGGTAATTTAATCATTTAAATCAGCTGTGTTGAATCAAGGACACATCTAAAACCTGCAGGACCGGCCCTTGAGGCCTGGAGTTGCCCAACCCCTGCCCTAAACCATACTCTGCTTTATTGTTTACTCTGAATAGGACTGTAATTTACAAAATAAAATTCATTCTATATTAAATAATACTGAGACCATAAACCTATCATGCAAGTGTTTTATGACATCATAAATTAATTGAGAAGCAGGTTAATTTCCTCAGACTGTATACTGTTTCTTGCAGCAAGATTAGTCACCAATTCTAGACGTTTAGAAAGTGCGTGGTTTTAAGCCACTTCTGAATCAACTTTAATTATCAGGCCCATTTTTTTATAAAGTCTGTAGATGGAAGGTACCACAAATAAGTTTACAAACTGAGTTCAAACACTCAGTACTGGGAAAGAAATATGTTTTGCTGGTCAAAGAACACTTTTATCGAGCTTCAAAATCAGCCAGCAAAGTGCTTGAAAGTTTTTATATCAGAAAAGAAGTGAAAGAAATGCTGAGCAAGACTGGTTCAACTGTAACTGTGGTTCTAACCTTGTGATAGACCTGTCCCAACCTGAAATGTAAACTCCAGGCAGTAAAATAAGTCTTAAGCAAACTTTAAGTAATTCAGTCTTTGTTGTTAAGCCTTCTATGGATGACGTGCTGGCTTATGTTTTAGCAAACAGATCTCAACTACTTCTGAGATTCATTTCTAAGTCCTTGCTTTTTGTAGGGGAAGCATCCAAGCAATTAACATAAGTTGTATTGGAATTGTTGCAGTTAGTTTCAATAGGACATTATTGTCAGACTTTTCTCAGTTTTTTTTCTTTCTCACAAGCTGCATAATTTCAGTTTTGGAGCAGAACTTCACAAATCTATTTCAAACACCCATCTGATATTGTATCACCAGGAGTGATCAGATCCAGATCACATCTATAATCTCCATGCTGATCACTGCCCAAGCAGACGGTTATCTGTGAGCGATAGTGATTTGGAGATTAGTGTTTTTAAATGCTTATCCGTGTAGACCTCCCCGAGGTAGCAGGGCTCTACAGTCGCTGTTGAATCATGGATTCAGATCAGAGGCGCGTACACACGCATGCAACATGTTGGGTTTTTGGGGGAGAAGAGAGATGATAGTTTCAGTGGATCATCTACATAATCACTTGTTTATCGTTGCAGCATCTTTGCAAATCACCAAAACACTGTCCTAATCACAACAACCAGAGCAGCAACTATATTAAGTGTGCAACTTAAACTTGTATAGGTCAACTTAAGATTAAAAACAGGGATTTGAATGGCAATGACAATAGTCAATCATTTTTTTGTTAGTATCATGTATTTTAACCTTGTCTAAAGAATGCTCCGACAGGCGTTAATTAATTCAGTTTGTCTTAAACTTAGCCAAACGCCTGCACTACATGTTATCATCCAATCTGATGGCGTTTAACTTTAACTTGTAACATATGGCTGCTCGTAAAAGTTCCCTTGGCATCAAATTTAAATGTACTGAATAAATGTGTTTGTGCACATTTAATATTGCAAAGGTGCATATATTAACCCAAATCACATAGTTTGCTGAACCATGCCAAGTAGTTTTTAGAGGCTAATTTTAGAGCCTTATATCCCAGTATCCAATATTACAGACAGACAAGTAGTAAATGATGCCCTGCAGTGCATTGTAAAGTTCTGGGATGGTGTTCTTTACTTTGCTACATCCTGATTGAGCCTAAAGCTAACCAGAGCACAAGAAAAAGAAAATCAAACAGCAAATGAAAATTAAAGATGGCCCTTTGAAGCTGTGGATTATTTTGGTGATAAATCACAAGTTCAAGTGTTCGACTGGCCTAACATGCTAACAAGAAACACAGACATTTTCAGTTGATCATTCTTAAATGTTTTTAGTATTCAGTGTTCAAAGCAAGATAGTGGCTTGAAGAAGGAAATGAAATACCACTATTTATTGATTATTTTACCAATAAATAGTGGTGTTGTGTTTTGGCAGGCAATGCAAGGACTGCTTACTGTGTGAAATATAATAATAGATGTCAGTTAAAGCATACCAAAGTGAAAGTGAGGGCTTTCCTTACATTTCCATTTTTTTCTACAGTGTATCTGCGATTGCGTGTTTGCATTAATTACTAGGACGCTATCATCCTAGACAAGCTCCCTGCTCTAAGATCAGTCTCTGTATAGTTTCTGTTTGGAAACAGAGGTAGCATTTACAAGTAAACAAGAATATTAGTTTGTGGTCTTCTTAACAGGTAGTTTTTCTCTCGCTAATCACTTTGGCCAACATTTGTGACGTAGAGTGTAGCTTAAAGAAGCTTTGAATAACTCTTGATGTTGGACATTAATTGCATGTATGAGGCTGTGTTGTCTCCTCTTGCTTTTCTGCGAAAGTCACCGTGCAGTACTGCCATAAAATTTGGAATATTACACTCTAAAACAGCACTTACTCCTGTGTTAAATGACAATTATTAGTAATGCTAGTAATAATGACGTGTGAGCAACCTATTGTAAAATTTGTTCTTCACATTTGTAAAGAATCAGCTCTGGCTACAGTTTCTGAGATAAAATTATTGACATATAAATGTGTTCTATGAACAGAGTGCTAACAAACTGCTCACACCTCACCTTACCTGACTGTTGGCCAGAGGTAGTGTGTGTCAGATTGGTGTGTGTCTGTCTGAGTAAGAGTGTATGTCTCTGTGTTTGGGATCAGGATGAGATCAAATCTTCCATACACAAAAAGATTCCTGCTATGTATCTGCTGTTCTCATCTACCTTAGCCTGGTAGGAGATATTCTACTGCCAGTAGGCTAGAGGGGAAACTCCAAACACTAAATATGCCTTATCTGCTCCCAGTGCTCTGCTGAGATTAGGAGAGGAGTCAAGGATGCCAGCAGAAAGGAAAGGAACCAGTTAGGGACAGAAGAAGGGACTGAAAAGAACCAAGCCAAAAGAAGAACTGGGCAGAAAGGAAAGTGAAGAAAATAAGCAAAAATAAAGAGGTTGAGGAATTTTTTGTAAAGGAAAAAGGCAAAGGAAAGAAAATAAGGAGGTAAAATAAAAGGTGTGAATAGAAAGAGTGAAGTAAGGAGAAGCCCAGATGTGGGTGCTGGGTGATGGGTGTAGTGGCTTTTTCAACCAGTTCTCAAATGCTCCACGCTTTATAACTGTCCTCTAAAGAGCGACACAGTCAACCCAGCCTCCTCTTGGAAATGAGTGCCTATCTTTGGAGTCAAGCGCTTGTTTTTGATTCCATTACTCAAGCGAGGTGTGGGGTGAGAGGGTGGCAAATAGGGGAATTTGTGAGCGCTTGACGAGCGGGTGCATGGGGAGAAAAGCCAGTTTGGGAAGCAGTGCTGGAACCACAATCTCTGGAGTCCATTCTGTCCCTGCCGCCCTGTGATCCCCACAGCAATTAAAGGAAAGGAGAGCGAGGCCACAGGGAAGTCCAACAAATCACGCCTACGTGTAGATGCACTCAAGCTCGCTAACAAATGTATTACATTCTGTACATGTGGAAAAATACCACGGAAAAGACAGCGAGGCTCTTTAGAGTGAGCTTTATTTACAGAATAACATGAAATAGGGGATCAGAGGGGATTTTTTTAAGGTTTGCAACAAAGAGGATAACTATTTAATTTCTTTCACTATACATGAAAACTACCTCCAAGTTACTGCTTGCCATTTCTGTTCGAGCTTTAAATAGACTGTTGGCATGGTACATGATACAAGAAATCAGATTTTATTTTACTCAATTTAAATTTAAATTAAAACAAAAAGCAATGACGACATATAAAATGCAATCTTATGAAGCTGTGATATGTATTGTAGCAATTGCACACTCAAATGAACTACTTGCATTTATTTAAGTCTTTGAAGCTGGGTTTACTTCTTCATTCAATGCCATGGCTAGAGTATCAACTTTGACATGGTGGTAGGAGGTCTTTATTGGAGGGTTTATGGACTGCCAGGGCCCTTGTTTTCTCTCTCTCTCTCCAACACTTTTTAAAATAAAATTAAGAAAAAACCAAAGTGATCAGGAAAGAATTAAACTAGCAGTCTTTCAGGCTTTGATGTTCAGCAAAGTCTTCTTGATTTATTATTCATTATTTTCTCTCAACTGATGCTCTTTTTAGACGTTTCAGATTGGGATGCCAAAAAGACTGATATGTCATGGCCAGCCGTCCTTTCACTAATGATGATGCTGTGAATGAAACTTGACTGTAATGAAACCACTTAGATTCAATCATATTGTTCTTTAGTTCTCTATCATATGCAAGCACATTTTTACAGTATACTATATAAGTGTGCAATAAATGAAACATACTGCTGTCAACAGAAATTTCACAATGAGACCAACATAAATGAATGACGCTTGGACTTAAGATTGACTTTCTTTAAATGTATCTTACATGTTTTTAAATACAATCCAGTTTTAAAACATTATTGTTCTTGGTCACTGTGGGAACTCATGGCTGACTGGTTTTCAGTCAGCCATGAGTGGGGGGAATGGGGGGGAAAACGACTTTAAACGATGAAATAAAGTGGCTTTTTTTTTTTTGCCTGTCCCGTTTGGCTCTTTTGCCATCAGAATTATTGTCTAAAGGCGAAGAAGGATGCCCAACGGATTTACTTTACCAAATGGACCATCCCAGCCTTGCTGTAATGGTCTATTAGATTCACCTTTTATTGTTTATTTTATTTTATTTTCACTTGCTAAACATGGGACAGATTTGACAGGAGAAAAGAAAGGGGAGAAAGAAAGAGGGAAAGAAAAACAGCGGGGAAGAGGGACGGGGATAAAGGGCAAAAAACAAAAACCAACAAAATAAGCAGACAAAAAATACATATATCGATCACCTGGATCACCTGTTGAGAAAGAAAAAAAAAGAGAAAACAAGCAGAAGAAAAAAAAAGAGCAACATAATAAACAACATCACAATGATATATGGGAATATAACAGTAAATACTAAATATTAAACATTATTGTGCAGCACGTAAGATCGACAGCACAGTGTGCTTTGAGGTAGGAGCCAAAAAGGGTGTAGTTTGTGGGTGTGAGCACCCGTGTGTACACCTGTGAGCATGACGCGCTTGTATTTAAAAGGTTCCTTCATGTAATGATCTGCTAGAGGGTGTGGGGGCCACAGCCCCGTCCTCCAGGGCATGAAGCAGGTATGGAGGAGATCAAAACTCCAGACATCCAGAGGCCCCCAGAACACAAGAGACCAAGGAAGACCAACAGAGGGGCAGCCGCGCCACTGTCCCAGAAAGAGCTGAGGAGAGCCCCAGATGAGGGGTCACTCAGCAGCCGCAGAGGATGCCCACCCCCGGACACAAAGAACCACCAATGCACCGATGTCTGAGGGCGTCTGCCACTGGCATGGGAAGTGGTGGGGGAGATAGGCCTCCAAACCTTGGAGGGCCTGAGATGTCCCCAGAGAGGTGGCGTCTGATACCCAACCTGACATATAGACACAGACATACAGGCACACACAGATACAGACATCCATTCCCACCTTCATGTGCAATTACTCAACACTCACCCAACGTGGAGACAGACACAAAGAGACACTGTACACACAATCACACTCCCCAAGCGTACTCTATACCCCAGGTCTAGGTACCCTTGCCCCTCGAGGGAGAAACTGCACCCAGACCCAGGTGGTGTAACCCTTTTCCCTGGGGTGGAGAGAAGCAGCCTGCCCCGACTCGGCAGCAGCAGGGAGGCCCCACATCCCAGACCCCAATCGGACGGCCAACTCCTCCTCCCAGACCCCCCGATCCAGCAGGCTGCAGAGAACGGGGGTGTGTGAAGACTCCAAACCTCCATCCACCCACTTATATGTAGTGTTGATGCATGTGTGTTCTAAGGTGCCTTTAAAACCCAGTAGGGCATGGAGCTACCTGCCAGAGAGCAGCAGGTAAGCGCATAGCCCCTCCTGATAGCCCTCAATTTCTACATGTATTTAAAATTTAGAGGTGGGCAACGACGCCAGGGGTGAGGTGTACACCCTGATGGTCTTTTGGATTCCGTGTAGCGTGCCCACCTCCAAGGTCCTATGTGTTATGAGAGTGTGAGTAATGTAAATGTCTAAGTTGTGGGATAAAATTGAGGCACAGACAGCCAGAAGGGGACAGAGGGGGGTGGGGGGGATGCCTCCCCTGCACCCTGGTGACACACCTTTACCCCAAGGCCCTGCATGTGTGGGTG
>NW_024582405.1:415481-581901 GCF_018398535.1 Haplochromis burtoni | reverse complement strand
GTTGTGGTGGAGCGGGAAGAGGGAGGCAGCTGGAGATGGGGAGGGAAGGAAGGGAGGGGCAGAGTACCCCTCCCTGGGGCCAGCTCCCCCGCTGACCCCAGTAGGCACCCCATACTCGCACCCGCCAGGGAAAGGGGGCCCAGGCCCATCCGACCGGGGCCCAGTGCAGCAGCGCCCCCGGCCCCACAGAGCCCGGGACAGCCACCCAACCCCACCACAGAGAAAACTGCACCCACCCCCATCCACTCATCTTCCAGACTACAAAGACATATAACGCCCAGGCTGAGATCTTCCTCCACCTCTCCTGTATCTCCCCCTCCTGCAGAGGAGTTCCTGAAGAGAGGAAGACCTCCTGCAAGATGTACACAGCTCCCCCACCAGTTGAAGAGCCCCCCAGGGGTCGAGCACTGGCGGCACCCTGCCCAGGGCGGGCCCCCATCACCCACCCCCCACAACCCCGGCAACACACCAACCAGGACCCAAGCCCCCGAGGCCCTGTCCATGTCCTGTTCTACCTAAGGCATGAATATACAACAGCTAAAATGATTTCCATATATTTTATCGAAAGTGAAAATGGCAAGAATATTGTGGAACTTGGATGGAAGGAAAACTGAAACATCAGAAACCAATGGGTAACATCACAGCAGGTAAGCAAAATTCATCCTTTGTTCTCTGTTTTAAACTCACTTTGTTTCGGAAGTAAAAGGATTCTAATTTGTTTACTGTTAGTATTTAGTCATATTACAGGTGCTTTTAGGTGCAGATCTCATGTGTGCATCTTCTGTCAAAGTATCCTCTGACCCCTGTGTGATATGATCATATATGATCACTCTTGCACTGTTTTATTATTTCACAGTTTAAAAACACCTGTTTCTGTGGAACCTCAGCAAATGTGGTGGGGGACGCAATCAGTTCAATTCGCAAATTCCCTAAAACAATAATTTTCGTTAATCTGACCTACACTGAAATACTTCTCAACGGATATGGTAAATGTGTGATCTAGAACAGCCTCAGTGTAAAAACATTTACTTACAACTGTATAAAATTTTTATATATTTAAATTTTTGTCTATTTTGGGCTACTTTAAGGAAAGTCGTTTATTGTATTTCTGTGGTTGTCAAATATCAAAACAGGTCAAGTTTGTCAGATAAATAAACCAGAAGCTTAAGAAAAATAAAATGTAAAAACTTTGAAGGACACAATTATGAAATACTCTGTATCAAAGAGACACAATTTTAAATAACTGAAGACCCTTAAGCTAACAGTCATTTTTTTCATCCAACCAAAATTATTTTCTGCGGTAGTGCTGCAGGTTGAGAGGGCAGCTTCGTGGATCCAAAAAGCTAAAAAGTAATATTTGCAATCACAAATAATTAAAGCAGGAAAAAAATGTAATCGTACAAAATCAAGCTCCCACATATATTACCATTACTGCCTCCAAATATTCCTGAATGTTGGTTAACCTTTAGCCAGAAACTAGGAATGCAGCTGTGCTTGTTTCATTTTGTTGTTATTTACTTCCACTTTTTGTGTCAAGGTTGGTTTCAGGTTTTACCTTTGACAATTTAGCCAGTGGAAAAATAGCAGGAACACGTAAACGCGGACCACTCTCGGTCACCAATCCTGGCTTGTGCTGCAGATCTGAAGACGCATCAGTGCATCCAGAAATACGACATGAATTACATTTAATGTAGATGAAATAACATTCTTGCATATTTCACAAAACATGTAATTGGCTTTTATTACAAACACTGCACCCAATACAGGATTATATTTGAGCCATACAATATCCACATTTTCTTTTTCTGCTTTTTGGAACAAGATTAGTGCAGAACAGAACACTTTATTACTATAGAAGAACAGAAGCCAGTCACTGCTGTCTGTTGAACAGGATTGTAATGCTGTCACTGCTTCTTCAACAACAGACAGTTCCTGCTGCAGCTCTCCTATTTATGAACTGCCAAAAGCCTGTTTTGTAGGTATATTTAAAATAAGCTAAAACTAGTTGATAAAATAGTCTTTCGTGCTGTTGGTTTGACTGTAATAAATACGGTTGATTCTCTGGTTGCTGGCAAGTAATTGGAAAGACTTCAGGTTTTGTTTACAGTAAGATCATTTTTAAACACTTACTGTGAATATGCCTGATATATTTTTAATAATTTATGTCACTCTGACTCTTTACATGATTATTTTAAAATATTATCATGTCTGATTTTTACAGTAAGTATGTCTGCTTATCCTGCTGCTGTAGAGGGCAACTGAGCAAATGTGAAGAGAACATTGGCTTTAATGCTCACTGTGTGTAGGTGTGTCTGTGGTGAAGGTGGAGTTGCCCTTGTGCCCCAAGTGGGATAATAAGGGGATGTGCTTAGTCTCCCCACACTGTAATATATATTATTATCTCACCATATACTTAACGTCCAGTATATTTCTCTACCTCTGTTATTCTTGGAGTCAGTGTATAACCTTTTGAATCTTTGTTATCTGAGAGTGATTGGTCCACAAAAGATGTATAGCGTTGCATCACCAAAAAGATTTGACCGAGCCCAACCAGTCAGAAGTTGCTGAGTTGCTTTGTGTAGGCTGGGGATCTTAGTGCATGCGGTGTGTGTGTGTTATGACAGTTCAAGGTTCATCATATCTTGACAAATGGAGTTGTTTACATCAGACACAGCATACAGAGGACATGGCACCATCAAGACAGATGGTCTTCATTTTTCACACGTTTCCTCTCATCTCCCTAATAGAAGCAGCCCAGGCTGTCAGGAGCGATGTAGAGGAGGCTTTCATTTACATCCTGGATAAGGATCAATAACGTCTCTATTTAAAAATCAATCATTTCTTGTCAGCCAGGTTGAGTTGTGTGAATGTCTCAGGTGTGTTGCGACTGATGGTGTTTTTTTTCCAGGTGACTGCAAATATGAAATGAATGCCAACTGAAGAGACATGGTGAAGATTCTCCGTTGGGATTTTGAGATGTTTACAAAATATATTTTTAGCGACAAATGAAGAACCTGGGGGGAAAGAGTCATGTGTATAAAAACTGAAATATTCAACAATTTTCAACCTTTGGTGCATACGATGCTGTAACAGAGGGCAGTGTTTTTCGTGGGCTTACGGCACATACATTTGAAATTGTGCTTTTTGAAACAAACATGTCCCCAAAGTACATCAGACGGGCTCCTGCCACCCTATCTGTCAAGATCTAACTACCATACAGAAATGTGTTTGCCTCTTAGTATCTATGGGAGGATTTTGGACAGGAATAGTAGGTGCCATGGTTAGTGCTCGCTAGGTTCACGGTCGATAAACCAAGCTTAGGTGACCATCAATCCCTCACCCAAAGGGAGAAATGCTTTGCAGCTGTCTGACTGAGGTTGATTAATGGAGGAGGAGAGGAAGCTGCTATAATTAGGGATGCAGCACAGTTAAATTCTGGGCCAATACCACTTTTTTAAAAAAATAACAATTTGGCCTATAGCTGATGGTAATGTTAGCTTGTTTGTTTATTTTGTCTTTGTTATTCATTCATCCTGTGCCCCCTGCCAGGAGAAAGAAGGAAATCTTCATTATAAATAAATAACTCACTGTTTTAAAGTCTTTCATCCTTTTATCACTCTGCTTCCTGTCAACAGGAAGAATGTTGGGCAGATAAAACGGTACATGCCTATCCATAACATTTGCACTTTTCTGGAGTGCTCTTTAACTCCATGTTGGAGATGAGCTTCAGTATGCTCACAAACCAGCAGGCATAGTTGAAATCCAGTGTCTGTGGGATTTTGTATTTGTTTGCACTTCACATCAAACGTTGACATTTTCAGTACGACAAAAAGTAAATTTCATTCTGGCATCGACTATATTCATCCCTTTTCACATACCAGTGTGGCCCTTAACATGATATGCTTTTTTGACGCTTTTGAACTTAATTTAACATAAACTCGATTCTATAGGACATACCTATCAAAGAAAATACAAAAACAGCATAAGTACCAGATTGACTGTCACTCAGAAATGAGCCATCTATTACATGCTGGTGTGTGGGAGGTCAGGAAACCATCCTTCTGCATTTTGAAGGGAGATGTCTTGAGCAGAGTCATAGTTAGATGAAGAAAAATGACCCTTCATCTTTGATGGCAGTGAGGGAGAGGTAGAGCTGACAGTTATCCAAGCAGCTTTCTGTGCAGATCTGCGGCTCAGAGTCAGTCACGCAGGCAATGAGTGTGGTGAACTGGGAGGACAGTGACCCCCTGCCAACAGGGCCCCCAGAAAAGAGGCTGTCATAGAAAGAGACACTTAAGTGATGTCTGACTGCCTCTGAGCATCAAGTGTTCTCTGCATGCAAGCATACGGTTTCATCTTTCTGTAATACCTGAAAAGATCTGCTTGCATTGATTTTGATATCACTATGGTAGCAGGTGCTAGTGCAAAGGTGTCACTTTCCTTTTAATTCAAATGCAGGTGATAGAGGATGGCTTCTTTTTGTGGAGTTTATTTACACTGCTTCTGGCTATGGGGCCACAAAATCCAGTCACAGTACACTAGAAATGGCATACCCGACTTGCCGGCAAATACTGCCAAAGCGATACTCGAGCAGCGCGTTGTCAGAAACAATAAACTGTCACTCAAACAAGCATCTCTTTTGTAATATCTAGTGTGTGAC
The DNA here is from genome assembly GCF_018398535.1 of Haplochromis burtoni. NCBI lineage: Eukaryota > Metazoa > Chordata > Actinopteri > Cichliformes > Cichlidae > Haplochromis > Haplochromis burtoni. The sequence goes on along the minus strand of NW_024582405.1, from coordinate 577,241 downwards.
ATGTTCTGCTTCTTAAGCAAATTGTCCCATTCAAAGCAATGAATATTGCAACATCTTTGTAGCATTGCTATCAAATATTGTTGGAAACAAAACAGTATCAGACATGTTCACAATTGTCTTTTAAAGCTTCTAACATGAAGTGCTATCAACAGCACTTCATGTTAGAAGCATCATGTCCATCACTCAGAAATTATAAACGTATTCTTCCTATGGTACATCAATTTATTTAAAGCTACAAGGAAACAAAAGTTTAAAAAAAAACCCCACTTGAATAATTCCTGCATTTTTGGTATCTGAATACAAGTCAGTTTACTTGATCATGTTCATTTGGTAAACAGATTGCACTATTGATCATACTGCTAGTTCAAGAAGCCATGGGGTCAAGCTATGCCCTCTGTTCTTCAGACAAGGACCCAGCCTCTCTCTTGCCCCCTCCCAGTGGCTCCAGAACTCCACTTTGAAACAGCTGTTCCTCATTATACTCACTTGCAGTATTAAACTCTGCCCCAGTCATTTAGCATTGATGCTCAGACCACCTAAAGCTTTTGCTGACTAAAATACTTAACCTGCTTGTCCTCTACCCATTGGGTCTACCTGCCTAATTCACACTCTTCCTTTACACTTACAGTACCTGAGATTAGAGCATAACTGGTCTGTGTAACTCTGTGGAACGTTGAAGGAAATTATCTGATAGCAGACCTTTTGTAATCTCAGAGATGTGGTGAGCCTGTAGAATCTTGGAGATGAAACCCGATCCCTGAAGAAACCTAAGAATAAGAAAAGTTTGAAATTCCAATTCTATTCCAATATTCCTGCTGGTTGTACATCCCGTAGCTGTTCATTAAGCCTGTTAAACTTTTCCAGTCTAACTGTCAATGAGCCTTTTAAAAAGCCAAACCATAACACACACTGCCAGTACATCACTTTATTAAAGCTCTCAATATGAGCCTATATAAGCTGAGATATCAGGATACTATTCTGTGCATCCTATTGGCAAATATCATGCAGTACATGGCATTAAGTTGCTTTAGCCAGCCTACTATAACTGCTGCCTCTGCCAGTCACTTGGCAAATTAATCAATGTCATAACTGTTGTCGCTGATGCCTTATTTGTCCTCTGTTTGAGTCATATTGCAGCACTGTTCCTTCAGCCTTTCCACCTACTCATTTGGAAGAGTAGGAAGGTCATTTAAGAGAACCGTGCCCCCCAAAGCAAACCGATACACAAGAAATAAAGTACAAATACCAAAACCCCCCCCCCCCCCGATGGCTGTCCCTACCTGAGCCTGATTCTGCTGAAGGCTTCTTCCTTTTGAAAGTCAGTTTTTCCTTCCCATCATCCCCTGCGTATAGGGGATCGTCTGATTGTTGTGGTTATCTTCCTAATACTGTAGGGTATGAGGGGACATTATTACTGCTCTCATACACAGAGAGCCTTTCACACAAACTACTGAAACAGTCTCACACAAATTACTGAAATGCTTGCACACACTACTGAAAACCAAGAGAATTTCAGTTGAACAGGAAGGTGAGGAAAACAAACGGCCTATTTCAATACACAACTAACACAACCCCCATGTCTACTCTGGTCTTGGAAGTGACCATCCAAACACTGTTGCAGGGTAGCAACTCATTGTTGCAACAAGTCTAGGCATCCTGGCCATGCTAAGCTGCACCATGTCAGCTGCACCTACAATCTGGAAAGAAGACTATCTGACAGTACCTCAGCCATAAATGCTGCTGGCATGGGCAAGTTCCTATCCTGACGTGAGGGAAAGAGAGATTCTACGTGACTATCCAGCACATCCACACTTGCCACATTTGAGTTCTGATGGTCTCTACCGAGGCTAATATATTTCACTTAGGCTACTAGCAGGCTGTTGAGCAGACATTAGCATAGTGTTATCCATATTTTGAAATATCCTAGTTTTTCCTTGGTCACTGTCATGTTCCGCTGAAACGCCTTGGTTTTCAGCAGTGATAGTGAGAGCGTTTAAGCCAGCGGTCGGTACCGGTCCGTGAGTCGTTTGGTACCGGGCCGCGAAAGTTGAGGCTCAGGTGTGAAATGTATGGTTTTCAGGGTTTTTATCGGTTTTCAGCGTTATTTTGTTATCGTTTTTATCGTTAACTCGGTTTTCCTGGGTCTTTTCACGTGTGTTATGAATAAATCTTCTTTTTTTCGGTACCGGTACTAGTTTTATTTTGTTGTATTTATCCGCGACACCTTAAAGGCCGGTCTGTGAAAATATTGTCGGGCATAAACCGGTCCGTGGCGCAAAAAAAGTTGGAGGCCGCTGGTTTAAGCAATAATGTCCCTAACAGACCTTCGTAGTAAGGTTTTACCTCACAGTTTAAGCTCCTGAAACTCTTCTTCTGATCTGGCCGTGCACATAAAAATATCCATTTTTCTGTACATGGAAAAAAGAAGTAGTGATAATGCGGAAAATTAATTTTCCAATAGCTGAATTTCATATGGAAAAGAAACATTTATTATGTACTTTACGTCTTATAAGATGTATGTTTCTCATTATATTTTACTCATAGCAGAAATCTCCTTGTAGCAGCTAATAATTACAATTAAGTATGAATAAAGTGAACATTGTGCAATAAGAAAAATGTAAATTAGAAAATAATATGAGACATAAAGTCTTCATAGACATATAAATCGTTAAATTTGGCAACTGGAGACCAGGTCTAAATGTTATTTTCTTTTCCCTACAGAATAGTAAACAATAATTAATTTTTACAAAATCTGGAGAGAAAAGCCAACCTTCTTAGACTATGTCTCCACCGTTCCATTTGCTACAGAAAAATATAGTTGGATTTAAAAAGGAAAAAATAAATCTATTCAAGTGATAGCGTACACCATTTCAACATCAGTTAACCCCATGAAATAGAAGTGTGGCTCATGAAATCTACAAAACTCAACCAATCACAGCTTTATTCTCACTTTTGAGAAAATGCCCCTAAAGGTCAAGCCCATAATTACACTCCTTTTACCTAAGTGGAGAGCATGTCACAAATCCAATCATGGTATGAATGAGGGATACCCAATCTCCGAATGAAAATGAGCTGGCTTTAGAACTATGCTCTGCAATATTGCACTTACATTATCCACAATGACGCACAAAGCGCGTTTAGTGACCAGTGTTTCAGCCAAAACATAATTGATATGTCTCTCTTGAGGGTGCTTCTCTGCAGGGCTTAAAAGGGGACTCGAATAACGATGTATGCTTTGAAAATGTAGTTTTCACTATGTTATGAGCCATCTTTGCATGCATGGCAGACTTTCTTTATTTTCTAGGTCAAATTTAAAACTGACAACAACAACAAAAAAGCCATCCTGGATTATTGGTGTATTTCCCACAACAAACAACTTTTCCTGTATTGACACCTCTAGGGAAAATGGTAAGACTAAATGTTCTCTGTGATATTGTGAATGAGATTTTTCCCCTGATAGGAAAAAAAGTCTGAACAATTTTTTTTGCCATTGATTTTCAGTGGGATACCGTGGTGGTCAGATGATTGGCTGGCATGTGGGATTGGCAGCAAAGTGTTTTCTCAACATTCAGTCCTACGGGAAATGCCTTTCTCAGTCAACAAGTCAAAAACCTTCCAACCTCTCGAAACAATAATCATCCCATGGGACAACACCAGCTCGGTGTACAAAGAAGTGTGTTTATGTGGGGGTTTAGTTTTTTTGTGTTTTTCAGCCTTGCTAAAACTTCATTTTCCACCGGGCAAAATGAAGTTGGATTGATTTTAGGTACACATCCACACAATGGTGAAACGCAAATGGCGCTTAAAAAATGGACTGTACTGTCGGTGAAACAACGCAAGCTAAGCATGTACTTTGCAGCAGTGGAGGATAGAATAACAGCATGATGTATTGATTCAGAATGAAAAGTTTAGCTGCCAGATAAATGAAGTAGGTCAGACAAATTGGAGACTAAGATGGAGTAGCATAATTGTATGCATAAGTTGGTGCTAATGGTTTTTTTATTCTTCTGTTTTTGCTTCAGTGCACAGTGTCATTTACTTGAGGGGGAAAAAAATGTTTAAAATTTGATGATGCCAAACTGCAAGCCTCTTATAGTGTCTCGCCTAATGATTATGCTTACTGTGAGGCCGATAATCATATAAATACAGTAATTAGTGCAGAAGGAGAAGAAGAAAGGCTAGTTTTATATTCTTATAGTGGGTTATTGCAGAGCACAAATCATAAGAGTAATGATTTTGTATTCCTTTGTTGTTAGAATAGTGAAAAATAAATACATTTGTATTTGTCTTTGAAATAGTCTGTACAACTGTGTCATAAAATAGTGTTCAGCAGAGTGTGCCACAGGTCCATTCTGGTGACAACAGCAGACACGCACTCTCATGAAAATCTGCCTGCTGACTCTGCCAGAAGAGCAGCATGTGTGAGGTTGTGAACCTCCCAGGGACCCCCTGTAAAGCCCCCCAGAATTACTGTTAAAAAAAAATCTCTGCTTGTTAAATGAGAGTTGTAAAGAATAAAGTGATAATGAAGGATTACTGGGTGCCTACACTTGGAAGCCATGTTTAAAACGCAATGCAGACTAGTTTGCTGCGAGGTGCCAAATGCAAAATTGCAGTCTGTTCTTCTTTTTAGGTCATGATTAATTTGTGGTGGTGCAGTTTTGGTGTTGCATGCTAATTAATGCAAAATAACAAAGACTGCTCAATTTATGAATAACATCACCTCAAAGGGAGAAATGGTCATGCTCACCAGCCTAAGGCTGAAATTCAATCATACTACAAAACATGGATGTCTGACAATTATTCAGCTTGCATACTTACTAAGCTTATATAAGCCTCTTAATTATTAATATTTCTGCATGCAAGCCCAAACATGTCCAAACTCAATGTTTCCTGTTGCCCAATGAAAACTGGTTTCATCAGCAAAAACCATCTCTGCAGTCCATTAGGTTGCTCGCCGTTGAGTTGGTTGACTCCTTAAAGGTAACTGAATCGTCTGACATGAAACGGCGCTTTCTCAGATAGAAAACAATCAGTCAAATGAGACCATATGACGACTAACGATTAGCCAATCGGTGCCAATGGTGGAAGCAATGCTGTTGTCAAGTGATGTCAAGCTGTGCAACAGAAGCATAGAGACGTAATGGAGCAATGGAGGCCATGTGTAGCAGCATGCATTGTTAAGATCACCCAAATTTGTAGTTTGATTTTGTTCCATTTTGCTTCACTCTTAAAATCCCTTAGAAAAAAAACTAGAGCTCGCTTTGCAGAGCTCACATCAGTGTTTACTAGCATATATATATATATAACAGCCTGGGCTGATACATTGGTCTCTAGTAATTGGTTAGGAAAAATCAAAACCCCTCCCTTATGAATATTGCCTCAAGTGGAAATGTCACACTGAAGATGTAAAACATGTCCAATGACTTGACAATTCGGTCCACTATCAGGCAAATATGGTGCAATAAATTCATTACTCTCCTGTAAAGCATTTTGTTTTTTCTGAAGTTATGTTTGTCAGCTTAACATCTCCTAGAGCTAGTGTGGCATGTTTGTACCTGGAGGAAAAAATATGGACAAAACTCAAATGACTCACCTCTTCCTAGGCCTAAGGTTGTCTCTTTCAATTTGTATCATTGCTGCTTTAGTGAGGTAAGGCCATTCACAATGGCAAGATAACTAAAAGCCAGTTTGTTTATGTTTTGTGGTCAGCCGGGCTCATACTGAGCAGCAAGATCGCTTTTTCAGCAAGTCAATTTTGTGGCATCCCAGAGGCTAGTCTCTCAGATTAGCACAATAGGGATTATCCCGCCCAGCCTGTGTTGATCCTTCCACTGGCTGAGAAGGGCAATGCAACTGCACCCAAAACAAGGAGGTGTGGGTGGAAGCAGACTCAGGAAAGTTAGCTGAACAGAATCACTGTGGCCTTACACCAAGGACAAAAGCAAGCAGACAAACCAGAACACAATTCTTTGATGGGAAAATGCATGACTGGCTTCCAGATAAGAGTCAGGCAATCAGGGCAAATCGCAGCAAAACCTTGTGGGAGCATTTAGACCTCACAAATTAGTTAAAACTCAGAACTCACACACAGAGTTCAAAGGTAAATATCCGCTATTTGAATAGTTAAATGTTTTCATACGTTACAACCTGCTGACCTGCAACCACCTGGGCTTGTTTTAACCACACGACATGTGCTGCTGCAACATTATACTCTAACTTAGTTTACATTCACAGCTAGTGCTGAGGTCTGTGTGTGTGAGACTCCACCAACATGTCGCATGAAGCTTAAAGTGAATTTGACATCCAGGGCCCATCGCTGAGTGTTGTTGTTTTTTTGTTTGTTTTTTAGTAGTGCAGTGACAGCCCTGTGCATTATACATACAACCCTACCATAGAAAGCATGGAAAGAGAATAACGGAGTAACTGCATGAAATGATAGTTTTCAGTTTGTTTGCTGACAAGCAGTCTCACTGTATGTTTAGAGAATGAAATTATGGCTTGTATTTTCATGGTGAGTTTCACAGCACCTTTGCTCGGTGTGTGAGGGGTGTTTTTTTTGTTTTTTTGTTTTTTTTGTTTTTTAATGTGAGTCACTGTTTACTATGTGTGCTGTGTAATACCTTGTGTGTCAGTAGTCATGCTGTCAGATGTTAGAAATGTCATCAAGCCATTTCATGCGCGTGTGGCAATAACGGTGCATCTGATTCTCTTGAATGGTGCATTGAGCGAATAAAGGGTTAAATGTTGCAGTAATTATAGTCTCAATTGAAATGCAATGATTGTTCTTGTCAGCAAAGATGACTGCTCTACCTCAGGAGTATATTTAAGAGGTTTCAAACAGGATCCCTATTGCTTTCAGAAGACTTTGTTGACAATGACAATAATAGCTTTGGATGGCTTTCAAAATTAAAATGCCAAAGGCTTTTACCGGTAATGCACCGCAGAAGTCCATGACAACATACCCTTCTGGGGCATTTAATTTCTGTAACTAATGCAGGTGATGCAAAGTTGTAAGTTCTTTTGCTGGGAATTAGCCATTTTAATTCTTTAATACTACCCTCATTCCTGTAAGCAAGTAATTCACCAAAAGAAGTTCATTGCAAGTGCAAGGGTACTGGCATCACATTCCCGAACTTATCACAGCCACATATCCAGATATGTGAACTTAGCACTGTCACTGTGGCAAATTAGGGGGGTTTTGTATGTAAGATTACCAAGCTTTCGCTAAGCCCCCATTACATTTAGCTTTGTTTTTGTTTGATTTGTTCTCAAACATTGAAAAAAGCTTGCACATTTACAATATGGCTTCAATGTTCTCTGATATAGGACTAACTTTACAACCTGGGTAGGATGAGCATTTTTATTTTATTTGCACTACGTGCCAAGAATTTAGCAAACTACATGCCTTGTTGGACCAGATATGCAGATATGCACTAAACGGAATCTGACGTGGAAATACGAAAGAAACTGTCATCATTATATTAATTAACTATAGCTTCTCTAACAGTCTCTACTCGTGAAATACAACATGTCATTATGTTACTGTCTAAATGTGCAATATTCGTATTGATACACATAATGCAGCAATTCTGTTTTTGATAGTGTAAAAAATGGCTATTCATGCAGCAGGAGTGCAAGCCTGCATCATTATGAGTTGTTGTCAAACTGCATGCAAAAATATGGGATTGTTCCAGGCTGAATGAATATGATTTATTGAGTAAATGCACAAAGGAGTGTGCTGAAGTGTGCTGATGGTAGTGTCCTAACCTTAAGTTCACTAAATTTCAATTTTACTATCCTCTGATGCACAAACTGTAAAATGGAACTCATGATCAGCCAAACAAATAAATAAATAAACTGAAAAAAAAGTTTGGAGGGAGCAGAAATCACATTTCACAGTAGCACTTTTTTTCTAGTAATAGGAATTTATGTAATGCACAAAACATGACATAAGATCTAAATACTATCTTCTCTGTACACAACGTTTAAACAGTTGGTTTTCACCTTAAGATTAGTTACTTCCCGCTTAGCATGGCTAATTTCTGCTTTTTCTGTGATGTTTCTGACTCATGTTTTTAGGTTTTCTTATTTCCTCAAATTTTACCAAAGAAATTATTGAAAATATCATCAGAATTTAGGAACAAGAGCAGATACAATCCACAAAACTTTACTGATGTGGGATAGTTTGCTTAATAAATAATTTAACTGCATGTGTGCTGTACTTTTTTTAGAGAAATCTGATCATGCTGTATGAATAAACTATGTGATGGTAAGAGGATAAATTCGATCACCTGAATCTGGCTGAATTTCATCCACAGTTCAGATTCTCATGCAGACACAGTATAGGAGAAGAACATGACATATATCAAATGTCAGATGTCAATCACTTGTTCTAATCACAAAGTGTATAATCAATAGGAGTGTCCTGATGACCGCTGCTGTCTCGGAACCTCTCATCAGAAATGTGTCTGGTTAAACCCATTTCTGCTCTCTCAGTTTTCTCCAGCTGTTTTGGGTGCTGCTTGGAGCAATTTGCAAGAGCTCAGCTGAAGTACGGCATGCATGCTGGTTATCTGCAGTGAGCTAATCTAGGCGAGCCTGACCTTAATCTCATCTGATATTTATTCATTCCAGATATGTGTGTATGTGTCAGCCAGTGAGTAACATGAAATTTCAGAATAAAAATTGCTATATTGATTTCAGTGTATTACAATGTGTTTAACAGCTCATTTTAAAATCTTGCACAACTTCAGAGTGTAATGCCTAAACATTTGATTTGTCATGTTCCAATGTGTGCCTATCTATAGTTTGACTCACTGTGACTCATACTTTCAGCCCAGTGAAGCGCAGACATGGGAATAATGTCAAGCTCTGCTTGCAGCTGAAGAACATTACAAACATCTATGCACATCACTTTTGAATTGATTTACATCCCATTTTCTAGTCTAGTAGTTATAATTTTTATTGATACTAGTGACTATTAGTGCCAGAAGTATTGTTTTTGTAACATATTTACAACAGCTGCCTCTTAATTCCCCAAAGAGCAATTGAAAGTTGTTGCTTATGGATTTAGGCCTACAAAATAAAGATGAGCAGTTGCAGAGTCTGTAGAGTATGCATAATGTTGAGCAGTGAGTCACTCACACCAAGGCTGAATCCCATTGTGTAGACTGTGGACTACAGGGCTGAACACTTATGAATGTAGATGATACATTCTGAGACGTGAAAGCTGTAAGTCCACAAGAGGCTAAGTGTCTGGGTTAGGAGAGAATATGCCAGTCAGTGTGAATCATAAAGAGGAGCAAATGCAATCTGAACCACCCAAATGTGAGATATTTTAAAGCTAAAATAAAGGTAAAATGTGAAAATACACACTTTTAAAACATAGTAAGGAGATTAAATAGCACTACACACATTCTGTATCAGTTAAACCTTAGCTTAGAGGTTAAAAAACATGAGTGCAGGTTATTGTGGGCATCAAGTGGGCATCTCTTAAAACAAGTGTTTTGTTCAGTTAAGCATGTACAGTAAAACACCTCCAGGACTCTCAACAGTGAATCACTGCATTGGAGAACCACCCCCACTATTGTATACCTGCTCTCAGCCCTGAAAGTACATACATTAAGCTGTTGGGGTTGGACGATAAACATGCTAAATATTGTTGTTGCATAACAAACATTGGCAATGCCTGTGCTGTGTAGGCATTTACACTGACTGTAGTTGTACTTCTGCCACTTGAAAAAGAGGGAAAACCGATATCTGGGAGATTAACTCTATGAATTTGATCGATCTGTTGCACAATTTATACGGAAAACTTTGAAACCTCTATTATTGTTTATAGTTTATTTATTAATGTACACATCAGGCATATGTAAAGGTGAATACAACAGAACTGTGTAGGCTTTAACACTGTTAAGTATGTATTTTCAATTCCTTTCAATCTAACTTAATCAAAAGAAAATCCAAGGACTCCTGAGTAAAAAGTGAAGTAGCCATGAGGAATGATACAAAAATGTCGTTCAGAAATGTTTAGAGAGAGCGTTATCCGTATTTTGAAATTATATTGTGCAGCTTAAAAATGTTTAATTATCAGAAAACATGTACAGCAGCTTTACAATGGCTGCCATTTAGTAGGAACACCGAGTTTCAGAAGCAATAGAAAAGATCCTCAGCTCTTCGGTGGTGGAAAAGTAGCTCTTGCAATGTCGGGTAGAATTTAAGACATTTCTTAATGAACAAAAACTACAATGAAACTTGTTCTATTGTTGCAATATTACCATTATGCAACATCATTAAACATTTCTCTCTAGGCATAAGAGGTGTTTTATTTTCAAAACTCAACAAATAATATGCAGCGAGACCTCTAGAAGTGTTGTTCTTTTTTGTTATTATTGCACAACTTCTAATGGTGTTTTTCTTTGCAGGATAAAGTGATAATAGGCTTTCTGTGGGTGTCTCTCCTTTGTAGGTCTTACACCCTTAGTTACTGGGGAAAGGCATATAGTTTTAGTTGGCCACATGCACAGACACAGCAGCATTAACACTTGCAAGTACAGAATAAAAACAAGAGGAACTGGTTGTATGTATGTTTCAGGGAGACGGTCCAAATTTTGCTGTACACCTCTACAGTGACAAATAAAGGGATTCTATCTAATTCTGTTGTCTTGGTGGTTTATATAGGACCTGGGACTCTGCTCAGGGCCTGACGCTTTGGTCGCGTCTATCGCGTTCGGTGTGAACCGTAAGGTATGTGCCCTAACCACTCAGCTATCAGGTCCCTCTAAAAGGTGTATTTTTAAGTGATTTTAAGTTGTTTTGAGTTTATGTGATGAGAAAACTATGAATAACTAATGTTAATTGACCACGAGGGTTAAAAAATCTGGAAACGGGAAGGTTAAGTAATGATGATAGGTTCAGATCTCTTTAAATGAAATGGGTCCTGCCGCTCTCAGTGCTGTAGTTAAGACATAGAGGTTGAAGGCCAAGAAACTACAATAATGTCACAACCCATGCCAGCAGCCATATCCAAACAATTTCACCCACATCACCAAATATGCTTTGCAGTTAAGTCTCATTTTCTTTCCTAGCTGTTATGTGTTAAACCTTTATTTGTCCACAGCTTGTGGACCTTCATGACAATACCATCTGTGGTTGCTAGGGAGATTTGGGACGCAGCTGCAGAGGCTCAGTTCATGACTTGCAGTGATGCCAGTGTAATTTTGCTGCTGCCATCTAAGCTTCGACTTTAACTCCAGCACCAAATTGACTCTTGAAATGCCATTCCAGCATAATGACAGACACTGCAACATGCATGGCAAACGTTTCCCTTTCTTTTGAAAGAAAGGGTGGTTTTTTTTCCTTTCTTTTCTTTTTCTCTGAGGTAGGACGAGGGTGTCGACTAAGCTCTGGGATAATGCGATCTTTATTTGCTGATACTGTTGGCAGAGTTTCTCCAGTCTGTTTTATGATATAGACTCATAAGGTATTTTTTTTCTTTACAGGCCATCTGCATGTTGTTTTATAACATTTTTTGCATATTTCACTGAAGTTTAAATGTAACTGTTAATGCAATTACTCTTTTAAAGATTGTTTCATTGTATTAATATTGTGAAAGATTAAGAAAGAAATAGTGAAAATATACCAGGTACAATATGCCAAGGTCCAGTGGGAGATCTTAATTGCCTTTTTTCCCCCTCTGTATTTCAGTTATGCTCCTATAAAATAGAACATTTTTTTAATATATATACATATCGGTCAAAAACCATGTTGTACTTTGCGTATTGTGGATTATGTCTCTTTCTAGCAATTTAATTACAGTCAGTTTAAAGGTCACAGAAGCAATAATAGAGCTGACAACCATAGATGGAGCAAAGCCTGGAAGCATGATCAGGCAGGCAACTAGAGCTCCATTGCTTCATATACAAATAAGATGCTATCTTAGTTCTTTTATATGCATTTTTTGGATCAAGGGTGTCATCATCCTCTGTTGCTGCCCTTATTTGGATACCTTGCTTAAGAAGTATGACATTACTATTACATGAAGAAGGTTAAGGGTTTGTTTCTTTTAAATAATTAAAGGTCTTGGTGTGTTACACCTAATGATAAACTTTTAAAACATTTGAATACTTAAATCCATATTTTCTTATTTTTAACTTTAAACTCACAAATATTAGTATACAGGGGAAACACATACATATGTTGCTTAATGTTTTGGCTAGCACTACACAATAGTAAATTCTAAATTAGCTTTTCTTCTTTCTTTCTCTTTCTCTCTCTCGCTCTTTCTCTAACTATCATTCTCATCCAGTCATCACCTTGCCAGACACCTCCCTGAGAGACTTTCAAGTTTGAAGGTTTGATCAGACAAAAAGGAAATTACTATCATGGGATTTACTGATTGATGGGACTAGCTGTCTGTCAGAACACTGCAGGAAAATGAAATGGTTTAGCAAGGCTTGTAATACAAATTCAACACAAATGTGGCTGGTCCCAGTTACATAGATGTTACTCTACTAAATTTTGTATGTACGTGTCAAGCACTTTGTTCTTTGTATTGTGTAGTCATATGGGTTTTATCTGTGCGTACAAAAGAGTTATGGTCTGCAAATCTGGCAAACCCAGTCAGAAAACAGAACTGAATTTGAACTTGTTAAATGCCAGAAAAACAGTCGGACAGCTGATTAAATTTCAGGGCTGCAACAAAAATACCAATTACTCAGTGATCACTATAGATAGGAAATAATTGGTGAGTGAAGGCTTGCATTTTTGTATAATTAACTGAAAATTAACAATTAATTTCTGCTGCTAATTATATTTTCACGTGTAAGTAAACAATTATTAAGGGGCACCATACCTGCAACATGACTTTTCAAAATATCACCTACAAGTAAGAACTCTTGAGTAATCAATTTTTCACTGACTGCAGGTTTTGATTCTCCGCAGACCTGCTGGGAAGGAGAACAACACTGCTTTAAAAATAATTCAGTAGCAACAATCTTTTTTGAAAAGGGGATTATTGTAGTTAAGCATTTGTAGGGAGATGAGGCACAGAGAAAAATGCTCTCTTTTCATATTTTCTTTCTTTCTGTCACAATGGCAGGAGCCTAAGAAGCGAAAAATGATAGCCACTTGTTTATGGGTGATTTCAGCAAAGGGAGGAGAGGAGCACCTCCAACGCAAAGTCTTGGCTTAGTGAAGAATGATTTCGTATTTGCCAGCAAACTGAGTCGGCAGGAACTTGTCATATTCATTTGCTTCAGGAGACAACACAGTGCAGCACCCACAGCTCCTGGATTCTACTCTCTCTCGTTCTCTCCTGCCCACTCTCCTCTTTTCTCTGTGTTTCTGGTGTGTGGTGGCATGCTGACGTGCACCTTAAAAGGTCTTTGGCAAGTGTGTGAACAGAAAATTGTGCCCAAACCTTTGACCAAAGTCTCCCTAAACAGTGGGGAAACCATGAATAACACAGGATATATTTGTGGTATGCCCGTACCTCAACACCTTAGTGTCCTACATGTGAAAACAAGCTTGGAAATGCAACAGTGCCCCCAGTTGGTTAACAGGGAAACTGCTCCGACCACAGGCCGTCATTCTTCTGGGGACATGAAGTAAAATAGGCTGGGAATTTGTCAGGAGTTGAATTTAAGAGCAAAGTGTCAGGAGATGCTTGAGGTGATTTGTTGGGATTTTAGACAGCTGTGAAGAGGTTGACAGTGTTGCAGGGTCTGCAGAACGTTCAGCTTTCTGGCTAACAAGGCGTAGAGGAGGCCTCCGAGGAAAAAGAGCTATCCCAGAGGTAAGAGGTGAATGCTGACATGGTAAAAATTAATTCCAGCTTGAAATACCTGTGGCTAGTGTGTAGTGAGTATGTCACAGGAATTAGACACTGTTGCATTGCGTTTGATCTCTATTAGCTGGCTGTCATGCAAGCTATAGTAACGAAAAATACTAGATTCCACCAGGAGCAGACTCAAGAAAATGCAGCAGTAATTTGATTCCGTGCAAATGCAAAAGCATGCTCAAGCAAATCAGAAAACGTGACATCTGACATCATCATTGCATGTAGATGAAAATGGCTTGAGATTCTTTGATGATGGTCATGTTAATGACTTATTTCTGCAGTGTTAATTATCATGTTTACATGCACTGCCAATGATAACGAACAACATGTTTTATTCCTGCCTGCGTGTGTGTGACATTTGAAGGATGACTAAGCTTCAAGGCAGCTCATTCAGTGAAGAGGAGACATCTTTCTCCTCTAACCATTTGACTCATCTCCTGCCACATTTAGATCTGGGTAGTAGGCAACAAACTGAATGGCATTAACCCTTTAAGACCTACCATAGAACCAATTCCGCCAGAGCTTATATTATATTTTTACATGCTGTGGAGCCATTTTTGGGAGCATTTCAAGTTGCTATACATCAATACAACCATTATAGCCTAAATTTTAATAATATGTCTGCATTAAGTGCATAGTAATTACATAAATTGCAAAAAAGTGCAATAAACTACAAAAAAATTGAAAATTGTTTTTGTTTTTTAACATATATTTCTAGTTAGAGAAATTTAAGAGGCTTATCCCTCAAAACTGTAAATACAAAAAAGTTGCACAAAATAGTTTCCCACCACAGGAAATTTATTTTGAGTGTCTTCATAGTTTTATTTTTGAAATACACCAATTTTTATATACTGCAGGAAAAACGAAAATAAATATTATAATGCAAATTTGCAAAAAAGCAGCATATGCATCAAAATAAACTATTTCCAGCAGTGCAATATGAGTCCTAAGCATCCCAGAAACGACACAGAAAGTCATAAAGTCAAACATAACTTTTAAAAACACCAGTATAGGCTCAGAAGGCCCTGATGGTAAAAAACTACATTTCCGCAAAATGATGTCACTTCCGGTTTCGGGCAGGTCATGGCGGACATGCGATAGTTCACGCTGATGGACGTAGGAAGTGTTACAAACAGCTGATCGGATCGGCAAAGCGTGTTTCTGGAATATTATGTTTTTGTTGCTGCAAGTGCTTTTTATGCAGTTTTTGCAAAGCTATATGTGGAAGGAAACCGTGACCTAGGTACGGTGTACATTTTAGGACATCGTCAGGTCTCAAGAAAAAAGTTGTCAGGTATCAGACAAAAAATTGTCAGGTCTCAGTTCTCAAGAAAAAACATTGGACATTGGAATGCCCAGTGCAGTAGCAAATCGCTCGTGCTTCACTGCACAAGCTGGACCCACAGAGTCTGCTAAGGTTTGTCACTGCCATATTACATATGATATTTATATAAACCCATTTAGAGTGAGGTCCATGTAAATTTACCATTCTCTATTTGTTTATCTTCTGACAGCGTAAGATTACAAGTGTGCTCCAAAGCTTCCTTTGCCTGTTAGACGTGGGAATGCTGCAGACCATCAGGGAGTGTACGGTCCATCAAGCCCACAGAACAGAGCCGGACTGGAATTTGTCAGTTCATGAACTGATGGCATTCATTTCAATCCTGTTTGTAAGAGCAATCATGTGTCCTGTTGGTGCCATTGTGGATTGCTGGTCAGAAAGATTTCTGGTGCCAGTAATCAAAGAGACAATGCCCCGAGATAGATTCATTTCAATTATGCAACACCTTCGATTTGATGACAAGGACACGCGGGCAGAACGGGTGAAAACAGATAAATTTGCGGTGATCTCCGACATCTGGACACGCTTCAACAAGAACTGTGCTAAGAGTTTCACTCCAGGAGAACACATGACCATAGATGAACAGCTGTTCCCTACCAAGGTTCGTTGTCCATTCACACAGTATATCGCAACCAAGCCAGACAAATTTGGGATCAAGTTCTGGATGGCCACGGACTTGGACACCAAATATGTCTGCAGTGCATCTCCTTACTTGGGAAAAGACCCCAGTCGTCAGAAGGGAGAGAGGCTGGCAGAGAACGTGGTCATGAAACTGATGGAGCCGTTTTTGGATGATGGGAGAAACGTCACAACAGACAATTTCTTTACTTCACTGTCACTGTCGCACAGACTGCTGCAGCGCAAAACGCCGTTATGGGGCACGGTGAATAAAGTCTGGCGTGAACTTACTCAACTTGTGCGGATGTATTCCATAAGAGCAGCAACATGCAGGTGGTCAGTAGCGGTTTTCTACAATATGCTGGACCTGTTGGCGGTGAATGCCTACATTTTGTACAAGGCATGTACAGGGTGGACAGGCAAAAGAAGATTGTTTCTGAGTCTTCTAGCTCAGGAACTTCGTTGCCGATTCATGTAGCACAAGGAAATATTAGCACAGACGCAGGCTGCTGAAGCTGCTGCAGCTGCTGTGCCAGGGACTGTAAAGACAACGCAGTGCCAGTGGAATTTACGCAAATTTGCGCAGGGCTAGTAAATCTAGTAGTAGGGACTCGCACCAGGGGGAAAAAAAGGCTCAGTAATTCTAGTGTTAAGGTGTGAAACAGCTGTGTACTGCCTTTTGTTCCTGGAGAAGGTATTTAACTGAGAGCCATGCTAGGCTCAGGGAGACTCTGCTGACCGTCTGTCCCGCGGTCATGCAGGGACTTCATCAAGCTTGGTTGTCTGTTCTTTGTGTGTTTGATTAAAGAATGTGCGTAGTCTTTGTACTAAGAATTCTGTTTTTTTAATCAATTATCTCATTTAATTCTGGTTTTGTTTTGCGTATTTTGTTCAATGTTTCCTGATCTTAGTGGGACACATAGGCTTCTTCTAGGGATTTGATGGTTTTTTCTAATTCCTGAATATTTTTGTCTTTCATTCAGTTGCAACTCTATTTAATTTCTGTGCTTCTTCATTGCTGATTGAGTTGTAAGGGTTTCCAAGTTGCTGGTAAACTTTTCTCAGCTTCAAACATGGCCAAATAATCATGTAATCCTGGTAAACTAACACTGGAGGAGTACAGTAGTACCGAGCTCCAACACTAAAAGTTAGGGTTGTTATATATCGGATGATGATATAAAAACAACTATCATTTCATATTACACTATCGATTGTTTCATGGTGTCGCAAAATAAACTGTATCTTATTTATATAAGCTATATTTTTCATCGTTTTGATGGTCACTGTAGTGGCGATATTAATTCCTTAAAGTTTCTCTCTTTCACTTACAGGTATATTTAAAATAACCACATTATTGGCAGACAAGCAACTCTTTTCATGCGTACTTTCGTTAGCAACAACGATGGTAAATCCATTGTGTTTTTCCACTGTCCGCTTGTTTATTTTCCACATAAACCTTTCACAATAAAGCTCAAGATACTGTTAAGACTTTTCAAAATAAATTGAAATAATATACATTATTCTCACACATCAAATTTCAGAATATACATCAAACAAATTACTTCAAATACAAACATGAAGTAACTATAAATGGCACTAACAGTCACCATGCGGATGTAGGCACAGAGAATACCAGCATGTCCAGTGAAGATGAGTCAGAACCAGGTAGCTCCAAACAGAGGGACCAGTCAAAATAAATCAAGGATCTTATTCCTTTTTTTTTTTTATGTAAAAAAAAGAGGATCTTATTCCTAAACGAGGGGCTAACCCTGTAGCATGGACATGGTTTCATTATGAAAAAGTCTGACATGGACCAGAAAACTGTCTGCTGCAATGGTGCTGAAGTTGTGGAGGAGGCGTGGAGGAGGAGGCGTAGTAAGCAGTGCTGTATCAGTGCAGTGAGAATCTAATCAGATAGAAATTACTGTCAATTAGTGTCTAGATTTTTTTTTCCTTTTTGACAATCTCTGTACCCTGTACATATGAGTAGTAGAGTAGCTAACGTCAATGATATATGACTGATTAGGATTAGCTAATGGGTGTTTTATTTAAAAAAAAACAACAACAAAAAAAGTTATTTCCACTTTCTGATATTCTGCAATTCCATTGCAGTATAGCATACTGAAATTAACACTTTAATGACTCTCATATTCAGATAAATTGGTATTCCCTCTTTAATATCTGTGGGAACCATACCAGATCATGTCTACATGTAAACCAAACAAGGCTTTCTGCTTGTGAATTTTGTGAAACAAGTGACAGTATAGTCTTTGACATTATACCTGTGTGACAAACGGCTTTTGCTAGGATATGTTAGCAATACTAACCTGCAGGAATGTATTATAATAAAATCCAATAATACAATATTAGCATTTTAGTTTGATTCTAATTGTATTGTAATTTCTATGATTATGGCTTCATTTTAATTGCATACTTCAAATGTCGTACATTTTACAAAGAGTAAAAATCTTAACATTTGACAAAACAAATACTGAATTCACAGACCCTCTGACACAATTACATCATTAACACAATAAGTTTGTATCTTTGGAAATTTCCCTCTGGTGAATGTTACTCTTGTAAGTCATGCTTTGATGTCTACTGTGTTTTCCTACTCCTACACTGTTGAAATTGGGGGAAAAACCACCCTCAGCTGACCAATTGCAGCAAACGATAGTGAGATTGTCTCTATCCTTCATCGTAGGATGATCCTAAATCCACATCACATCTCTCCTCACACCCCCGGCTTTCACATTAAGTCGAATATCGCCACTCACTCTTTGCCAGGGCTTTAAAGCAGTGCCAGTGGCCACCCACTCCAGCTCTTATCCCCTCTTCTTCTCCTCTACTCCAATGTCCATCAGTCATTGTTTCCTTCCCATCCTCCTCCTCTGCTCTCCTCTCCTGCTGATCCCCAACCTCTCGGCTTTGATCTTGATTTCTAACCAGGAAATATCTACCACGGGGCCGTCCAGCTACAATAACATTCAATAAAATAACACAGGGGTGGCTGAGACCGGACCACTGATAGCACCACGATTTATGGGCCGTGCTCGCTTATTTGCAACAACACCCAGGCACACAACAAATGCACACATATGTTTACTACCTTGTATTCAGTCACACTACATATATTATTTATGTAACCAGAAGGACACTTAGTACCTAAAAAGCCTTTTTTTTGGCTTTGGTTTAAATTTAAAAACAGTTTAAGTACAAGAAATTTAATATTTGTGTTTTATTGTTTTCAACAGATAGAAAAGGGGCTTTTTGTTATACTGAGGCTCTTTAGTATTATATTGTTATTTATATTTCCATTTCAGTGTTTTGATAAAGTGTTCTGAAGTCTTGGTATTTTTCTGTTGGAGTTAAGAATAAATATACATCTAAGATTTTTATCTAATCTTCATAAATAGATATCTGCTATTAATATGCAGAATCTTCTGGCCAAGGACTTTTTGGTACTATATGTTCTCTGGTGTCAGTTTGACTACAATAATCAGTCAGACATTAGCTAATGGGTTCCTGGACTGGACAGAATGACACCAAGCCAGCACCACAAGTCGGTGAGAGTGGTCTGTACTTTCTTGAGTCTCTGTTTTGTATAGAGGCTCAGCTGAGTGTCAAATTCTATTTCAGGCAGCAATCTAGTTTCTTGGAAACATCTTGACACTTCTGATAGAGGCAGACCTTTGTCAAATACTGTGTTTTTGTGCATGCAATTGTTTTATCTTTAGAGTTGGCGTCTCTTCCTTGACAAAATTACCCAGGAGCTCGGGAAATTTGCGTTCTTTTAAATCTGAGGGATAAAAGGGAGTGGTTGGGTTTTAATACGCAAGGCCCAGTTTCTGCTGCCGGCCATATCAGGTGAAAGCGCCTCCGTATGTCTCAAGGTTTTCATTTCTGCTCAGGAACTTTACATCTGACATCTTGCTTGGACTTTGTTCCTTGATGTATAAATAAAAGCACTTGCTCTGGCCTGAAGCAAACTACATCAAATCAAACACAGGCTGGGCTGTAGTTGTTGTTGACACTTGTCTCAATCCCCTTTGTTCCAATGTCCATATCACCAGCCCACCGCACACTGACGCCTGTCCAAACAGGACTACAAATGGCTGCGTCCCGCACTCTTTAACACTGTGTGGGACTGTGCACCATTCCTCAGTCTGCTCTGAAAATCCACTGTGACCAATGCCGTTCAACCGGACAAGAAAAGACAGTGTCCCCTTATGCCTCGCCCCTTGAGGGCTAGAACTGAGTGTGACGCTGCTACCCACAAACCAGTGGGGTATCGGCCCCACTGCGCCCACACTCCTTCTGCCAAAGCTGCACCGTGATGGGACGCACCTCAGGGATTCGTTCCCCGTCCTGCTTGTGGTCCCGCTGTGGTTATCTGCTCAGGGCCAGGGAGCAGGGACAAGCGTGGGATGGAGGGGTTGGACCGGGGTGGAGGGGAGCAGCGCCGATCCATTTTAGGACAGTGAGGGATCATCATTGTCTCTCGTCTCAGCCTGTCACTTACTGTTACTGAACAACTGGCTGACATCCTGTGTATTTCTGTGTGTGTGATCCCACCGAAACTGAACGGGATGTGTGGTCTTGGCACTCGAACTCACACGCACGCACCCTACAAGTCAGCGCACATTTTTTTCTCGCAAACATACACACTCCATACACAGACACACTGTCATCACTACAGGCGCTTCTAAGCAAACCTACACATCGGATTGTGAGTGGTGCAGCTCTTCCTAGCAGACTGTGTGTAGGAGGGACAGAGCCACAGGCGCTAAGTGTCTCTATAGCCCATGTGAAATCACATGTAGGCTGCGATGAGCCTCCAACCATACCGGGCGCAATCACATGGAGAAACAGAGGGAGAGGGAGCTTTAGAAGACCACCATGGATAGCAGTATGGCACAGGATGCCTGGGCTGTCTTCATGTTAAGGCCCTTTTCTTCGCTGTTCCAAAGTATTCACCACTTAAAACAGATTAAGAGCTTGGGGAATAAACAGGCCCGATGCTACGAAGTGGGGAAAACACAGGAGGAGGGTTTCAGGAATTAGCGAGCAGGACGAAAAGGAAAGAAGCCTTTCAGGAGATAATGCCTAGAGAAGCAATCAGGATTGTTCCAATATTAAGGCACTTGTGATGAAACAGATGAATAGATGAACAAAAGCGGGGGGGTAGAATAGACACTTGGATTGCTTTATGGGAGAAGAGCTCCTTTTTGTATTTTGAGATGTTCAAAAGCTCAGTTTTGGATTGAAATGAATGGATGACATTGTTATATGGTGTCTACTGTAGTTCTTGTTGTGTTTGTTGTTCAATTGCATCTCTTAACTCTTTATTTGAACTAAAAACATCACCCAAAGTAATCCCTCAGGCAATACGGTCAGCCTCTTTCTGTTCATTTTGGCTTGGTTGGAGATGGAGGAGGTGGATGGTCTGATGAAGCTTTGCCAGCATGTCCCCATACTCTTGCTCCACATTTTCCCATTCAGTATTTTTGCCTGTGGGACTGCTGAGAGTGGGAGAAAAACATCAGATTAGATTATGTATCAGAGTAGTTTCCTATGGGATGGTGTGATATAATATTTTGGCATTTTGGGCCTTTTAATAAGTTCATATCTAAAGAAGACAACACTGAACACTTCTGATATAATGGGTATGAAACATTTTATTATATGTAACCCTTCACAGCATGCAGTTGCTTAGAAAATGTGAGAAATACAGCACATATGATTGAGAGTTCAAGTAAGTCATTTAACTCATGGAGGTATCTGAGAATGCTTTACTGTACTTATTGCTGGCACGTAGAGCATCTGTATTAATAACAGTAAAGCTGTTTTCACACAGTTTCTTTTTCTAGACATTGATGCAGCTGTTTAGTTAAAAATGTGTGAGCTGGCCAATTAAGCTCCAACTGAGGATGTATCCAGTCACCGAAGGAAAGTTTACAGCAAGTGAGAAGGCATCTTCTGTACCTGTCTTCTGTACTTAAAAGACAGGAACAGAAGATCCCTGTACCCTTTCCTGCAATAAACAGAGTATTTCCAGAAGTTTATTGTGATTATTTAACGCTATTGTTGGATGATTTTGAGTTTTTAAGCTAATATGTTGGGTTTTTTTACCGCACTAAGAAATTAGTGTCAGAAGGAGCTATCTGGGGTTTATGGGTGTAAATAAGTAAACAGCTCTATTCAGAAATATTTAGTTCTGTTATTAAAACTAATGCAAAAAATTCTGGTGTAACGTCAACAGAGGAAGATGGAATCTTTTGTAGGTTGTTTTACAAGACGTTTTTAATACAACATCTAAAAAATCTGACACACTTGTGATTACTATTATTACTATTATTATTATTATTATTAATAATATTATTTTACTAATATTAAAACATTATTTAAATATCTAATGCAATTTTACACTTTTGTGGTAATGTGATCATGGGTTGTTACAACATTACACTGACAGACAGTCTTCTGTGTGGAAATCCTTAATCTTGGCATTAATTGAATACTACCACGTATCTAAACATTATTTAGACCTCCACAGCGAAGGCAGGACAATGCATTAGTCCCCGACCAAAGAGCCATTTATGATTTGAGAAATATGAGAGCATCAAGGCGTTCCCCCAGCCTCCAAACTCCCAAGATCCCAATGCAATTGTCACATTTGAGTAAAGTTAAGTTACTGTGAGGATCTGCTGCCTATGCTCCGGTATGATACATCACAAAGCAGTGCTTAACTGGTATTTGAACTAATGTGGAGCAGCTCAAACCTCTGGCTTTTACCCATAAACCACAGCATTAGCATCACACACTGTAAAGTCAGTTACGTTGTAAACTTTTGACATCGCTTGTGAATTTATGTTGTGGTCAGCATGTTCTCGGACAGACAGACAGCACTATCATGAGACTTGATAGAAAAGGTTAAAACTGGATCTCGGCCAAAGAAACGGCTCCAAAGTTCTGAAGCAGGCGCACGCACTGATCAACAAAGAGAGAAAGTGAGGGGGAGCCTGTGAGAGCGAGCGAGCGAATTGCTGTGTATATATATATAATACAGAACGAGCACTGAAGACCCGCGTTACAGAGAAAAGGGGGTGTTTAAAATAACATTTAACTAAGTTGCCATAATGATGGTGATGATAATAGAAAATGCCACCAGCGAGCATGGTGGGCGTTATTGTCCCTTATTGGCCCCCCTGCTGCTTTGATTTGCACAAAAGATGTGAGAGGGAGGAAGATGATTACCATAACAAACACACTTGCAGACGCACACTTCCCCAGGGAAGTGTCAATCTAAGTGGAAGAGTATGTTGACATTTATAACCATCTGGGGGGGACATGGTACCCCTCAGATGCTATTTCTCAGCTGCTTAACTTCAATTAGGAAGGCCAGAGAGGGAGGGAGCGCAGGGGGAGCGGGGGGGGGGTTAGGAAATCAGCAATGGGGACGAATTGTTACCGAATGGTTAAGTGGCGGCAGAATGGGTGCTAAGGGGAGAAACACATTTATGGGTGTCTCCTAAAGAGTTTGCATTGTGACTCGGCCTTTGTGGCTTCACATTGATGGAGGACTGCTGATGGCTATAGGAGATTATGTATTGACAGAGGATGTAAATGCAGACCGGAGCCTTTTTTTTTTCTTCTCCATTTGCAGACTGATTACACTGGCGAGGTCTCGCACTACCTTGAAGTTACATCTATTCTCCCGAAACACAAACAAATACCTTTTTTTTAAGGTCAGTGTCAAAAACCGCCGCCCAGTACTCTAAAAATTGAGATGGTAGATCACAGCGGGGTAGAAAAAGAATGAAAGACAGAAAGCGGGGTGACAAAAAACACGCCAATAATAAAATGATGAACGGGGGGAGGAAAAAAAAGGTCCTATTGGACAGGAAATAAAGTGTGCTGTCAGTCAGTGGCTGCGGCGCTGCCAGAGTCACATCTCCCAGGTTATTGCTTATTGTTTACTCCCTTCTGAAAAGGTCAGAGGTCACCGCGACCACATCTATTTTTCTCTCCCACCCACTCGCTCCATTCTTCTCCGAGCACATGGAGGAACAAAGAGCCATGGCGGGGGTGGTAGCAGGAGAGGGATGGGGTGTAGCGTTGGGAGGGGGGGCGGTGATGGAGGGGAGTGGAATTAGAAAAAAAAATATAGAAAGGGAGAGCAGCGATCAGACAGCGCTGATAAGGAGAGAAGGCAGGGGCGGGGTGTTGCTGTGAGCTTTTCGGGGGGGGCAGCAGTGGGTGGAGGATCGCGGGGATTGGTTGGGGGTGGGGTGGGGTTGCGTTGTGTGTATTCAACTCCGGGCTGACTCCTCTTATGCTAATACAGCCAATTTCCTCTTTTATTTCATTTCTGGAGCCGAAATCTGCGATCTGCGATAAGGTTGCCGTGGCGACCGCCTGTTCCCCGGGCGGATGCGGGCAGCCGTGTGATGGAGATGTGTAAGTCGGCGGGAGCAGCAGGGAATGAATAATTTAAAACTCCACCAAGCTGGAGAGATAAGAGAGAGCAGGGCTGAGGCCTCTCTCACTCTCTCTCCCGCTCTCTGTCTCTCACTCACACACACACACACACACACACACACACACACGTACACACAGACACACACACAACTCCTCACCCTCCATCTCTCTCTCCCTCTCCCACAATCCATCACTTCACCTCACCCCTTCTGACTCTAACCCCCTCCCCCCCTTACACTTTCTATTTCTCTCTCTGGACATCTAAGGCTTCATCCTCCAAAGCAAGTTGACCTCCAAGGTCAAGGGCATGATGGGTAATTGAACCAGTGGGTTGGGGGGGGGACAGCTGGGATCAGGCCTATGGGTGATACAGCAGAGACGAGCTGAAGGCCTCAATCTGCCCGCTTCTCCTCCCGCTCGATTCAAATGTGATGATTCTGCACTGCTGAGCTGAAACCGCCAAGCATGCGAGCATTCGGCAAACTTCACGTACTTCAAGTTAAGCCCACTTGGCTCGTGCAATTCATTAGTCACTGAAACAACAGCCGCTCTCCAGCGTGCCACAATGGCCCAACACTCGAATGTAAAACATGCTTGGAATAGTTGAACGTGCTCCTTTAGAAACACACTGAGGCGGAACAGGTGAGGTGTGGTTAGTAATGTAGTTACAACACTGAACTACTCTTAAAGCTTTGTTGCTGATTTCGTCAGTGTGTATGAATTTGTTCTTTTGATTCTGTAAAGATAAGCACTGTATGCTGCAGGAGTGTGACGGATCTGAAATATGTGATCTAAGTAATTGTCATGATGGCAAACAATGTTAAGGCGTCCAGTTCTTTAAGTTGGTCTGTAGTGAGTTATTACCACTTTATGCATTACAGTATATCCTGAATTGTTATGAGATTTACATTAGTATTTTAAAATTTCCTCCACCTCAGCAATAAAAATTGCAACTTAAATGCTAATATCGTTTTTTGCCGTACTTATAAGTGCTTTATTTTTCAGCCAGTAGTAAATGTTTTAAATGTATATATCTTTTCTTGTCACTTGGTGATTTACTCACCACTCTAAGAACATATAAGTTGTATGACTTTCCTGTTACTTATGGGATATTTCATTTTCAGTATTATTTACTTAGCTCCATTCTCACAAGAGTCATCACTTTGTATTATTACATATTAGAAAGTAAACCTTAGTAATCTAGCAATCCCCTATGAGCACTTGGCAACAGTGGGGAGAAAAACAACTCCCTTTTAATAGGAAGAAACCTCTGGCATAACCAAGTTCAGATAAGGGCTGGTGGATGAGGGCAAAGAGAGGGCAGAAAAGAAGAGAGCAGAGATGACAAACGACATTCCAGTAAAGTGCAATATTGAAAAGGGAGATTCCAGGTGATGAGTGCTTTTACTTTCAGTACTTATGCTTGACTTATACTTTCGTCAAAGTATTTAAAAAACAACATTTTATTTATATTTTTGCATTACTACTAAGTTTTTCACTAGAGCCTCTGGACCCCACCATGACCACCAGCGTCACATTAGCATTAAATCATTGACCATCTGTATCCATCTGTTAAATTAATGCCGTTAACACATGTATGTTTCTCATAATATTTTATAGATTTTTCTGTTCATATTTTATACCTGCTCACACCAATTACCAAGTTCCATTTTTCCTATATGTAAACTGATTCTTACTCTTATCTTGGACTTAATATGGCTGACAGTGTATATCTCTTTGCTTTACTGTCCACAAATTGCAATTAAAAAGGAAGCAAAACCAAAAAGCTATAAATTGGTTGAACTGTTAGCAAAGCCTGACATATTATGTATGGAAACGTGTGTGGAAACATGTAAGCCTTGACAACACCACCCTGCTGCTTTAAAGACCCTGTAATGTGCCAGGTACACGGCAGAAAATAGCACTCCAATTTCACCGCTCACTCCTGTTTAAACCACGTTAGATAAAATGGTTTTGTTTACTTAGGTAATAACCACGATCATTTAGGTTAAAGATATTTGGATTTTCTACTAATCAGCTAAGAGAAATCTATCAAAGAAGAGGCAAATGGGTAGGTTTTTCACAATCATCACTGCACATCAGAACCTGTTGCTGGTTAACATTGATTTCACTGTTCCTGGGCTTTACTGGAATACCTTTACCCCGTCAGTACTCAAAGGCCAAATAACTTTTAAGAGCACACTTGATTTTTGGAAAACGGTGTCTAAAATTTAAATATATAAATTTTATGAGGGAAATGAGGTCATTAAGATGATATGCTACAACAGTTTAACTGGAAACTGATGGGAGATACTCAAGGGGATTTTCTTCTTAATTCCAGCTTTGTGGAGGTAAGGTAGGTCACTGGCTCGGCCACTCCGCTGGCTGGGGCGGCGTGTGTTACGTTACATCTCCGACTCCTCTCTGTCTGGCCCCGTCAACCTGTTTTCATTCCACAGCCGTAGCACGAGGTTTTATCGTCATGGAGATAAACCAGGGTTATAAACACCCTGCAGGTCATGTCCAGGTGAGGGGTTCGCGGTGAGGTGTGGCTGGCTGGCCGCCACCTCCCTTCCCCCCCACCTCCCCGGGCGTACGGACCTGTCCTTAAAAGACACAAGCGGAGGGGAAAATTGGAACAAAAAAGCTGATTCATAAACAAGCCACACAGGGCGCCCGCACAGGTAATCTCAGCCCAAGCGTGAAGCCTTCATCCCCATGGCGCCAGGAGGCAGCTCGCCCCGCCAGGACGCACAAAGTCCAAAACAAAGTTGGAGGGGTTCAAAAAACAAAAACCTAATAGACTGTATTTAAATGCACCTTCAGTTGCTGATAGTTCACCTGATAATTAAGGTTTAAGCCTTAATTAATGTGCTAATTTACACAATATTTTCCTAAATAAGCTTTTTAAAGCAAAGTCACTTCACAGCCTGTTTGCCCACCGTCTTTCATCTGAGCTGAGCATCTCAGCCCACATCTTCCTTGGTCTTCTTCACATCAAGGGGTTATAACTTGTTTTGTCTGCAAAGTGCAACATCTCACATTCCTTCATCTGGCTTGCCCTGCCTACGAGGAAACACGCCGAACAACACGTACAGCTCAGCAACAAACATGCAAACAAACCAGAGACGCAGAGATCCAAACAGGCTGCGTTTCCTTCAGCAGACACATGGTGGCACTATGTACTTATTGGAGTCCTTGCAGCTGAGGTTCCCTCCATCCTGCCTTGAACCTAGAGTCCCACACCAAGCAGATCAGAGGTAAACACACGCAAGCACATACACGCAAACACCTAGCAGATACTCCAGATTGCATTGATAATACTGAAAATATTGGCCCATAGAAATAATACAACACCGTGATAACAGAATGCTATCTGGTTTGATCATGATACCACAACTAAACGCAAGCAGAATATCAACTCCTGCAAACAAGAAGAATGAAGAAACTGGGCCTCACATCAGCGGCATGACAAAATAAAACAGGACTGACATCCTCTGTCGGACACAAGACAAACCCAGTAGCTCAAAAAGCTGCCATATCGATGCAGCTGATGAGAATTACACTGATTTCTTTTAAGTGTGGGGGGGAAGAGTGGTGTTTCAGCTCCTCTATGTGAAGCCATGTAAATAGAGCGGTTTTAAGAGGCTTTCAGGGCTGCGTGTGAGCAAATATGATTTCATTAAACAGGATATGAGCTCTCTTTTCTGATGGGCCTTAATCTAGATTAAGGTTCGTCTGGAAATTCACAAATAGATGTTGGAAGAATCAAGCAAATTAAGCGCACGCCAGTCATCAAATCTATTCAAACAGGGTCAAAATAAAGAGGAATTTCTGCTCTTTATTCAAACATTATTATCTCTTTAATTAAATTATTCCCAAATTATTCCTCTGTTAAAATTGTAATCTATATAAAGGAATAATAATAACTTTAATATATTTGTTTTAAATGAGGAGATTTGCCTGCATGGGATGCACATCAGTGTGTTTTCTTCTTTTTTCCCCTTTTTTGAAAGGCACTGGTAGATTTACATTTGTTTAATTATGGAAGCTTGCGATCGTCTATCTGAACTGCGAATGTGAGGGGAGGAGAAAATAAGGAATTGTGGGGGCCTCAATTAAATCTGATGTTAATTAAATCTGATCTTGTTTTGTGTATTAATCAAGCGGCAATTTTAATCTAGTGAATACACAGGCTGTAATAAGAAATGTGGATATAGAGGGAGAGCAAGAATTATTTTAATTTCATGCTTGTGATGAATGTTTTTTAATATTTTATTTAGCTGAGTTGCATTAGTTCCCAATCTCCCCCTTCTTCTTCACCACCACCACCACCCCCACCTTCCACTCTCTCTTTATGCAATCTGAGCATCAGATTCATCCAGTGCAAAATGTCTGCACACATATAAAGAGAATGGGGAAACAGCTTGCATGAATAGGCCTACATTCAATGAGGTGTCTTAGAATAACTTCTGGTGAGTTATTATGTGAAGAAGTCTTCTGTGGAGGAAAAAAAATAGACGTATAAAGGGTAATATTTCATTTACTTTCCCCCCCAAAGTGTTCAAAGAAAGGGGCCCTGTTTGCACGTAAGTCACCTTTCTTTTATTTTCACCTGTTATGCTCAAATACTTAATACACCCTTAACCTAATCTGGACTTCTGTTTGTGCATCAACCTCCTCACGAGTGTGTGCCCATGCGCTGCATGTGTGTGCGTCAGTGTTAATTATGTTTACATCAGCATTAAGCCGTGCTCTTATCAGATGTACTATTCCTTTTCAGAGGCAGGTTCTTGGTAGAGTGACACCAGAGATAAGTGGGAAAATTTACTCTGTGGTCAGCAACTCTTTCCACAGATACACACACTTTATTTCCTCTGGTTATTTTAAGCAAATGTTCCTGCTGAATGCAGAGATAGGGAGGAAAAACACAACCTCTATCCAAACCACATTAGGCTAATTAACAAACTCATTTAAAGTCGCAAAAATATTGATTGCCATACATTTGTAGAGGTGGTGGCGGTGGCTGCAGCAGCGGTGGGGTGTGGGAAATAAATAAATAAGAGTGTGGCAGGTGTATGTAAATTGTTTGTTGGCAATGGAGAAATTTAAATTACAGTTCAATCAGAGAGGAGGAGAGAGGGGGAAGAGAGCGGTGAGCACCCTGTGATTTCCCGTCTCCACGCTTAGTTGATATTTCACTGGGTGCGGATTGAGCGCTACGGGTGCATTTCACACCCTGAATGAGAAAGGCAATCTCGCTCAGCCGACTAGAACAATAATTAGAATGGAGATTAAATAAAAATAATTAGAAAAAGTTCATCTAGTTTTGATGTATTAATTATTCCGCCCCTGCTTTATTCCAAGTCTAATTATCTGCTTCAGTGAAAATGCCAAGATTTTCTGTGAGTCATAAAAAATTACATTCATGTAATTATGTCAGCAATTTGGGGGGAAGTCAGCTAAGCAGAGCGTCGGCTCTCTACTCCCCCCAGTTTAAAGTAAGTAACTTCTAACTACTTATAACTTATAAGTTAATACAGTCCCTTTCAAGCCAGGGGTATAAATAATAGAATGCAATGGGAGATTATTTACTCTTTAAATGAGGAGCTGCTCTCCCAGCTCCCGACACTTCCCGCCTTCACACTCACATGCTCTGCACACCACAATGAAAACAAGACGAGTTTTTATCCATTCTTGGTCAGTAGATAATAATTTGCATATAAATGGAAATATTTATTGTGAAAAAAAATAAGGAAAGGGAGATGTAGGAAGTAATATGCTCATTTTTCAAAAACTCACGGGGCCCAACTGTGATATCTGTATTTTAGGAGTCAAGCAGTTTAAAAAATAAGACGAACCGAATCTTTAAAAAAAAAAGAAGAAGACGACGAAGAAGAGAGAGAGAGCAGTGAGAGAAAGAATAAATAAATAAATATCAGGGGAAGAAAGGGAGAGGGGAGCCAAGGGAACCTTTTAAGATGTTTACTACACAAATGGAGTCTCCAGAGAAGACAGCGTCCTGATGAAATTTGAGAGATAGCTGTCGACATTCTGTACTTTTCTCCTGGCTGTGTAGATGGAGGCAGGCAGGCTGGAGGACTAAGCTGTAATGACTTCCCTTCCTCTACCTGACTCACTGGGGGAAACCAATAAAGTTACAAAAATAAACTTTACAGATGTGGAAAATGTATTACCAAGATAGGAAATAGGTGACTACACTTGAAAAGAAATCACATATTGAAGGTGTGCCTGAAAAAAAGGAGGGGAAAAGAGGGTATGGAAAGTTAAGGTAAAAAAATTCCAAATGCAAATGTAAACACACCTTACATTTAGTTTATTCAAAGTGTAAAGTGATACATAAAAGCATGAATATCTTCAACATTCTTTTTTTTGATAAGGCACACGAGGTGGCACGGAACGCAATGCTCGGCTTACACAGTAATCAGTCAGACCCGGCACTTTGAAATGCAGAAAATACATAATTTAATGTTTTTTGGGTGGGGGGTACATGTTTCATGCAAAATGTTAAATGGGCTTTCAATGTGTAAGAGAAATTTTCATTCATAAACTCATAAACACCTTTATAAATAAATTCTTTACAAAGCCTTAAAGAAAAAGTACCAACTTTTTACGACCTATTTTCAAATCCTCGTTACTATTGTTCATTAAATTGTAACAAGCATAAAGCACTGTTAGTGCACACTGAGGGTGGTGGTGGGGGTCTCCTATGGGGAACATTTAAATAAAATGTATGAAACCATAGGTAGACGGAGCAGATGTGATTGTGGAGGTGTGGGATGCATGTTAGGCTAAACCGATTGAAATCAATAGGAAACAGGAAGAGGTGTAGAATATTACACAGTCAGTCTTTCTGTTAGCGTGCTTGCTTCCCATGTAATGGCTTCACATGAGCATACATACATATGAGGCCCCACAGCAGTGAGCTCAGAACAGATAAGGGCAAAGGCTCTTTGACTTTCTATTTCCTTTTCAGAAACCCAGCCGAGGCTACAGCGGTGAGGTTCCTGCACCAGTCATCGCAATGTTGTATAAATTTTCTTGATTTAGATGGTCCCGAGTCCCCAAGACCGGTTACAGTTAAATCTCATGAGTGAATGAAAAAAATCCTTCTGAGAGATGAATTTTTAGACCCCCACCCCAAAAGCATGAATTTTACTCATGTCACGTCTGTAAAACGGCATTCAGACAGTAATGAGACAGAAAAATGGAAGAGGTTTACCCAAGAAACCAACACTTTTTTAGTATGTGTGTTTTTTAAGTGGTTTAATGTAATGTTTTCCTTTAGAGAATTTATTTCATATGAGACCAACATTTCTGCTTTCATTCTTTGTACGGGTTTTCAAAATTTCCCTTATGTGCTCAATGTCACTGTACACTTGAAATGGCAGTTAGGTAGTTGTTAAACATACAGCTGTCCACACTCTACTGCAAATCTGAAAATAACATACTGCCATATTTTGTTCAATTTAAGCATCAGGGAGCTACCTTTATGATTTGAATAAACAACATCTGAAACTGTCAGTTGTTAAGCTACTACATTCACTAGAAACCTGTGGTCAGCGAACTAACAAAGGACGGCACCGGCAGCTTCATATCTGATATTTAAATTACCATACTAGCATATATGAAAACTGATATCCATCTTACCATAAAACATATTTTTTTGTAATCGAAAATGTGCACAATGCTACAACAAAAACGATATTTTTTATAAAGCAACATTTCAATATGACGTGCAACAGGCTTTTTAGCGATATTTTCTCATCTTGTGCAACTTTGGGTTCTTTCTTTTAGCCCTTTATCTATATTTGCATCTGCTGAGGAGACACCATGTAGGAGTAGTAGTTATCAGGCCCTCATCAATGCAAGCAGGAAACATACTGATTAGAATATGAACAGACCACAGAGAGAGGAAAGTATGGCCACGCATACACTCACACAGAAGTTTTGCAAGATATTTGGCCTTTTTCTTTGGAAATGTGCGTGTCGTGAAATGCATCTTGAGCTTTCAGATTGTGACCTAATGCAAGAGAATTTTCTTTAAAAGTCTAAAAAAGCTAGAGCGCTGTTCCTCCCTGATTTTAGTCATCCAAGGTTTCGGCACAAAACAGAGGTGACTCAAATCCACATTCACAAGCAGTCCGTTTCTAAAAGCTCACATTTGTGATCACACGAACAGTTTCTGGTACTCAGCTGCTCCTCTTGCTTTGAAAAGCACTGAAGTGTGTACAGGTCTTCTCTGCATTGTGAGGTAGCTGTGACCTGGGTAAGGTTTAAAAGAAGTCCAGGAGCTTAACTGCACTTCCACCACCATTGTTAAAGTTCCAAACATTGACTCTGGCTTTGGCTGGATACACAATACTTAACAGAACAAGCTCTGAAACTGGTACTTCCATTTTTTTATAGTTGGTCTAAGGGAATGTGTGCTTTACAAAATCCTGTTAATCATTTGATGCTGGGTTGTTTTTCACGCCACTCATTTCTCATTCATCTATTATTTATTATATTTTCTAAATGGTTTATATTTGTAATATAGTGTATATCATTCATGACTTAAATTTGTGCTTAGACAGTTTACTAATATTTTT
Organism: Haplochromis burtoni; assembly: GCF_018398535.1. Lineage (NCBI taxonomy): Eukaryota > Metazoa > Chordata > Actinopteri > Cichliformes > Cichlidae > Haplochromis > Haplochromis burtoni. Next base: position 544,345 of record NW_024582405.1, on the reverse strand, counting down.
CAATCAAACCAGGGTATATTTGTTTCGTTGTTTTTTGGATTGCTCATTTCATCAACTAACTCTTACATTCGTTAGAGAGACAATTTGTTTAAATTTACCAGCAAGACTCACTTGGAATCAAGGATAAAATGCTCACCCATACTTCATATCCTGACCTCACATCCATCACATTAATGAACGTAGTCCTGGGCACAAACATAAACTGTACATGGACTCAAAGATGACCTGAATAATTGGTGCTCAGAAAGACAACCTGACAAGAGTTTACTGGTGAAAAATCCCTGTAGCCTCATAAAACACAAAAGCTTAAATTCACACAGCTAGTTAGAGGGGGCAAAAGTACAGATAAAAATAGAAAACAATCCTGAAAAAAGTTTTTACTCCAAGTAAAAGTGGAAAAGTGCAGTCTCTGAAATGTATTCAAAGTAAAAAAAAAAAAAAAAAGTAGCTTCTTGAAATACAATCCTACTAACCTTTTTTGTACAAAAATAATATAATAATAAAATAATATTAGTACATGAGAATACAAATATTGAAATCTAAATTCTAATTCTAATGAATCTACTCAGTTTAAACCTGTTATGTAGGACACAAGCAGAAAAAGATCATTTTAAAAATTGTTCTGTTGCCTGAATTGCAGAAGGTGACTTTGCCTCCACACCTACACAGTAAAGCTAGTACAGCGCGGGGTCACAGTGGGATCCAGCGGGTGGGAGAAGCCCACGATCAGTGTAGTGTCTCAGACTGGGAAAAGAATCATAACTCAGAACATAAGGAATAGAAAGTACAGATATTTGTTTAAAAAAATAAGGGGTAAAAGTAAAAAGTTATCAGAAAAATAAATGCTCGAGTAAAGTACTATCCGGTCCCAAGCTCTTTCTGTCCAAAGCAAAACCCGAAATTACTGCTCACTGTTTGAGCGTGGGAGAGACAAGGTAACAAAATCAAACTGGATTGTACACGAGGCAGAAACCTATATAAAAGCACCTTAGAATGGAAAAACTCCAAATATGTTTACTAATATAACACACAAACACTGGACAAACATGGGATTAGTTGAGTAGTGAGTCCTGGCAGACAAGAGTCACTTCTGAGGTAGCTTTGGCTTCCCGGTGGGAATGTCAAAATGTGTGCATTGGTATTTGTGCAAATATTAGTGCTTCTGTGCATGTTAGCTATTAACCACATGGATGTGGATCAAAGGAAAAAGTAGTACAAACCCTGGTCAGTGAGTTGTGTTGACTTACCTGCGGCCTCCAGCAGCTACTTTGCTGGTTAGACTGTGAGTGTGCAGCAAAGAAACATGCAGCTCAGTACATATATTATCACAATGTGTAGAAATGAATTCATAAAGAAAAGAAAGTTAGAGCCCCAGAAATTCATTCTGATGATGATGATCTTCAAAAAAATCTTATGTACCCGAATGAATGTTGTTTGACGACAGTTGCTCTAATATTTACTCAGTTCTAAAATATTTGGACTAACCATACATTTAAAAATTTATACTGAGCATTATCTCAAGAAGTAGTTCTCAATTAAGCAATCAGTCAGTAAGCAATCAGTGCTTAATGTTTATTCATCATGAGTGCATCTGAAAAAGACAAAATGAAACTTCTTTTCCATGACCTCACCCTTGCCAAAAAACATGGCCATTATTTTCTCTCAAATATCCATTAACAACAGTCATTGACCCGTAAATTCCCAAATAAACAGCCAACAAAAACACAGCACAGTCACTCCCCCAACCAAATCCAAAAAAAAGAAAGAAATACAGTTAAAAATTATTGCAACCCATTATTATCAATGTTTCCATTTTGGCTGTTACAAACTAGAGTCCAGAGATCGTATCTGAAAGTCAACTTCCTGTTGTCGGACCAGTTATTCTGTTTTCTGTTTGTGTGGTTTGTATTGTTTCTGAGCAGCAATCTTTTTATATACCCGGATAAGGAAGCACATAAAACCAAAAAGTGACCCTGCCAGAAGGTTTTATGGCAGATTTCTGACTTGAGAAAGAGTCATGATTATGTGCAGTGTTTGCTTTAGATTGCTATTTAAGGCCAGTTGTCTTTGGCCAACAGAAGGCGCCAAGTGGGGGGATCGAAAAGCGGGCCTATCAGTTACTGACCTCAATGGTCAGACTTATAGCTCATTTGGACTCCCATACTCTTTACACACACACACATGGGGCAAGCCACAGGTTAAGTCTAGGGTTTTGGAAAGATCCCAAAGTGAACATTAATTTCTTAATGCATTTTGGGTCCCGTGGGGGCTGTCCTCAGGAGTAAGCCACATGGGATCACTCTGCCAACTCTCATAATAGGATTGAGTGACAGTGCAGTAAGTGATGCAAGAGACTGTGTTTTGTCTGTGCAGTTAAAATGTTAGACTTTTATAAGTAATGATTTCTTTGACAGCTCTAATTTTCATAATTTCCATCTCTCAACTGTTTTCCATTTTCTGTTTTGTGTGCGGTTGTGTGTTTTGGTTTGGTGGTTAAAGTCTATACCATACAAAGTAAAATAAAGCCGTTATTAATTAGCAAGGTTGAGTTCCTCCTCTAGGAGGTTTGTTATTGCTATGTCTGAAGCTGGAAGAAGGCTGACGCCTAATTGATCGACAAGCTCTCTGGGACTCAGTAATGATAATCAATATTGACACATGTTTTCTGCCCTCACCATAACTCATAAACATCACTATGCAGGCTGCCGCACAACCAGCTGTGTATGTGTATGCCAGCAGCAGCCAAACAAAAACAACCAGCATGTTCAAATTTAGACTGGAGATGAAATGGAAAATGTGTGCTCAGACAAGCCTTTGACCTCTGTGGGTTACAGACAGCTGATTTTTCATTCTGGTAATTTTGGATGAAAAATACAGAAATAATAAGAAAAAAAAAAAAGAAAGTAAAAGTTTTCCACTGAATTCCTACTTAATTATGATCAGGGTGAAGGTTTTTGTCCTTTGAAATTACCAATAATACAGTAATGCATGCCTTCAACTCTACTGTTACCATCGGTTTCTATTTCAAACTATTTTCTAATTAAGAGTTGGTTATGTCAAGTTAAGTCAGTATAACTCACGACAACGAAATAACAAACCAATGTTTGTGCGTAACTTTGCATCAGTCACGATTAAAAAGACATGCTAGCTACCGCATTTTGTGAAAATAGACAATCTGCCAAGCTTCTGATCGCTCAAAATATTAAACTCTTCTACAGTGAAAATGGCAAATCAAAATGTCAAGCAATGTCAAGAGTTCAGAAGACCCTGTGGCCTGACAGAAATGGACTGAAACTGACTTTACTCCTACACAGCACCCATGCTATCTTGCATAGATAGAGCGCTTTAGGTTGAAGATGTAAAATGTTGCTTTTGTTGTTTCTTTCTTTGAGTTTTGTTTGTCTGTGTCATGTATCATTTTAATGCATGAAAAACGCTGGTTATTTATTAGCTAGTTAGCATTGGCATTGCAATCCACAACTGACAACATATTGTGATATGTTATATGTTGTTGTTCTATGCTATTCTGTGTATTTAAGGTATTTGGGACACGTTTTATGTGTTTAGTTTAGTTTAATACTTTGTTACAAAGTCGTTTTCAGACTTTGTGATACAGTAAATAAAGAACTTTTCACTGTCACAGCCTCCCTCCATTTTAGCCCCCTAGCCCAAAAGGGAGAACACTGATTAAAGTATTCTTATCATTTTGAATAATGCAATCAAAATCATGTATTTAAGGACGTACACTTGCTATTTAACACATAGCTTTGGTGCAAAAGCTGTTTTAATGATGTACAGTATGTATGTTTTTGGCACATTTTCACCATCAAACCTATAGTTTGATCAACTACATTTTAGATTCTGCAACAGATTTCTTGTTTGGAAGGTTGTTAGGAGAAAGCATCTTTCTAAAATGAATTCAACAGCAAGGCTTAGGTTTGCAAAAATTTAATCTGAACAATGGACAAGACAATTTGGACACATGAGACCAAAATGGAGATGCCAATGAACAGCATCATGTTTTGTCAGAAGCAAAAGCAAACACAGCATATCAGCACAAACATCTCATACTAACTTTCAAGCACGGTTGTGGAGGGATGACTATTTGAGAGTGTTTCACAGCCACAGGATCTAGGCGTCTTCCAGTCATTCAGTCCACCATGACCTTCCTTCCATATCAAAGTATTCTAGAGTCAAATGTGAGGCCATCTTCACATTTGACATGCATCAAGTCCTGTAGAAACATACTTGTCTGCACAACTGTAAATTTGATAATGTAGTTTGCTGGCTGCTTTGGTCCAAAAATAATAGTCTTAACTACTCCAATAAAACACCATATGTGTAGGAGAACAACAGTGTAATGTAGCAGGAGTTTAAAAGGCAGAAGGCAAGGGTCTTATTGGCACAAGTGGAGGGGAATATGGGTGTGTGTGTGGGGGGGATGTGAAAAAGAACATTTGGGTCACTGGGCAATTACCAAGACTCTCCATCACAATAAATGGATCCACACATACTTCCCCCTCAATTAATGCATTAGTGGGGTCAGGGGTTATGTAAGCATCATCCTCTCTGCCAGAGCAGGGAGGGGTGTTGTAACCCAGGAAGTGTGGTGGTTGAATGTGATTGGTTGTGTGTGAATGTTTAGCTTATGTGTCAAAGAGATGTAAGGGAGATGAAGAAAATGCTGTGCTGTGTGAGTTTTGTTGGTTGTAACTGTTTCATGCAAAAAGAAATTCTACCACTCGGCCAGAGCACCTGATTCTTTACATTTTAATATTGATAGTAAGGATAGATAAAGCACAAGTTCACTCAGATGCTACTTCCTCAGTATTTGTATAGTAAGAATGAACTTTTTCTTAGGAATCACTTAAAGCGCTTTCTGTGACAGGAAACTCTGGAGGAAATTTTACATGTCTGGCCTGTATATAATAATACCACAAGCTTAACAGAAATTGCAAGTAACTGAACTTTGTTTGGATAGGGGCCCATAACAGGATGAAGGCAACACAAACTCCCACAATGTGCCACATGTAGAAGCCCTCTGTTTATTTATTCAAATTGTGCCCTGAATGGTGCATTATGCTGGCTTTCATCTGTCAGGTAAAGGTGCAACACTTTATTCCCCTCTCTCTTCCTTTCCCTCTGTGTTTCTGTGAGGAGGGTTTAAAGTGAGAGCGCCATCAGTCGTTGTGCCTCAGGCCAAGTTCCACATTCGTGTTGAACGTACGCACAGCAGTTCTCACACACACACACACACGCTGCACTAGTTAAAGCTTTCTAGGAAATGTGAGTTGACCTGTCCTTTCATCATATGCCACCCTTTAAAGAGACAATGAGAATTCAGACCTGTTTTATTGGGTAATAATGAGGTAAGTGATGCATGTGGCTCTTTGTCTTTTTATGAGGTACTTCAAGAGATGAGATCAGGTTTTTTTGCTTGTGGATAGTTTTATTGTAAAAAAATTTGTCCTTAAAGTGAAGAATTCAGAGAAAACACTGAGTGACATGCACCACATACTTAGAGCCAAAAGGTTATTTTGCATGACAAAAGCTACAAAATATAAGTGTGTTATAATGCTGTGTGACAACAGTCAGTTAACATATCCATGACAAAAACACGACACTTAAAACACAACGACGTAAACAGAAACCACCATATCTGATGAAGTGTCTCATAAACACAAATTAAACATCTGTCAGCAACATTTCAAAAAGCATAATGAAATTTTGAAAATGGGCACCAACAAAATGGAAAACAGAAGTATGAAAAAAAACCATTTCAAACAAAACAACAAGCAAAAGAACACAACCAAAACCTAAAATTCTTTTGGCTGCGTTTTTTTTCACCTTTGGATCAGTGTAGACTTTTATGAGATTTTTTACAAATTAAAATCCCCTATCCAGTGTCAGCTATGATTAACCACAGAGCCTAATTCTCAACAGTTTCAGAGAGTTGATATGGTTTTATATTTTACAGAAACCACGGTTACGCGCCAAAAAAGTGATTTTTTTGTTGTTGTTTTTTTCATTTTGATATTAGATGCTCCAAACTTGCTGGATAATCACAAATCTGTGGGTGAGGAATGTCTGGATATTGACTCATATGCTTGGTTAAAGAAATATTTTGACTGGGTCCATTTCCTCTGACGAAGGATATGGGGTATCTAAAATGACTCGCTTGTTCATTTATTACCTGTGCCGCACAGAACAAAGCCTTTTTATGCTCACATTTGATTATCAAGCAGATTTCTGATTACAAGGTTGACTCATCATCCTTTTCCACAATTACCCAAAAGTTTGGCGTCATTTGGTAGAAAATAAACATCTATTTGATAAAGCATTGTCGGGTTTTACGCAAAACGTATACGCACAATGGGTACACGCACAATTTTTGTCAGTTTTAATGGTGCTACATTGTGACTGGGCTCAGCTAGTGGGAACATATTTTGATGATAGTCTGACTTGTTTTCTTGATTGAATGTGATGAGAAAGGAGGCACAGAAGGGTATTTCCTGGGCCTCTTGCCTTTTATCTACCACAGCACATCAGCATTAAATCTCAGATTAAACGTTTTTTAAAAGAGACTTTTATGTACCTTTAGAACTTACATTCACCACTTTTTTCCAGAAACTAAAATACTTATACCTCAAGATAGGTACTGCTGTTCTTCTCACAGACATGAGAAGAGTGACCGCTAGTATGTAATGTTTCACAACTTGTACCTGTACTGTTCTCACATTTGGCTCTGTTAATACTGGACAGGATTCTTGCGCGCTATTAATTTTTCATATGCCGAGTTTGTTATTAAAGCGCTGTGAAATTTGTTTGCGTTATTACTCAAATTCAGTAGCAGGATTCACCTGTAGCTCTGCAAAATCACACATCAGTCAAATCCTGTTGTGCAAGCAGAATATTCGATCGCAAAGTAAAGTTCAGATAGTCCATAAAGTTGCTAAAAAAAGAGAGCGCAGGGTTGCACACCATCACAACCAGTCAATCATTCACCAATAAGTCCAGTTAACACCCCTCAAGCACTCTTTAGATTTCCTTGTACGAGTGTGTATATTTACAAAGGTAGTTGAGGCCATGAGTTTTAAGCGCGTGTGTACGTGCGTGCAAGGGGGTTGCACACACAGGGGACAGACTCTCTTTCTCAGTGGCGAGACTTTGAAGTTGGGGCAGTTCTCTCTTTGAGGTGGTCTATCCCCCGTTCTCAACAGCGTTAATCATGCGTGAAGAGAACATGCTCACTCTGTGGTCGACCAGGCATCGCTACTGATGGCTTCCCTCAGTCCCTGTGTGCGATGGAGGGGTTGGGATCAAGGGTGGTGGTAGTGTTGAGGGAGGATTAGCATGGCCGTAGGCTAATGCACTAAAAAGAAAGCGCAACAAATAAATGTACAGGGTCAACTCATTCAAGCATAGCTACAAAGGTAGAGTTTGAGGCAACTGATTTTTCTTTTCTTTTTTTACTCGCTTGCCTCACCCTCCAGTAGATGAACTGTGCTACAGATCACACATAGGGATATTGCGCATATATGTTGAGACTCTATGTTGATACTCTAGGAATAAGGCTTTAGGTCTCAGACTGGTTTTTCATAGTTTGTGTTAACATCATAGTCCCAGTTGAGGGAAATAAAAGGAACACTAACCCCATGTTCTGGTCACATCAGTTGGGAAGCAAACTATTCCAACAGGAGGAAAATTAGTTGAACCTGTAGCCGGATTCAAGTTATACTATTTTTTCCTTCAACTTTCCAGGAAGATCTTGCTCACTCCTTTTATTCCTCAGCATTATGTATGCCAACAGCAGTAAAATGCTTACTGCACAGCAGTACATTGCCTATATTTGTGATGCTCAGCTTGGATCTTGCATAAACTTTGTATTGGCAGTGCATTTAAAGTTCTCCACCATGCCAAAAACCTCCTTTCACTGCAGTTTACCCTCCCATCTTTCCATTTCATATCTGTCCTTAACCCCAATTCACTACTGGAGGAGAACAACATACATATGTGATCACCAAAGCAAGTTGGAGACAAAAAAGTGCTGCGTTTAGCTATGATCAAGTCCTGGATGGATATCTTTTTTTTCCAAGGTTCCAAGTTGTATTCATATACATTCCAAACGCATTTCAGTGAGTACTCAGATATTTTGCCACAAACATTTTTAATCTATTAAGAAAATGCTAAAGGTGTAAAAGCATACAAAGGCAAAATGAGTCACAGCCTTTTGTAACACACATTACCACTCAGACCTTTAGTTTCATTCCAACTTTGTGCCAACAATTTGTCAAAGGGCATTTCTTGTGTTAACAAGAGTGTACAAAATGCTGTAATGTTTTTTCTCTAGGTGTGGAAGAACTTGACAAGTCTTAACCTTAATCCTGTCAAACATCTTCAGGAGTGAATTTGAAACCTGTTTCCAAGAATGTACAGAAAGCAAACCTGAATGACTAGACGCTGCTCTCTCACCATGTAATAATAATATAATGGTTTCTGAATGAGATTTTTGTATCCACATCTTTATTTTTCTCTGTTGTCTATTAGTATCAAACCTTACCAATGCAGCTGCCTGAAGTTATTCATAATCATAGTTGCACAAGTAGCTTTGGATTGGTAGGAAAGAACTGTAAGAGATTGCAAGGCCCAAGAAAAGAATAGCAGAGTAGAGAGGAAATGGGGGTGGAGGGGAGCACTTTAAGCACGGGGAGGCACAGACAGTTGAGTCATATTTCAGGCCTGATTGGAACTGACAAAGTGTTATTGGAGGACTCAGTCCCCACAGCATTGTTTGCTTTAGAAAGTCAGGGCCAGATTTATTATGACTGAAAAACATTAGAGAGATCGGAAGTGGGGACAGCGCAGGGAGCACGGCATGTCTGTCTGCACACAGAGAAAAGGAACTTTAGAGGGCTCATATGGAGATCTATTAGGCCAGATCTGACATTTTATGCCATTCATAAAATCTTTTAAAAGTGTGCTGTTGAAATGTTAATGCAGTCAAAGGAATCACAGAATATGGCTAATATAAAGCTTTCGGTGCCCCCAGTCTGTAGTTGCATTAGTCCACTCATGGAGATAAATAGCTGCCATTTGCCACGTGTTATGGCTATTGGAGTTGAGAGGCTGAGAAGACAAATGCATACATCTCATGAGTATACATTCTTTGTATACCATCCAAAATCAAAACTCACTAAAAGTATGCACTTTAACTAACCATACATTGTGTAATAATTGGTTATATTATTAATTATTCCAAGCAATGGTGTCAGAGACTGGGAGCAAAAAGTTTTTAGTTTCTGCCTTAATTGCCCTGTGTATTATAGTCAGTAATGGAACAAAAAACCCTGGCTTTTTCAACCGTAACCATAACTGTGCTCTAAAAATCCTGCAAGTCAGCAGAGACAGATGGATTTGGGAGTTTTAAGGAGGCTGCAAATCCTCAGTTGTCAAAGCAGGTATCTTTACATTGTTAAATTATTTTAAACAGTACTGCAAAGCTAGGTAAGTGGCACTTAGCTTATACTCTTTTTTGTTCATATGCACATTAAGTTTACTTACCTTTTGTTTCATTTTCTGAACCTCTGAAACTTTCCGTCTGACTGAAATGAGCGTAACATAACCACACACCAGTGTACTAATTATCTAAATCCCAGACACTTTTGACTATATTTAGTTTCATTTTTGTTATCTTTATCTTGCTATATAATATTTGTTTCTGTCAGTCAAGGCTTTTGCAGGTGCTGTACCTCACAGACCCCTGTTTACTGTTTGTGTTGTTGTTGAAAGAAAAGATTCAACCTTCACTCCAAAACGTCTAAAAAAATAAAATAAAAAAAAAAACCATCAGATGTGCTGCTGTATTCATGTCAATCATTTGTTCCTGTCTGTCACCATATAGTGTAAGTATTCTTGAAATTATAAATATGACAAATTCTATTTACGAGAGCTAAGAAATTCTGTATTAGACGTAAGGAAGGTTTGAAGTAGCACAAACACTCTTGCTAACTCCTGAGATCTGGAGTTCCATCAGGAAAATATATAAAGTTTCGTGTTTAAGCACTTTTGTTTTTAGAAATTTGCACTCATTTTGGTTTTCTATGACTGCTAAAACTGTCTAGCTTTGAAAAGTTTAGATCATATTATTAAGAGCTTCCACATGAAAGGTTTTTTTCTTTCTTCAGCTAGTTAGCTTCAGCTAAGCTATTCCAGCCTTACTATCTCTTAAAAATTGTTGGAATTTTGCTTGTTCATTGTGAGAATTTATTCTAAATTAAACCACTTAATTGGATTTGTTAACATCTAGAGTCTTAGCAATGCTGTAAGGTTTCTGTAAACAGAATGGTGAGAACATGCTAGGCCATCTTTAGATTGCTAGCTTAATGCTAACTTCTAATAGTCTATTAAAAAAACACAAAGTCATTACTTGTAATTGCACAACTACAGTTGCCTGAGTATTTTGCTAGATATTCCCAACTAACAGCTAATACAGTATGAGAACTAATTAAATCTAAAGTAGACATTTAACAGTGACATTTTTCATAACCTATCAGGAAGTCCTACGTTTTGCTTACTTTCTCTGGATATCTCTGGCTGACCTCAAATAGAGACTCATCTTGTCCCGGCATCAGGAAAACGTCATATCAGGCTCATAACCTTTTTTCTTCTTTATTGTATTCATGCATACTAGGATGCTACACTTGAACTATCTGAGAAAAACAGATACCCTGACTACTATAGTGGAGTTGAAGGAATTCAAGGAGATTTTTTTTGGCACCTTAGTGTTAGTTTGGCTTTGAAAACCAGCACTGCTTTTGGACCTTGGCTGAAACCCCAAATTGCAAAGTAAATGGAATCTGTTGGAAAAGTGCATGTTGCTTGCATAGCCTTTTCCTGTCTGTATATACACTGCTTAAAATTTAAAAAAAGTATAAAACAATGACAACCAGAGCAGGGCGCTGTCATCCTGCGATCACACATGTTTTGATAGTTAATGGACAGCATGGAGAGCCTAAGCTCACTGTATTTGAGTAACCTCTTCCTGACCCCCGCCTCACCACTCCTCTCCTCACACACTGGGACAGCGAGCAACAACGAGGAAGAAGTGAAGGAAGAGGGAGAGGCGGCGGGGCCACAGCAGCGCTTTTGGATCCTAAATAAAAGAAGGCTCTCACTCGCCTGTGCTCTGTTTGTCTTGGCTTTAATGTGTCCACACAGTGCTGTGGCACAAACGGCCAGAATCAGCTGACAGCTACAAACTGTCCATTTAATACTCCAATGTTAATTCGGTTAAATTACGGATGCTAAGCTCATGAAAAATATTTTGAATCCCGTGTGGAGGAATATACAGTTTAAAATTTGTTATGGAATAAAATGTATGCATAACAGCTGAAAAAATTAATAATACTTTAATAATATTATATTTATTCCTTTGCCCTAATATTACAGGGAGGTCAGTGCATATAAGTCTGTGGGACACAATAAAATATTTTAATGCCATCTTATAGTTTAAATACTTTATTAATCATAATTACTTTTATTTTGGAATATAAATCGAAATTAATTAACAAAATACAGAAATTGGTAAGATAAATGATAAAATATGTAATTTTCTGTTCAGAATAAACACCTGATGCACGGCGAGAAATGGCTCGTTTTTTTCTAAGCAAGCATCACGCAGTCTAACGTGTTTAAAGACTGCAGGCGACAGATGAATTGACGACAGACTAGAGGGTTTCTTAAAGACACAAAATAGACAGAGATGATTTCAATGACACAAAAAATAGATGGAGATGCAGAGATCAGAACCGAGAACGAGTGTGGGAGGAAAAGAAGAGGAGTGGGCTAAAGGGAAAGAAAGAGAAATAGGCTGGCAGATGAAAGCTGTGGCACAGTGCAAAGCTCTTTTGCAGGAGAGAAATCCAGCGAGTCCTGAGCAGGTGGTGAGAATGCCAAGAACTGAGCTGCCTGACAGATGACAGAGAGAAAAAACGAGGAAGGCGATGAGGTGAGGTAAGGAGAAAGAGAGAAAAGGCAGTAGGGGCTCTCACATTCTGGAGATCCAAAAATAGGCCAAGACAGATGTCAGTTTAAGATTTTGGAATTCTTCATTTATAAACTCTGTTCTGAGACTTGATGGTGCAATTATAGTTGTTATAGATATTTTGTTTAACTTCAGTTATCATTCATTATATCATTATGTGACCCTTTTGTTCACACTTCCCATTTTTGGGGTGTGAGAGTTCAATCAAGGTGCCACTTCCTAATAATATAAAACCAATTTTCACACTTAAGGGATCTGGTCATATCCGTACAGCCTTTGAACCTTTTTCTCCCGTCTACCTCTAAGCAACAGTAAGGGTGGGGACTGGTTTTTGGAGGAGATAAGTTCACGGTCTGATCCTGTGTGAGGTTCCCTGGCCGGGTCATTGGGTTATACCAGGGTCAGCTTGGATTTGCTGATCTGAGAGAGATTATCATTATACAGTTACTCATGATATGAGATGCTAGCACAGCCAGGTGTTAGCTGATGAGCCATAGCTGTTTCCTATAGGGGATTGTGGCCTGATGTAGGATACTTCCGAACACAAGTGAAAGAAATTTGGGGGTTAGTCTCTACTTCCAGAAGAACAGGGTGTAAGGCCCAGAGGCCAGAATCAGCCCAGCAAAGACTCCAATCCAGTCCGCTGGAGTGCATAGATTTTGATATCTCTGGTGTAGAACTATAGCAGGTCAGGTACACAACATTTGTTCAGGTTACAGAGATTAACCTGAAAGGTCTATTTAAAATTAAACAATTTCCTTTAGTACTTTCTTAAATGATTCACTTGATTAAACTCTGGCCTAGACACAGGCTTTCCTGTGGTGTCTGGCAACAAGGTGCTGGCATGCTGTGAGGCCTCTATGCATCAAACGGGCATCACAGAACAGGTTCGGTCATTTATCATTATCTTTGAGTCTTTGCTTGACAGTATTTGCGACGTAGATCATTTTGTGTGACTGAATTTAACAATTTAACAATTTAGACACTGATCTTCGTCACCACCCAAGCTTCATTTTCTTTTGGCAATTTCTGAGTTTGAAATTGGAACAAAACAAGTAAAACAAGCACACTAAGACACTCTACAAAAAGGAAATCTCAAAAGGATTATGATGAGAAGAACAGAAAGAAATTGAATGTGTGGAGCCGACTGGTTGTTTGACCTTTGACCTGGGCGTTGCTCCAAGTTGGTCCAGACGGGCAAACAGGCACTGTTGGTTCTGGCTGACACTGGCTGTGATATATGTTTTCCTGGAACCAGAGAGAAGGAAGTTGAGGCTTTTAAAATAGAGTGGATATAATTTATTTTTAATATACTGGAGCTTGGATGGTTTGCAGAGCATTTTGATTCTTTGAGTGCAGTTCGTGCCATGAACACTGCTCTTTTAAGACTATACGTTAAGTAAATAACAGCTGCAGACTGCTGTTTTAAATCCTGCTTCTTTAAGCCTCTCATCCTCGACCCTATAAGAACACTGTATGTTTAGTGTGTGTAAGGAAGGAAACGGTAAGGCACAAGGCATTACTGAAGGCTCTCAGTGGTGCAGATATTGTATCTGTCACGGTTTGCCCTCTGCAGTCATCAGCACATACAGAATTGACCTTTGCGCCACACACTCATGTTACCTCCAATTTGTCCTGTAAAGAAATCGGCCAAAGTGAAGGATGTAGGTTTGATACCTTTTAAAGAACTGTCGGAATGACGCAAATAAGTTTTGGGTCACCAATCTTTCCTGTGAAGTTACTACTGTGCATCTTAAGGCTTTAAAAATCTGCTGCTGTTTGTTGTTGCATCCAAATACGGTTGTTGTTGTTTTTTAAAAAAAGAAAAAAAGAAAGGACGGATAGGTCAGTTTCGAGATTTCCGAGTCCAGTCTGGTAGTGAACTTGGAGAACAACTCAGCCTTTACTATATGACCTTTGGACTAGCGGCTTCACTTCTACTGTAGATAGATCATGACATTGTGTTGACACTGCCTATCATGCTAATCTATGTTAGTAAAACTAAATATAATTTTAGGACACAAAATCACTCTAGAATCAAATTATCAAAAGAAGGAATACCTTACCAGGAAGCCTCTAACACGAATTCCCTTTAATCCAGGATTTTATGATTTGCACGTCAGAAAACACTGCAAGAAAAAGGCAAATGCAAACAATACACTTACTTGAGCCCTTACAGCAGTCATTCTGGTGGTTCTACAAAGTCCCTCTTGTTGGAACACCTGGTTGTTTAAGGGGGCTCCTCAAGGACCTTGAGGTCCACAGGCCAAGCCTGGAGATTCCTTAGCCCAAGCTCCAGGGCCACCACGTCTTTTGTCCACAGAATGGCAACACTGCTCAGATTCCTCGCTCCTATTCCCAGCTCAGTAAGAGAATACCCCAACTACATGGGGTCCAAAGAGTGGTCATGACCACAAGTGCATGTGAATGCATGCATTTATGTGTGTGTGTGTGTGTGTGTGTGTGTGTGCACGCGTAAGTTAGTGTGTGTGTGTTGTGTGTATGTTGATCTCTGTCCTTAATTGAGTAACGAGGTGGATGTCCTTGTGCTGCAGCTGACTGGAGCTCAATAGCACACCTGCATGACTGATGTTGATGTAAGAAGTGCACCGCCCTGACCCCTCACCCCCATCTTTTGGCTTGTAACTGTAAACCTGGAAATACAGGAATACAGCAAGGATGTAGCAGACCTCCTAAGGTAGGCCCACTGTTTGGGTATATGAGTAAATTTGCATTGTATCTATATCAGGCTGTGCATGAGAGCATGTGTTCTAGGTATGTGGTTGAATCATCTGGATTCCTTTTACCTTGAAGCTTCAAGGTAGCGCTTGTTGATTGAAAACACAAAACTTCCTACATGGTTGAACAATAGTGTCAGAGAACCAAGTCCAAGGTTCAAACAAAGGACCCAGGAAGCCTACAAAAGACTGTTTGGCAGCTTCAAACATGTGAAGCCAGCTGTGAACGACATTAGGCTGTGATGCCAAAACCCCCGAGAGTTATATTGTACAGTATGTTTGAGACGAGAACTCGGAGACAAACTCCACGCCTGGCCCAGCTGTCCCTTTAAGAGCTGGGTTATTACTGGCTTTATTGTTATTACTGCCTGTTTTTTAAAGGGGGAAGCCGAGCTGGGGGAGTAATCCACCCGTCAGCACTCACATTAATGGCCTAATTGGTCTCTTCTCTCACAGTCAAAATGCAGACCTCAGCCTTACGGAAATGCTAAGCCCTCAGAGCCCCTCGTGCTTAAATACCCAAGAAATGCATGATGTTTCTGCAAAGTGGGGCTGTCACTAACTTTCTTTCTCTCATTCACATTGTTGCCATTCTCTGATTTTTCTCATCTCTTTTCTGTTTCTTTCCATCATGTTATGTGTGATTTGTGACACCAACTCAGAGGGAACTTCAGTGGGTTTAACCTCAAGGTTTAAAATGAGCAATGCGTTGTCAAGCGGAAGGCTAATATTTCTACATGTGAGAAGTAGCATAAATGTATATTTTTTAAAATGGCGCTCTGGGGTGAGAACTTTTAATAGAAGGATTTTTTTTCTTTTCAAATACAGTTTACTTAATTTGTCGTCAAGGGTTGTTGCTAGGCTCCTAAGCTGTTATATACTCGGTAAGTTGACATGCTCTTACTCTGCACGACCTGCAGTATCATACCATGCATACAAATGATGTAACAATAAATTTGATGGGTAAATCTCATCCCTTTCTTGTCTCGCTGACATCCATTGGTACAATACCACCACAGACCTGTAAATGTGACTGTAACATGTGCAGTTTACTGATTACTACTTTATATGATTTAATAGGCATCAAAGTTCAGGTCATTCACTTCACTATCACTGCTGCATCCTTAAACACCCAAATAAAGCTTCACTCCTGGCCTGCTGGCTGTTGGGGGGGGGGTTCAAGTGGAGCAGTTTGAGGTGTTAATGCCTTGCTTGAGGGCTCAATAGCAGGCGGTTTTTCATGGGGGAGTCCCTGGATGACATCAGAATCCACCACTTCAAATCTGCAATTTAGTGCCCCCTTGTCAATTCTCAGTATAATTCCCAAACTTGCCTCAAGCGTCCTTGTATGTCCTTGCAGGAGACTTTCCCCTTGATGGATGATGTAACACAAATTAGAGTTGATGCAGGTCCCTTGCAGAACGTATCACAATTTTTCTCTCTGTCCACCTTTCCCCTCCACGTTTAGACACCAACTAAAACACCACTTTCAGTCTGTTAGCTCTGACTATTAGTTTTATAAATGATCCTCCCAACATTTGTTCCAAACACAATCATAGTTTCTGGAAACACTTGAGATGTGGCATCATGCTCCGACTTCATCCCTCATAATCTAATTGTTTAGATGATGTGAAACATTTTAAAAGTTCCAAGTATCACTCCGGGAAGCTTTCCCCACGAGTCGTGAGCAGGAGAGGTCAGCCACAGTGTGAACGCAGCTATCTGCAGACTGGGGTTATGCGGCTAAATGAAGAGATTAGTAGAAAGTGAACTGCCACAGGTGGATGCAGTTATTCTATCATTTCCTAAACTTAATTAAATCAGTGACAGAATGAGACTGACTGCGAAAACAAGGAGCCATCGACACCTATGGAGCTAACCATCGGCATAACTGACTTTTCAGTGGTTTAATTTTCAATTTAGTTCCTTCTCCTGCTTCCCTTTAACCAGCTGAAAAAGTAGAACAAGCACACACACACACACACACACACACACACACACACACACACACACACACACACTGGTGCTTCCTTACCAGATCTGCAAAGATGGAAGGTTAGGGGTTCAAGGTTGGAGGTTGGGGAGGTGAGGGACCAAAGCTCACTTAGCTGCTTAGCAGGTTTGTGTGTATGGTTGGGCGGGGGTTTGAGGAGAGCTCATGTGTTAGTGTAACTGAAGCTGTCATCCAGCCCCAGGGTCACCTCCCCAAAGCATGCCGGCTGTCTCTTTTAATAGACTAAACACATATGTCTCTCTATAGCAACATATGATGAAGAAGCGGAGGAGTGAGGGGGAGTCTAGGAGGGAAGAGCGAGGATTGATTCATAATTGGCTTGTCACAATTTTCTAATGGTTAATGGAAAATGACACTAACATGAGATGTTGCCATTTGGCAGCATGTCACACCGTTCTTTGCCTGGTGTAGTCTGCAACCACTTTCATGCAGCCACAATCATGTGCTTGTGAATTCATCTGAAATGTCAATCAGTTAATGACTGAAACCAAGAAAACCAACTCACCCTTTTTGGTTAACACTTTCTGTGACTAGCACTATACATATTTATAGCATGCATAATGAGACAACCAAGGGAAAAGATTAATCTCCCTTTTAATGATGGTGGCTGATGCAATGGCGCCATGTTTGTTGCGGTTCTAAAATGTAGTTACATATAAACACATATAACGTCAGAAGCATCGTTTCACTTGATCATGTTCCAATTCAAATGTAGATTTATAAATATATATATATATATATATCTAAATACTAGGGGTGCAACGATACACAAAATTCACGGTTCGGTTCGATACTTTGGTGTCACGGTTCGATATTTTTTCGATACAAAAAAAATGTTCATGCATTTTTAATTTGTCATTTATTAAAATTATAAATATATATTTTAACTCAAAAGTACAGTTTTTAAATTTAACCCTAACCCTTGTGCGTGTTTTTTATTTTGACAGCGAATGCGCACCTGCGGACCACTTATGTGCAGCCCTGGTTATTTAGCTCGTCATATTGCAGCCACAGAAATTATTTTGTCCATGAAACCATAAAGCTGCACTTTCTGGACAAGAATCTGGCAACTGGACCTTAGTGGATGAAGGTGGAGAGGAGGATGAGGACCCAGAAACCAGCTGGTTGCTACTATGTGAGGAAGATCTGATTTTATTGATTACTCATAATGCATCGCTAGCTCCGGGACGTCGGGCTAGCGATATTGCAAGCCCTGTATCTGATTGAGGAATCACTCATCTTTGGAAAAGAGAGTTTATTACAGAGAAATGGCTCTTTCAAAATAAAAGCTATACTATCCGCTTCTTCTGGGCTATATTCTCAGCAGCATATTAAACAGCTGTCTAAATGACTCGGCTAAAGTTAGTAGCGTGCTTGTTGTTTTTGTCTTTGCACTAGGATGATGTCGGCGTAAATGTGCAGTCATATTCGTTGTGTTCCCACTAGTGCTTTCAGGTTAATCTCGTTGAAATGACCTTAACGCCACAACACGGCAAATCTCCGTTAACGAGCTACCGCCGATCGCCCCGTGCATGGGGCTAGATGGCCAACACGTTAACGAGCTAACTGCGCTAACACACTAGTTCACACCCATGTAATTGAGCATTGCATGGCACATCCAACATACTGTTTTACTTTAGTCCATGACTCGCTTACCTTCAGGGTCATACGTCACATGAAAACCAAAATAATTCCAAACACCAGATCTGAATGAGGTTCAATTTGCCTGATGCAAGAAGAGCTTAACTTCTGTCTCGCTAGCTTGCCCTGCGCTCTTCCTTCTGACTATGCTGTCTGTGTGGAGCGCTCAGTGGATCTGCGCTCGACAGTGCAGCCTAGGCGGAGTAGTTGAACACAGATTCACTGAGCGCTCAACACAGACAGCATCGTCAGAAGGAAAATTGATAAAATAAATTACAATTGTTGTATTGTTCGATACATATGCGTACTGAACCGAAAGCACTGTATCGAACGGTTCAATATCGATACGAATATCGTTGCACCCCTACTAAATACCATGTGTCAGAGCGATCTTTATTAATGAAATCTATTTCAACTGTACTTTCACTTTAAATGATTATTAACTTGTCAGCCTAATCCAGCAGTAAAAATCTGTAACATTAATAGAAGTGTTGGAGTCTAGAGGGCAGCATCCTAAAAGATGAAAAGTGTTGCACTCTTAGCTTAAAAGTATTTATCCTGCTCAGTTGCATGCTTGATCAGATCTTAGCCGCACCACTCTACTTATGTTCTGAGAAAACGGTAAGATTAGCATAAATATCTACTTAAAGCCTATGAATAAGGCTTTATGTAGAAAGATGATGTGCTTTCCTTTCACCCTCAGAAATGTTTTGTGAATTTTACCACTAAGCCTATCCTTGTTTTCATCTGTGTTATTGCTATTATGTCACTCTAATGATTACGCAGGAGTCAAACATGAGAAAGAATGAAAGGAGGGAGATTGACATCAGTGTAACAGGTTTGAGGTAGTGAGTAAAAAGCATCTATGCACAACAGTTGAGTAGTAGTTCAGTTTTTGTTTGACACACAGATACAAAAACTATCAAAGAAATCTAAAAAGGCATAGGTGAGAATGGGATTTAAATGTGTCCAACACTCAAAAGAACTTGTGATATGCAAACTAATGACCTTATTTTCAATATTAGTAAACAAGATTTTCTCATGATGCATTATGCATTTAATGGACATTAATGGCTCTTTAACATTCAGAAATGACTCAAATGTACTGTACCTACAAAACAAATCAGCTATTTCAAGCTTATGTTTTTAGTTACCTCTTAGCATTTCTGTCAGACTCCATTATCTGTGTAGTTACCCGCATTCTGCCATTTAAAGCCAATTTTTCTTAAAATATTTTTTGCAGTGAAATGAAAAACTTAGTCAAAAGCATATCAAGGTGGCAGGAGAAAATGTCACTTTGTTCAAAACAGTCTTAGTCAGGTCCTTCAGACAAATGTCGTTGCTGATTGGTTAAAAGCATTGCGTGGTTTAGTTTTATCTAGCTGTATAGCTATGATGGTCATCTCCAGTTCATGCCTGCTAAAAGATAACCAGTGTGACGATCTTCAAAACATCACCTTACCACATGTAACTTTCCCTATGCATTCTTTGTGCTTATCAAAACGTATCTTTTTACACAAAATAGTTTGTCTAACCAACATCATAGCTCAACACCTCCATGCTTTATGACTCATTTTGGTGAGTTTAAGCATTGATAATAATAATTAATAATCTTCAAACTGGCTCAGGATGCAGATATAAGAAAACAGGTTAAGTGCAGTGTAGGGCTGGGCTATATCATACCGTTCATGGTAATACCGGTGTAATTTTGGGCAACGATAGGAAAAACACACTGACCTCGAAACGATTTTATGTGGTACACGGCGCTCGAAAATCTGTCAAATGTTTCAGTACGACTTTGCTAAGCTACAAAGCCGCACCGCTTGATGGATTGTCGGAGCATTACGGCTATCGTAGGCAGGAGCCTCGCGGAGTGATACGTACTGCGCTTCAACATAATATTGCCGTATTGTGTGTGTATAACCTCTTCTTAAGTTTTGTGGATATTATACATGGTTATGCTGAGGATATGTCGGCCAATTTCCACTGGAAATGCCTTTTGGTTAAACTGTCAGCAAGGAATTTGCACTATTACATTTTTATATAACTTTAATGCACATAAAAAACAGCTGCTTGTTTAAGTGAACATACATTGATGGGGTTTTTTGCACTAATAAAGTTGTGGAGTTGTAAAGTATTTTGTCTAGTGTCAATTATATCGTCAATTATATCGTCAGTTATATCGTTATCGCAAATTTTCAAATGTATATCGTGATAAATATTTTTGGTCATATCGCCCTGCTGTAGTGCAGTGTTACCGTTCAGCGGGACTAACTGACGAATAATGAAGTAAAGGTGCAGAACAGGTGCTGCTGATTTTTTTTTTTCCACCAGCAGTATGCCGCAGTACACCAGCAGTACCACCAGTAAGGGTTCAGAAGCGATTCAGAGGAGCCTCCACCCCATCCCCACCTCACATATCCCCCTGTCAAACAGGCAATAGTCTCTTCAGAGAGCTGCTGGCTGGCTGTGCTGTTGAACTTGGCCTTGCCATCACTCCAGGGTAACCCAACACCCAGCACAGAGGGGCCTGATAGACCCATGGACGAGGAGGGGGTTGGGAGGGCAGAGGCCCTCTGGGACACAGAGTGCATTTCAAACCCATCAGTGTCAGTTAGTTCACTAAGTGGTGACATAATCACCATCGCCATGGCTGCTCCTCTGGGAGATCTAGGCAAGGAGGGAGAGGTGGTGGGAGCTCCAGGCCTCCTCCTCCTCCTCCTCTTCTGGTCGTTGTGCTTGTGAGAGTTTGTGGGTGGTTTCAATGAACTGTCTGCTTCTGTACTTTTGTCATAGTTTTATGGTATTATTGTAAGTACTATATAAAATGCAACACCCACACCAATATAAAATAGAGGAGGACATCTAAAAAAGCCACACCGTGTATTCAAGGAGCTTCATCAATGTTTTAGCATTATTCAGGTTATCAAATGAATACATTCAGATCATACAACTTTAACTTTAAAAAAAATGTATCTCAATATAAATCAGCTTTTAAATTTAAAAATTCTGCAGCAAAAGGTCATCGGAGTGATATAATAATAAATGACATACAAATCTATGCAAAAAATGTAAAGAGATTGATAGACTCAGAGCCCTATGGACTCTTCAGAACATACAGCTCCTGGTACCCTCTAAGGATAAACACAGTAAGAACTACGTAACTTTAAGGATCTTTTTTTATCTTTTTGCATTCACACTGCGAACAGAAACTCTAGCCTGATGTATCAAGCGACTGCCATTTTTACGTGTTGGTCGTCTAAGCAGTGCTTTTTAGACCATCGTCTAAATGTTGCAATTGTGTACTGTCACCAGGGGGAGGAACAACTGCTCTATGAGGCTACTGTTGCTTGCTTCGTGTTGGTCCTTTGGTTTAGCCCATGCAAAGGAGAGCAGCGAAAGCCTAATTTACAAAGACTTAACTAAGACTTCCTTTGTAGTGAAGCGAAACTGAGTGTTAAAAACAGCAGCCATTGTTTATGCTTCACATTCATGTTTTTTGATCTTTGATTATTTCTTCGTGCTTCTTCCTCTCTGTGGTGAACTCTGCTATAACTCTCTTCCTGTTCTAGTCCACTTTTTAACCAGTCAGCATGCTACCTAGCGTCATTACTGCCGGGCTTTGCGCTGCTGGGCATTTTTTATTTTATTTTGGATGAGTATGTTTATGTAGAATTAATACCCAGAATCTTTCTCTCTACATAGCCAAATATCTGTGCAAACCTGTCTGTGTAGCTTCTCTGTCATCCAGGTCATGGTAGTCTTAAGAACCTAAAAAGAAAGCGACCAGACTTCTTTAAGATCTGTTTTTTGTTGTTGTTGTTTCTAAATATTTTTTCAAGATTTCTTATCCAAGAGGCTTCTTCAGTTCTGAAAAGGTTTAGAACTGAAGATGCCTCGTGGATGAGAGGTGAAACATCATTAAACAAAAAAAAAAAGACTTGAAGACGTACGGTATCTTTCTTTTCAAACTCTTAAGATCTGTGCCGATACAAACAATGACTTCTGCTTTAGCCAGCTGACAGAATAGCAACTACATCAACATGATGGAGGACTTCTATATTGGAGCTATGTGCTAACTGTGTGTGATCAAAGGAGACAGGGGGTTGAAAGCACCAACGTTATAGTTTTATCAGTCATTATGTTATGATTGACTATTTTGTTTTGAAGTCTATAAGCCAAAGAACTTTTAGCCTCCAGAAGCCTTATCTTTCTCCTCTAAGGTTATGAAAGTATCGACTTCACGGTCTCTGCAGTTCTCTAGGTTTTCTTCATTTTTTGAAATTATATGGTGTTTACACAGCTAATGCCATAGTCCTGCTATTGAATTTTTTTTAACCCCCCCCCCCCAAATATGTCATTTGCTGGTGCTGCTCTGCTCAAAGGTTTGCCTGGAGAGTACCTACACTCTGAAGCAGGTTCTAAAAAAAACCCCAGTCAGGGTTCTAAGAGCTTCAATTGTCATTAGTTTCTGCAAAGCAGTCACAAAAAAGAGGGGGAATTTCTTCAAAAAGTAATTAGATATGAAATAATTCTTGTGGTCTGAAGACACCTGTAGGCATGTGAAGCAGAAGAGTCATATGCTAAAATTTGGGAAAAATTGTTGTGTGCTTTAACTTTTTAAAAAAACTAAAACAGAACTTGCAACTACAGGGGACTGAATATACTGGAGCACAATTAGCAGCCCTATTTTAGTAAAGTAAAGTAATAACATGGGGATGTTACATAAGATGCATAAGATGTATGGTGCCTCAACATTCATTTTCATGTATAAGTATTTTCAATAATGTACCATACTGCAACACTTCCTGTTTTTTTTTTCCTTTTAAACATAGATTTTCCTACCTTTTAAGCCTACATGGGTTGGTTTCCATTCATTAAACATTAAACCAACTTTCAGTGATCTGAAACTTGCTTCAGTTGTGTTTTGACTGAACATCCTGGAAAATAGAAGAAAACAGTTTAAATTGGCTTTTTTAAAATAAAGATTTGTTAGCATTAATGTTAAGTAACATATATGTCACTATAGGTAATGGACCACAACATCGCACCCAGGTTTAAACAGCACTTTCACACGCAAAGACACTTCAGTTAGCGTTAGAACAAGTCACTCACGCATGGCAATAGAGGTAAGTAAGTAAGAATTGCTAAAAACAATCTGCAGTAAATCCCATTTGATATTTTAATGTTCTACAACTTTGCATCAATGCTCTCTGGAGGAATTGACATTTTTGCATTTAATTTATTACATCTTACGTTGAAAGTTCTAGTTAAATATAATCTGGTAATGTATGCCTAAACAACACTTGCCAATATTCACATTTACCGCATTTTAAATATTTTACAACTTTAAGAACTTCAACTTTTCATGTTGAGTTAATGACTGTACCGTTGACAACATAAAATACTCCTAATGAAGTCGCTCTTGAGCAACGATATGTGGCAGTGAGTTCGCCACTGTTTTGCTTCCTGTTTCAACCACATGAATAGTGAGGAAACTATCAGGGCTGTCACAGGAAGACAACAAGTATGATCCAAATGACTGGCAATACTTTTCACAGAGAAGTTGAAAGCAATGCTGTTTTTCACATCTCACCTACATGTTTCCATTTCAAAATCTGAAAAATAAGGGGCTTGTACGGCACTCTGCACCTCCGTCCTTCCTACTGCCACTGTTAAAAGGTTGCAGGTCACCTTACCTTGCAGTACTGTGTAGTTCTCTTCCATGAATTTTTCAAAAAAACAGTAATGACTCAAATGATTTCTCTTGCACACTCAGATCTAGAAATACAGAGGAAATGCACAATTTGCTGCACACAGAGTCGAGCTCTCCTTCCCAAGAGATAGATGTGGCTTTAATTTAATTTAATTGGACCATTTTAGGTGAACATTTCTATTTACCTTGGCTACGTTAGCAAGCACATAAGTACTTTATTATAAAATGTCTTAATGTAGTTGTTGATGTTAATATTCACGTGAGTTCAATAAGCTAACCATGACCGAAAACCTAACTTCTTGTTAATTCATGTTGTAAATCAGTGTTTCATAGTGTTTTTAATACAACTCTACACCCACAATGAAGTTAATATTTAATTATTTCATAATTCAATAAATAACATTCTCATCCATGCTGCCTATCAAGTTAATACCAAATATTACAGCAAATATTACAGCTTCTCTATTTCAGAGAGGGTATTACTCATTAGGCTGTAAATTTGACTATAAAATTAAAATTCAGTTCGCTGATCATTTTCATGTCATTTTCCTTTGGTTTCTTTTGAATTACATATTTAATTCTCAGTGACCAGAATAGATGGGATAGGAAAGACAAACATGGAGATGAGAGGAGGGATAGTGGATATGCCGGGAAAAGGATGCTAAATATGGAGCTGCCAAGCAGGAGGGAAAGAGGAAGACCTCAGAGGAGGTTCATGGATGTAGTGAAGTGGACATGCAGAGGGTTGGTGTGACAGAGAAGGATGCTAGAGACAGGATAAGATGGAGGTAGATAATCTGCTATGGTGACCCCTAAAGGGACCGGTCGAAAGAAGAAAAAGAAGAATTTACATCCCAAATAATGAAGTTGGTTCGAGTTGAATCAGCTTAAAAGAATTCACAGTGTAACATGTGCAGGTGTGCCATGGCAGGAGTCTAATGGTTCCAGAGATAGAGATCGCATGAGTGCATTCAAAGTTGAGCATAAAAGACAAACTGCAACAGTCAAGAATCAATCAACCTGATTTGAGGGCTCAGCTCTCCCAGCTAAGCAACCCAGAGACCAAAGTTCATTTGCCAGGAGCTGTGCTGCCAACTGCCAAAACATATTACCAAACTCCAAAGCACTGGGCAGAACAATCTAAGTAGATATAAGCCAAGCTTAGGTAGACTAGAAGAAAGCCATTAAGGAACAGGGGCAGCCCAAATTCCATCAAAAATGTGCCACAAGGTTTGTCCATGGTGCAAAACGTATTTACAACTGGCCGTGTTGGTGAGTGAAGAACTGTTGCAGCACCAATTTTCACTTTTTGTTAGTCTAAGTGCATTTGGTTCTCTACTCAGTCTCAATAGTTTGAACTCTTTCTTCCTTGAGCAACTATTCAGGGTAACCTTCTTTCTCTTTTCTCAACCGAGCGATTGGCCTCCTTTGATAATAAAATGAATAGGTGTGCATCATTCTAACCCAGAACCCATTCTAATGCTCAACCAACCACATCTTTATTGATATATAACGTGGTGTCAAAATCATTAAGGTTACAGGGAAAATCATCAAATGTTATTGTTATGAAAGAGTTAAAAACTTAAATTGTGTCTAGAATGTGAAACAATAACCAAGGTTTGCACTGAATGGCTGAGCAAATTGTGATCAAAAGTCCTTAAATTGTGGAATTATTAAAAAGTATTGTGCAAAAACTGTTCAAACTGAGTCAAACTGGAGAAATAAACACAGAGGAATAACTATTTCTTGAATAGTATTGATTCAATATTTCCAAAGTATCTTCTTTTACAGTAAATTGGTAGGGTATACAGCTTAATTGCCTTCTAAGTGTGCAAGTACAAGTGGTTAGCATTAAAGGGCACGTATTACCACCCATGTGTATTTCTTTTCTAATAATTGCATGCAGATTTGTGTGACTCATACCACTTTGAAACACGTTTTCATAATGCTATACCATGAAATAGTGAGTAAAAGATTCTCACCTATAGGCAGCCATTCATACAAAGATGTGCATGGGATGTTCTGTTCTGTGCCTCATCTTCACTGCCGCTGGGGTACATAGAAAAAAAAAGTACTTTCATTCTGTTTTTTTCCTCATATTTTATCTGTTTGTGGCTTCTATCTGTCAACACCCTAACCTAAAGAGAGGTGAGTCTAATCTCGGAGAAGATGGTTATCAAACTGCAGAGCTGTGAGACTTCACTTTGTCATTGTACCAAATACAGCTGCCAGTGTCAGCAGCGTTACCCGCATTCCCACACATAGTGATCTTTACTTGATTTTTCCACTGCTCAGTCATTTCCAAATGACTGGGATGAAATGCGAGCAAGTGTTTGGATGACGTGATCCTCAATAATGCCTCCTCACTCCATCGGCGCTGGCCATCTAACGATGGACAAGACAAAGAAGCTTATCAACCAGAGCAGATAACACGGCAGCCAATTAAGATATGCTCTCTCTATCACACAATATGCATTCACTATTGGTATCAAAGGGTCAGGGAAAGTGAGTGAAATGAATGAGATCGGTAAACGAAGAAGCCCCTTAACCCGAAGGAAAAGAGTATTTTGAAATGTGTCACGGTGAGATATAAACTGGGAAAAGCAATGTGGGAATTTGTTTTGTAGACAACATACATTTGTAAAGAAGGAATCGGTACACCAGTACCAGTGTGGTGGGCACTAGATGGCACTAATGAATGGTAATCATAATGATGTGTCTTTAATAATAATAATAATAATTAATTACTTGTAATAAGTCAGTGCCTAGATACTTTAAAGCAGTATATACTATTTGAAGACAATTTCGGTATTGTAGAGCTAATTCAGATGGTCTTCTAGATATGATTAAAATATAAATTGTGTTTTCTATATATAGACATATATGCAAAGATGAATTATACTGAAACTTAAGTCATGAAACATATATAAAAAAACAAAAGTTCAACTCTTAAAATATAATTAATATATTTAGTAGTGTTTTTTTTTTAAATTATTACAGTATTTGATCAATCTTGCATTGTATTTCTACAAATATTCTATTTTTCCGTGTTGTATTTTGAGCACAGTATGCAGCAGTGCAGAATGTCTAATGTAAATTACACCTTCTCTGATTTATTGTACATAGTTGGAATTAGTGACCTTTTAAGAAACTTTTGACCTTTTAATGTCATGTTGTTATTTTCGCCCTCTCAAATATATTTTTGGAGGTGGACTCATTCTCTTAGTCAGAACTGGGACTATTTGCAAATGTAATTATACATTAGCCTTACATGCAGTAATTCCTGGAAGAAAATCTTAACTTTCTCGGATATAGATTTGAAATAGTGAGGTGTTTTGCCCTTCGTGCTTTCAAGTGTGGGCATTGTGTTTTCTTCAAATTAACATTACGTTTTTGAAAACGGTATTCTGATTCATGACAAGATAGTGATATCATGTCATTTACTTGTCATAAATAATAAATCTTTTTTAAAGGGTTAAAATGTCAAAAGCTATTTAAAAATATAAGGCTTTTAATCATATATTGACTGACAGGTTTATGGGGAAAAAACTCTTCACTGTTCACACAGTTGTTTGCATTTCTTTGCTCTGTACAATAATTTAATATTCTGAAATAGAATAGGTTTTAAATGGTCAATCACTTTTAATATAAAGTGAGCCATTTAACAGAATAGGCCATGCAAAATTTTCAGTATGGATACAAGAATATAACAGCTGTGTGTGCGTGTATCTGTATTGTTACATACGTATATGTGTACACATGTATTTATATAACACACATTATTTAGCATATTTAGTATTTTGATGAAAAAACTGTCACAAAATGAGTGAACAAGTGCTCAGAGCTAAGAGTTCCAGCTCCGTGCAGTCCGGTCTGTGATCACACCTTTAGCTCGCTTTGGCAGATACGGCCTGAGACGTGTCAACTTAGTGCAGATGTCAAACCTCGGGTGCTTATGAGAAGGCCAGGGAGCAGAGTGATAATAGCGGCCTGCGATGCGGCGTTAGCTATCGTACAAACGGGGGTCGTCGGTCTCGACCCCTCTTGTTCCAAGGCAGTCGCGTAATCGTCCATCTGGGCTCCATGTACTGCCTTCCTCCCGTTTGTCGTTGGGCCTTATCGTTGGCAGAGGCTTAATCTGCTCTGGTGATAAGATGTGTGTTACTGAATACACACGCATGCACGCACACACTTGTACACACTGCTCATGCTCCTGCTGTCGCCCAGCGATGCAGTGATATGTGTGAAGTTGCGTCATTTACTGTTGCAGATTATTTTTTGGCATTTTGAAATGCGGGAAACTCCCTTATTTCCATGTCATTAATTATCTGAATCCGGTGTGATGAGTCATGCACAAAAATATAAAACAACCAAAAAAGCAAATATTTTTCTGCAGATACTTGACTATGAGGAAAAAACCAAAATGACCAAAGTAACCACGGTAGCAGCAAATGGGGACATTTATCCTGTCAAACTGCGTTCGTACTTGGACTATTTCCCGCTCAGTTGATGTTATCTTCCCACTTTCACACACTTTCTCTCATTAACAGCTAAAGAATAGAACAGAAAATAAAGAGCAAAAACATCTGATTTCAAAGATTAGATAAAGCAAGTCTAAAAAAAAGAAAAAAAAAGAGGTTTATCTCTAAGTGTTCACATCCTTGAGTTTCTCTGAAGGCTGCCATATAAGGTCAGTCTCTCTGAGGCGCTTCATGTGGTTAAGGTACGCTGAGTGAAGCAAGGAGAGGTGACGAGGAGAAGAAACGTAGAGAGGAAGACAGAGCACCTTGACGCGACCCCAGACTCTCCTCTGCGGTGTTTGAGCCCATTGCAGGCTGCAGCTCTGAGCTGAGGCGCAGAAGCGCTCGGCAGTGCTGACAGTTTCAATACAACAGCAGCAGCAGTTCAAACAGGTGGTGAATAATAACAATTAACAGCTGACGCTTGACATGAAAACATTTACTCTTCAAAAAAAGACTGGAATGAAAATTTGCACAACTATAATTGATTAACAAAAAGTGTCGTCCCCCCCCCCCCCCCCCCCAAAAAAAAAAAAAATTAGCAACACCCCAATTCTGTTTTGTTTGTTTGTTTTTTTTATCTGAAACTAATCTGGTTTTTGCTGATTACAATTCAACAAAATCTTTCTGATTTATTAGGGCTGGTTACATTTGATCTTTTACTTAACATGCAAACTTATCCCAGCAGGTTCATTTTTAAATATAACCTTTATGTTTAGGGGAAGTTATCATTTTAAGATAAACTCCAAACCTCAGCATTCATCCCGTAATAATCTATTCATTAAAGAACAATTATGGAGTGTATCAATTTGCAGTGTATCGCTGCACTATTTGTGTAACCTGCTAAGTTTGTTTATAACATTGGACAGATTATAAAGAAAGTGTGACCTGTTCACACCTTCCCTTAGCTAGTTATGAATGTGGTTGGCAGCAGTTTTGCAGCCACTTCCTATTTAATATGCTTGTCTTGGTCAAAAACCACCCAGAAGAAAATCTGGCAAAAGTTAGACACCATGCCAATGTTGGTCTGCACACCTTTAATACAAACTCTAGATGAAGTGGTAACATTTTAACATTTTGCATTGCACACTTCTTGAACATCTAAAATTACATTAATAAGAATAAGGTGTTATTAACCTAAATGATAACATGTAAGCCATATAACAAACGGATTTGCTGAATAACTTTTCCCAAAAAGGGTCACAAATAGCATAAAGGGGTCAGTTAATCCTTTAAATGGTACAACTTCCTGTCAGATATCACATATCTGCTGCTGTTTATATACGTTTGTATTTACTAGGCTTCATACCCTACATTTTAAGTCATTTTTAAGTCATTAGCAACTTCAGCACCTTGAAGTTGAAGCTGTGTAATGACGTAATACGTGCGTGATGTGGGTGCTTGCACATATGTTGCCATACTGATAATTGTATTTTTATATATTATTTTTAAATTTAGTAACTCCTATGTTATGTTTGGATTGCCATTTTGGGGATTTAATTCAAAAAATAAAAGAACACATCAAACAGGAAAAAAAATCCATCTTTTTGTCACTATTACTAAGAAAAAGGTCTTCTAATCATTTAATTTCTTTCTTTCTTTTCAGTAGCGTGTCGTCTGTTTTTAAAACTGTGTCTTTAAGCAATTCCGAGAAGTCAAGTGACATACATGTCCACCACCATGAATTGCAATTGTACAGACCCCAGTATCTTCACAGGGTTAATAATAATAATAGCAGATACATGACCTGACATTTTAAATCAGCTCAGGCAGACAACTCCAGGCATATTTTATTTTTCTGCCTATTCCAAAGCAACATGTTTACTCTATAAGATACAGGCTGATAGAAGGTACAGAATTTTCTCCCTATTCAAAGAAACGCACGGAAAGTAGAGCATTGTGGAAAAACGGTGTGCGAGTTTGCAGGAGATTTGATGGTGGCGGCAGTGGAGGGATAGCCCGGTAACCTGAGAGGGCCTCACCGTCAGTGCTGGACCGTCGCCCATCTCTTTATCACCACCGCAGAAAAATACACAAAACATGTTTACGACGCCCTGATAAAATCCAGCACTCTGCAGCCATGCACGTCTACGCTCAATATTAATAGATATTGTAAAGGGCACAGAGCAAAATGAAGATGCTGTAGTGCTGTTATTTAACTGTATTTTCACCATTAAGTCAAAGACAGTTGGATTCCCAGTATATAAAGTGATGGAGAAATACAGTTTCAGCTAATGATTTTGATGATTCTTTAACGGGATTATTTTTATTTCCATAGGCTGTGTGCAGTTTTTCTAATAGCCAGCCTCTCTGTTTTCATTCATATTTGCTTATCAGATGCAGTGTGAATATCGATTTCCCGGATATGGGGTGATAAGGTCTTTACAAGGCCTGTCCCTCTATGAGCGCTGGTGAATATTTTATCCACCGTGGATTATAATGAGTGATTAAACTCAGTGAGAGCCATATCACTAGAGCCATCCCCTTTAATAATTCACTAGAAAAACTGTATTGATAAACACGCCTAATGCGATTCAGCGAGAATTTATAAGCCGCTCGCTGGACGTTAACATAGAAATTGTGATTTAATGCAACGACAACAAAAAAAAGCCCTAAGCCGCTGACACAGCCTGGTGCTGTGCCTTCTCTCAAAGTTCCCCAGTGAACAGTTTGAATTGATTACAGTGCTTCGAGATGCTGTGTGTGTGTGTGTGTTGAAGGAACAGACTTGAAGGAGCCTGAGAGGGAGCCATGTAATGGTGCCTGATGACAAGGCAAGTGATCTGGGCTAGTTGGAGGCGAGCTGCTTGGCTGTAACCTAAAACACACCAAGAAAAAAAAGCAGAACATACACACACATACATACACACACACTGAAAGACACACATTCATAGAAATACTATCTCCTTCTCACTTTCTACAGTACCTGACAATATGCATGTCTACCTCCTGTGACTAAGCATACGAGTGAGGAGGCGGCCATGAGGCACTTTGTTTTCTATGAATTCTCCAATGGTTTAAAAATCACTGGAACTAGTCACACTTCGCATCACAGTTTCATACCCAGAATGTGATTTGCAGTTATGTGCCTGGTATTGTTTTTACATAATTTTCCTGTGTAACAAACGTGTATTTTTTAAGAAAATATATAAATACATGTAGTTTCAGTCGACAGAGAGAAAAAGAAAAACAAAGTTCAAGAAACATTTCCAATGGAGGGAGTTTTCTGGGTTTTCTAAAACTAAAATTCTACAAATGAATTCAGATTTTCATACCTTAACAGGCACGAGGTGAAACACGTACTACACCTTGTTCTAAATCGAGGGAACTTGTGTAGCTCGCGTTTCTCGTATTTATTTCTACTTGGAGAAAATGGCTGTAGAAATATGATGGAGGGCAGCACAATGCCACCACAAGGTCTTCTAAGACAAGTATGATTACTGTTGATCTTTTGCCCTTTAACGCTGGCTTTTTATTTTATGACACACTTTCAGCAGTACAACGCTGGCTGTAAAAGCAAGGACAAAATAATAGAGAGATCAAGACCTTATCACGCAAGTTAAGATAAAAAAAAAATTCCCCCATATATCCATCCATCTCTCTCGCTTCCCTTCTCTCTCTCTCTAGATTTCTATATATATAAATATATTTTTTTTCCCTGGACCTTTTTATTATTCAGGACAGGCAGTGTACAGTGCATGGTTGTGAAAACAGGAATAATCTCATGCAGCAGATTAAGTGGATTAATTAGGGTTTTATTCATCAGGGTGAATTGGTACCTAAAGAGCTTCCCCCTGCAATGACAAGGATTTTTCACCCTTAATTATCTCGGGCTGTGGAATGCAGTCCTGCATGTGCGGCGCATCGAATAAAGAGGAGGCATATCACCCTGCAGGCTGACTGTGGAAATGTGAATCTTTACACCCTCTGAGACTCGACTTTGCTGCCATTTATTTATTTCAACTGCAGCTCTTTTAAAAAATCTTTTTCCTGTTGTGAGTTGTGCAGAATTCAGGCTGCCCCTGCGTGAGGTCACATTAGACCGCAAATACTATCTCACGATCAAGCCCCTCATCAGGCCCATCTCTTATCTTCTGATCATTTTCCACTTAGAGAGGCTTCTCACACAGTCTCACCCTGTCAATCAGAAATTCTAAAAAGAAAAAACCACTTACCATACTGTATATGCAACCACATGTGCAAGCTGTTGGCATGAGAAAAGACAAAAATGAGTCTTAAGTAAAAAGTATTTCCATTTGCAGCACTAATAATGATAGTGAGATAGGTAGGATTGAGTGTAAAATTTTTGTCTTAAAATGTATTGAAATAAACATAATAATACTTGTATTTGATCTAATTTAGCTATTTTGGTAGTTTTCTTTGGTTTTCTTATTCATGTTTCTTTTTTCACCACAGCAAAAAAAAAAAGAAAGTAATTCGGGAGAAAAATGTGAAATGCAAAAGTTTCCCCTCTTTTTAAATTAACTGAATGATGAAATCAGACTTTGCAAATGTAATATAATTATAATACATATAATATGTATTTTTAAGCATTTTAAAAGTGCAAAAATCTGTTTGTTTTTTTTTTTTAAAAAAACGCACACCGAGCGCTCATTCCGAAACGCACCGAATGCATAAGCCCGAGTACGCTACACACACCGTCGTCACTCGCCGAGATAAGTTTTAAAGTGGAGTCCTGAGTAATTTCAAAAAGTACAGAAGAAGCAGAAAAAAGCTGGTCTGCAATCGACACGACCACATCAAGACAATTCATTGAAATGCACTATTTCATTACCACCGATGTGAAACTGCCAACGCGCATAGCCACTAATACTGTACTGTGCAAGGACTGGGGAGTGCTTTTTCAAACTCTCTTTTAAAGAAAGTGGTGAAAGTGGACTTTGAGACCCATTCAAGATGGGACAAGAGCTTCTCAGAGACACAAACGTGGACTTTCTCAAGTTCCAGGCTTTCGCCATCGAGCACAAAGCGGCCAGGGAGGAGCCGAGCATCCCCAAACGGGTAGATAACAAAGTTGGGGTAAGGATAGGGGAAGGAGGTGGAAGGCTATAAAGAGTGGGATAGATGGTACCGAGGTGGCGGTGGGATGGAGAGCAAAAGCAGGGTGGGCATTCACCAAGCGGGTCAGACGTAACGCTTGACTGGCGAAATGTCAGATACACATCTACGGTCTTTAGTCTCCCCTCAGCTGACTGACAGGCTGTTCTGTAAGACGAGGTGTGTGTGTGTGTGTGTGTGTGAGAGAGAGAGAGAGAGAGAGAGAGAGACGACATTTAATTTGTGTAACGGCAAGAACAGTAACATGTTTATGTGTTGCTAGTATTATATAAAAACCCAGACTTATCTCCAAAATATCACATTTTGCAGACTTAAAACTGTTAAAAATAAATTTAATAAAAAGTCTGAACAGTCTTTCTGAAGTTATACATGATTATACAATAGATACTGTTTGTTAACTAATAAATGCATGAATATGACCATGTGAAACGCTAATAAACCCAGAGAGAAAAGCCAAACGTGACTAATTAGAGCGCAGGGAAACTTGGGTCACGAAACAAAAGCAAACAGGTTTGTTTTTAAAAGCTTGAACATTCAAAGTCCAGACCGTGTGGAATGATAGAAATGGGATTGTATGATTTTCTAAAACAAACAGCTGCAGTGATTCATGCATGCATGTACAAAGCAAACTGCTGTACATTTCTCTGTGATACTGAATAGACACTCTGGCATGTTAAAAAAAAGAGAAGAGCAAACAAATCTTTGGCTCTCAGTGAAGCTTAAGTCTGATCGCTATTTTTGTGACTTGGGTAAAAGATCAGACAAGAAAAGATGCTGTAACTCTGTGACCTAGAATGACAGTATGAAGGCAGACTTAATGAAATGAATGAAAACTTCAAAGGCCCCTGTCGATAAGTGACATTTTAATCTCTGGTGTCAATCGTGCTGCGTATGCTGCTCTCTCTGCTTCATCAGCACCAGTTGTTTTGTTTGTATTACTCGGAGGTGGCACGGATGTGTTACTAGAACTTCAAACGCGTGTGCACTTTTTGCCATAGTTTTCTGAAATGACACCCCTTGCACGGGCGGTTTGTGGGAGCACAAGCGTAGGAAAAATTACTGAAAATTTCGTCACGCAAACATTAAGCAATTGATTATAACGCTTAGCCATCTGTATTTCGAAATGACGCACTCGTTATGTTAAAGCACAATTAAAATTGCCATGAACTAAGTTGTAGATTTTGATAGAATTATAAATGATGCCGCCGAATGTGTAGTTTTATCGATAATCCTGCTTATAGCTTAAGAAAGTGTCATAGTGAAGGCATTAGTAATACTACAGAGCAGTACTGGGACTACTGCAATGACTTTTTATTGCTGTTGTTTTTAGTGTAGTAATGAAATCACAGAGAACATAAATTAAAGTAGTCAGCCATATAGTTTAAATACAGGTGCAGTAATTTTTAACTCATTATTAGCCTTGTTTGTTCTTATGTATTTAAATGCCTGGTAGTAATTACATACGTGAGAAATATATCTATAAAATCATTAAATAAAATACAAGGTGTAAGGTTTGCAATTTAGGAAAAGGCCCTCAATAAATTTAAGAGTTGTATATCTTTTTTTATTCATTTGATCTATTTTTAGACAAACTTGAGTAAGAAAATTTACAATGTAAGAATGTATGTTTCTAAAATACAACTGTGACAGTCACTACTGTATATAGAAGCTTGAATGTTTAAAATTTTTTATTCATTTATTTACTAATTTTATGGAATTTTGTTTCTTTATTTTGCGAGGTTGAAATAACTCCACCACTATGCCAACAATGGATAACATAAAATCAAATTAGAATAAAATTAAATCATGGCCTTCTTTGTATTTAAGAATAAAGACTTTAATCAGACACTAAATTGAATTGAACACATTGTGAAGTAAACAAACTGACAAAGATCAACAACAGAAGCAAGGATATTTCTGCTTACGTCATCCCGTTTGCCCCTCCTTACCGAGTTGTGCCGAAGGCTTTCCCAATTTACCGCTGAGGCTGAGCGAGCCTTGCACACTGAAGTGATTTTTATATCTTTTTTTTCCCACAAATGTTTGATTTTATATACTAGTGTAATTTTATTTAGTTATTCACTTACACACACTTTGTTGAATAAAACTTTGTATCCATAACTATCATGTCATACTAATGTTGTGATGGTTCTATATATATTTTATTATCTTATCACTTGCATGTCCAATCCCTGCCCCCCTTTTTTCTCACAGCTTTGCATGACATTTTTACAAACTGCACATTTCCTTGGAATAAATTTAAAATTGTGATTTGAAGGCTAATAATACTCAATAAAAACACTTGATCCCGTCCTCCCAACAAGCTGTTTAAACCTCCAAAGGATACTTCCCTTTTGTAATTAAGCATAACATGAATGATAGTGACTTCCTCTATGTTCTTCATCACTTTCTCTTTCTGCTAAAAGTAGGTCAACAGGGATTTCCTGCTCTCAGACGTTTTCTTTCCAGTCAACACCTGGTCTTTGTAATGCCACTTAAGCGCGAGGAAACATTGTGTGCACTTGTGTATATACAACATATGGGATCTCAAGTTAAAACAGCTTGTACGTTTTTTACCACTATGCAAGGAAACCTAAGACTGCTATCAACCTTTGTAGCGCAGCCAGGGATTCAACTCTCGCAGAAACTGAGAAACAGACAGAGCTGAAGATTTAGCTGCAGCTTCGGGCTGGGATTTTAAAATGCACAAAAACAACAGGCGCATGTTTATTCTGCTAATTTTTCCAATTTAAAGTTTTCTTGAGAGATGCAATATGAAACAAAAGCCTGCATTACTTTTTTTTTTTTTTTGGAGACTGAATTATTAACAACCCGAGGCTTACCTTTGCATTTCTAATTACACCACGCGGAGAGATGGCTCTCCAACTCTGCAGGCATCCAGTTAGAGTGTCATTCTGAAGGATAAATCCATTGCAAAGAGGCTAATTCAAAAAGTAGGTTACAGAAAAAAATTCTTCTGCTTTAAACGACTGACAACTAATCAAACACGTCTGCACTCAGAAATCTGATTTCTGCGACTTAGCCTGATGCATTTTAAAAAGTGGCCAAACAAAGCAAAGTTCTGTCATAATACTCTTGAGAACACTGAATTACTATTCATTATGAAACAGTAAAAAAACCCTGATTTAACAACATGGGGAGAATAGAAGATAAAGAATGAGTTGAAAAACAAAATAGGTTTTTGATCTGTTTTGTTATTGGCAAAGTGTGATAGCTTGATGGGTGATTTTTCACATTAATTTTCTCACCTATTTTTGTTGTTGCAAAGGCGCTGATCACCCACAGTGGGTATGTCATCAAAGAGGTGCAGAGTGTGGTTGAGGGGGAGGGGACTAGGTTTTGTGGCAAGCTAGACAAAATAATTCATCATATTTAGCCGATGTGGGATCACAGCAAGCTTCTTAGAACCAAAAAGCTCAAGAACACAAGTGGGGGAATACTCACTTTTGCCTCAACGCTTTCCTCTTCCTCTGCTGATTTCTCTTTAGCAAGCTCCCTCCTTCGCAAAACACTGACACATACACGCACGCACACCTGCGCAGTGATAGGCCTGGCAGTACACAATCATGCTCAGAGTCATACTGAGAGGACGATGCTGTAAGATTCTGAGAATGTGATCATTCTCTTTTTCTCAACCTGATCTTTCTGAATGATTAATTTTCCGTTTCAGGGGCACCACTGAGTGTCATAAATATGTCAGGGTTCAAAAGCCTCTCTAAGAATTATTAAGTCACAAATACATAGAAAACTCCAAGAGGGGCAGCTCCTTTAACACCAAATTTCTAAGACTTCAAAAACAAAACAAAAAAAAGCATGCTGCCTGCAGTAAAAACACAAACCCACACACTCTTAAGAGTCAGTTGCACCACTTTTCCGACCTCTGGATAGACTGTGGGGTTGCAGAGCCTCCCCTCCAGAGAGTGTGCTCGCCTGGGTGTGGTTTTACCCTTGGTCTGCTTTCACCCTTTCGTGCTGCCTTTGTGGTCATCTTTTCATCCCCCTCCGCCCCCTCCCCACTACACATGACAAACACATGGCAACCATGACACTGACGTGCTGTTTCGTGCTGTCTCTCACATATACAAAGAATCCTAGCCACAACCACATATTTATGCAAGTGTTTTTAAGATGATCACATGCTTTAGGCTTAGGTGCTGTGGGGGGCCTTTTTTAGATCGTTCCTAGACGATACTACGAGATGGTTCTTGCAGTCTCCACAGTCTTTTACTTCGCAGCTAAATGACCCCTTGTCACTGCTTTTGAATGAGCTTCAAAGTGTTGTGAAGGAGCGCATACCATCTTTCACTAAATCTGACCAATTAGTAGCAAGAACTGTGTGAAGGTGAAAGTAAATGAGCAGACAGCTATGTCTTTGTGCACCGCCGTAAGGGCCTCAGGGGGCTGAAGCCTCTCCTGGCTAATATTGGGCAAGTGGCACAGTACAATACAATACAATACAATACAATTTTATATATATAGCACATTTAAAACCAAAGGTAGATCAAAGTGCTTTTACAATAATGCAATAAGTCATTGTTATAAAATATTAAAGTACAAAAACAAGCACTAGTACTAATCCTAACAGATGGGAATCACTAATTAAACCAGGAGTGTGGGCTAAATAAAATAGATCTCGGGCCTCAGTTCAGAGACAGGGTCATTTCAAAATGTAAAATATTATCTAGGAGAATCAGGAATAATGCAGTAAAAAGGTTAAAATAGATGAGATAAGGGCACTAGCTAGTGGGGAATGCTAAATTAAATAGGTACATTTTCAACCACACCAAGACGCTCTAGGCCATAGGTCGTTGATCGATTTTGTAATCGTATCAGCAGACCTGCGACCATATGTTCTGGACACTCGGGTAAAGAGAGGGGCTGAGCTGTCAACTGATCACCACCTGGTGGTGAGTTGGATCAGGTGGCGGGGGAGGACGCTGGACAGACCTGGTGCACCTAAACGCGTAGTGAGGGTGTGCTGGGAACGTCTAGCAGAGGCCCCAGTCCGCGAGATCTTCAACGCACACCTCCGGCAGAGCTTCAACAGCATTCCGAGGGAGACTGGGGACATTGAGTCCGAATGGACCATGTTCAGCGTCTCCATTGCCGAAGCTGCTGCATTGAGCTGCGGCCGCAAGGTGGTTGGTGCCTGCCGTGGTGGTAATCCCCGAACCAAATGGTGGACACCAGAGGTGAAGGGAGCCACCAGGCTGAAGAAGGAGTCCTATCGGGCTTGGTTAGCCTGTGGGACTCCGGAGGCAGCCGACAGGTATCGACAGGCCAAGCGGAATGCGGCTCGGGCAGTGGCTGAAGCAAAAACTCGGGTGTGGGAGGAGTTCGGAGAGGCCATGGAAAAAGACTTTCGGACTGCCTCGAAGAGATTCTGGCAAACCGTCAGGCGTCTCAGGAGGGGAAAGCGGTGCTCTACCTGCACTGTGTATAGTGCTGGCGGAGCGCTGCTGACGTCGACTGAGAAAATTGTCAGGCGGTGGAAGGAATACTTCGAGGACCTCCTTAATCCCACTGACACGTCTTCCGAGGAGGAAGCAGAGTCTGGGGATGAGGGGAATGACCCGCCAATTTCCGGGGGCGAGGTCACTGAGGCAGTTAAACAACTCCTTGGTGGCAGAGCCCCTGGTGTTGATGAGGTCCGCCCCGAGTTCCTGAAGGCTCTGGACGTTGTAGGGCTGTCCTGGTTGACACGCCTCTGCAATGTTGCGTGGAGATCAGGGGCAGTACCTGTGGACTGGCAGACCGGGGTGGTGGTCCCCATCTTTAAGAAGGGGGACCGGAGGGTGTGTTCCAACTACAGGGGGATCACACTCCTCAGCCTCCCTGGGAAAGTCTATGCCAGGGTGCTGGAAAGGAGAGTTCGTCCGCTAGTCGAACCTCGGATACAGGAGGAACAATGCGGTTTTCGTCCTGGTCGCGGAACACTGGACCAGCTCTTTATCCTCTCGAGGATACTTGAGGGTGCATGGGAGTTTGCCCAACCAGTCTACATGTGTTTTGTGGACTTGGAGAAGGCATTCGACCGTGTCCCTCGGGGTGTCCTGTGGGAGGTGTTGCGGGAGTATGGGGTGTCTGGCCCATTGCTACGGGCCATTCGATCCCTATACAACCGTTGCAAGAGCTTGGTTCGCATTGCCGGCAATAAGTCGGACTCGTTCCCGGTGGGTGATGGGCTCCGCCAGGGCTGCCCTTTGTCTCCGGTTCTGTTCATAATTTTTATGGACAGGATTTCTAGGCGCAGCCAAGTGGCGGAGGGCTTTCGCTTTGGTGGCCTCAGAATCTCATCTCTGATTTTTGCGGATGATGTGGTTCTGTTGGCTTCATCGGGTGAGGGCCTCCAGCTCGCACTGGAACGGTTCGCAGCCGAGTGTGAAGCAGCGGGAATGAGGATCAGCACCTCCAAATCTGAGGCCATGGTTCTCAGCCGGAAAAGGGTGGAGTGCCCACTCCGGGTCGGGGATGAGTTCCTGCCCCAAGTGGAGGAGTTCAAGTATCTCGGGGTCTTGTTCGCGAGTGATGGGAGAAGGGAGCCGGAGATCGACAGACGGATTGGGGCTGCAGCTGCAGTAATGCGACCGCAGTCCGTCGTGGTGAAGAGGGAGCTGAGTGTAAAAGCGAAGCTCTCAATTTACCGGTCGATCTACGTCCCTACCCTCACCTATGGCCACGAGCTGTGGGTAGTGACCGAAAGAACGAGATCGCGGATACAAGCGGCAGAAATGAGCTTCCTCCGAAGGGTGGCTGGCCTCTCCCTTAGAGATAGGGTGAGAAGTTCGGCCATCCGGGAGGGGCTCAGAGTAGAGCAGCTGCTGCTCCACATCGAAAGGAGCCAGCTGAGGTGGTTCGGGCATCTGACAAGGATGCCCCCTGGGCGCCTCCTGGGTGAGGTGTTCCAGGCATGTCCCACCGGGAGGAGGCCCCGGGGCAGACCCAGGACACGCTGGAGAGATTATATCTCTCGGCTGGCCTGGGAACGCCTTGGTATTCCCCCGGATAAGCTGGAGGAGGTGGCTGGGGAGAGGGAGGTCTGGGCCTCTTTGCTTAGGCTGCTGCCCCCGCGACCCGGCCCCGGATAAAGCGGATGAAGATGGATGGATGGACATTTTCAACCGTGTTTTGAAAGATTAAATAGAGTCCGAAGCATGAATAGTAACAGGAAGACTATTCCAGAGGTTTGCTGCAGGTGAGACAAAACCACGATCGCCCCGGTCTTCAGACTAGACTCTAGTTTGAACAGACTCCTGGGGCACACCACAACAAAGAGGGGCCACGGTGGACGAGTAACATCCCATCTTGACAGAGAAAGACCTATGCGAAAAACAGGATTTAAACCAGTTAAGGGCAGAACCCTTAATGGCTACAGCATGTTATAGCCTCTTTAAAAGAATATTATGGTCCACCACAAGCTGAGGACAAATCCAATAAACTTAAAACGGTGGGGTGACCTGAGTCAGTAATTAAAAGATGAACATTGAAGACCCTCAGCAGAGCTGGTTCAGTTCTGTGGCGTGGTTTAAAGCCAGACTAAAATTTAACTTTAAGTAGGCTTGTAGTTGGAAAAAGACAATTTTCTCTAATACTTTAGAAAAGAACGGGCGTTTTGGAGACAAAGATTGCTATGTAATAAAAATATTCAAGCACTTCTGTAAGAAAATAATGTTTTTGTTACTTAGCACTCAAATCTATAAGCCACGAACCTAGCTCTGATCTGAGTGCACTGACCACCACCATGTTGGTTTTCTTTGGAAAAAAGTTGTACGCACGAGAAGGGCCGGTGCTAGGTTATCAGCTGAATCTAACAAGCTGCATTCATAAACCACACTGGTGCAAGGCGCACAGACAGACACGTCTGCTAATATGTGTGCGTACTAAGTAACTGTCTGGTGGTGCAGTTAATGATACTAGGCTTTTGCTCATTAAAACTGAATCACAGAATTCAAATTCATGTTTCAAGTCCATTAAAAATGCTCTAGAACAGTGGTCCCCAAATCCCGGGCCACAGACCTGTACCGGACCATGAGAGTTGAGGCTCGGGTGTGAAATTGCTGGTTTTCAGGGTTTTTATCATAAAGTTTT
Organism: Haplochromis burtoni; assembly: GCF_018398535.1. Lineage (NCBI taxonomy): Eukaryota > Metazoa > Chordata > Actinopteri > Cichliformes > Cichlidae > Haplochromis > Haplochromis burtoni. Next base: position 502,485 of record NW_024582405.1, on the reverse strand, counting down.
TATCATTAACTCGGTTTCCCCGGGTTTTTGGTACCTGTACTGGTTTTATTTTTTGTATTTATCCGCGACACCTTAAAGGCCGGTCCCTGAAAATATTGTCGGACATAAACATGACAGTTTAGAACATGACAATGACATATAGCTCTATAGACATATAGAAAGGCACGCCCCTAACATTAAACTCCAAACTTTAATCCTTATCAATACCCAAAGAGTTATAAATAAATTCACCCACCATATAGTTGTATGAAGCAAGAAAACATCCACAGGAACCAAAACTGTTCTTTGTAAGTGTGTGATTGTATTATTACTGATGGTTAGTTGGTCATTTTACCATGACGAGTTAGAGTTAGTTGACTCAAGTGGCTATTAGTGGAACTGCGCTTGTTTTTACACTTTTTTTCAGCATTGGAGATTCCTGTTTGTCTTCATACACCACTTTTAAAAAAAAAGAAGCTGAAAGTCTTAACAGACCAACCTGATTAAGCTTAAACCGCATATACACAGCATTATGGTCAAGTCCATTCTAATTCATTTTAGACTGGATGACAGATGCTTTACTAAAGGCAAAAGTTATGTGTGAGTTTGCACTCCTACAGTTTGGAGCAGGTGGGCTTTTCAAGTATTCGTCACTACTTTCAGTTGTGCATTTCCTCTTCTGTGAGACCATGCCAGTTACTGCAGTATTGAGTGTTATCATCCTGAGGTGTGTGTCATTCGTGGTTGAAGTGTGTCATTTGTTATTTGCTTTTCTTTACTGCTAGTTTGCTTTTTACTTTGACAATAAGCATACGGTAATAAAGACCTACTCACCATGTAATTGTGTTAGCGTGTTCATTTTCAGTGGTTTTTCTAAACTGCATTTGATCAGTCAGAGGTGTTTTTACAACTTTTTTTTTCTTTTAGATATAGCACTGTTCTGAAAATGGATCTAATAATCCTACTTATTTTTCACTTTAATTTACAGGCTGGGGGGGGGATCTTGAATTTGTTTTCTTTGTGGAAATCGAAAGATGAGCACTTTGTCAGAAAATGTAAAACAAACTCAAGGTCAGACACACTTTTTCACCTCATTAACTAACCGTCCATTCTGGCACGTTCTCGTATCCTCCCCATCGTTCTGCCTCTCAATTTCAAATCAGGAGTTTAACCTCCAAGCAGATTCTGCTCACGAAATAACGGCGGACCTGGCCACGCACCATGGGAGAATTACCTCCCATAATTATACCGTAATTATGACCGAGATACAATCAGCATTATTCTAAAAAAAATAAAACGAAGAAGAAGAAGAGGGGGGAAAAAAGTTTAAATGAGTAGTGGGAGGGAGGGATGGAAAGAGTTGGAGCTTTAGTGTCTCTGAGGGGATTGGTGACAGTCCTGTGAAACAAAAGGAGGCGAATGGACAGAAAACCGTTCTAATTAAGCACAGAGAAAAGATGGTGTCTCTGGTAATTATAAAAGTGTAAGAGATTCTTAACTCGCTTAATTTTGTTTCAGTTCTGCAAATTTTAAAAGTTGACTCCAAATGTTGGTTGGGGTGGGAGACTAAAGAACAAACTTTCATGGTTAAAAGTGTAAAATGAACAAACGTACTGCTTATTTATTTGACCTAAGGATACGATCATAAAAACTACAGTGTTTTTCTAGTTGGCCACAAGAGGCTCTGCGAGCGCTCTGCTGATAGAATCACTCCTGGCTGCAGAAAGCAGGGCCTGCAACAAATAAGCTCTGCCTTCAAATATCCTCAAACTGCCATCCACCTTCCAAATACAGACATCCAAAAAAAAAAAATGTAGGAGGTTTTAAGGCTCCACTTTCCAGCTAGTCATTCTCAGTGTGTGTGCAGCTTTAGTCTGGAGCTGGATAGCAGCAGACAGGACATCTGCTCTTCATATCCGCCTGGTGTGTTGCACAAAGTGGACTCTCTTAGCTGCAGCCATGGGCCCAGCGGCTGCACGGTGGGCACAATTCCCTCTCCAAACACAATTCGGAAAAGGGACTTGTTTATCCAACCATTCAAGGTTTGGATCAGAGGCAGATAATGTCTGGACGGGTTTGAGTCTCCTTTTCCATGTAGCGGCACACATCTGTATCTGAGCTTTCTCTCGAGGACAAAAAAAGAGCCGGTGAAGTGGTGTAAGCTGAGCTTGTGTACCATATACAAACAGAAATACGCAGGTAGGTTATGCATTGCCAAGTATCTGAAGAAGACAGTCTCCATTACAAAGTCACACAGAACTTTAATCTGCTTTATCCTGTTTGAGAAAAAAACTGTTTCTATAGGTCACAGAAAAGTCTCGAGATCCATTTGTACTGCACTTTCATCACTCCTGCTCCACATTTCTTTAATAAAACACCAATCTCAAACCTACCGTCACCCTTTTAAGGTCAGTGTGTGTGTGAGGGGAAAAAAAAATCAAACATTTAAAAGCTGCAAAAATGATTTATAACCTGTATATTTCAGATATGTAATGGCTGCAGAGTATCTGCAGGCAATGCCATTACTTATTTCTGAAGGCCCACCTGATTGTAGTCAGACAGACTCACCTAAAACACCTAAAACAGCTCAATAAAGCACCTTGAGCCGTGATTGGGATCTCACTCATATTCCCTCGTCACGAAGATGAATGCATTCGGAGACGAAGGATGAGAGAGTGGGCTGAGTTTTAATAAATTCTGCATCATGCTTCTGCCACGGCGCTCACAAGCTAGTGACAACTGCATTTATTTAAAGACGGGTTGATGAATTAATTTGGGTTTTTTTTTCCGGTAATATTATTATTATTATTATTATCTGGAGAAATATACATTCACAGACAAAGAATGATCATGACCGAAAAATGGAAGCATTACCGAGACAAAGAGAGAAACTATCTTTCCCTTCCTCCATTTTTATTATTCTTCAAATGTGTTTGATGGGAGGAAGAAGAGGGGAGAAATCCGTTATTGTAAGTCTTCGGCGCTCTTGCCTTATTTCTGCAAACTTTAGTTACTTTTGGTTTTTCGGGGGTTTTCCATCAATGCTCGCTGGATCTCGATAAGAGAAAACGAGAAAGATCAGATAATTGGCCAGAGGTCACTTGCGCATGCAAACGCCCCTGCAAACGTATCGCAACGCAGCACGCAAATTCACCAGAAAAAGCTGATCACATGTAAGATTTTTTTTTACAAGTTCCTGCATTAAAAACAAGCAAACCATTCATATTAGTATCTTCTGCATCTGCACACATTTCAGGCCGACCGGCAATATCCTTCAGAGGACAAAGTGTACGAAATGAATCAATAAACTCAAAAGCCCTGAAATCTCAAATCCATTAGGCCTGCGACGAAGCACATATTACTTCAAAATGGAGTTGCATTAAGTGTCAGATGTCCGTGATAAGGCTGCCTTCATTTGGGTTTTGCTGTTTTTTCCCCTGATGGGACGCATGAGTGGTGTCTCCTTATCATTCATGCCATAAAGTGCTATCTGTGTCTCTTATCGCCCGTCTCTGCACGAAAGAGGAAAAGAGACTATGACAGGGAGGGAGAGAATGAAGGACAGAACGCAGCGGATGATAAAAATCACTGCTGTGGCCACATGCATGTACACCTGTATGAGTGGACACGGACGCTGTCTCGCTGCCTTAACACGCGCGTATCAAACAAGGCCACGGGTCTGACATGCTCTTATCTTGTGCAGCCTTTCCCTGCGAACAAATGTGCTGCGTTACCCACTCATAGCGCAGGAGGAAATCAAACTGTTGCAGAGGATCTGAAGGGTTTTTTTTTCCTCTCCCTGTTCACTGATGGTCTGTTGTTATCTTTGCAGATGAACTCAGACTCTTCCAGCCAATAACTTTTCAGATGAACTCGCTCTTCCAGCAAATAACTTTGATTAAACTGTCAGAATATGTAGATTTCCGATCTTAATTTTGTTGAGACGTGAAAATTAAACCACCCCCCCCCCCTTTTCTACTGCGTCATCACTTTGAACGCGGGGGAAAATGTAGTGTAAAGTTAAATCCACATTTTTCAGCTCCGAAGAGTGTCATGGCTTGCAGATTGCACGCACGATGCGGCGTGTTGACCCCCCCACTTGATGTAGCTGATGCATCCTGTTTTTTTTTTTTTTTTTTTTTTTAAATATCATCTGAATCTCTTCACTATGCAAGCCATAACCTTAATCTCGCTGCCTTTAACCTTGCCATTCTCCTCCTCTATCTCTCCCTCCTTCGCTCTCTTGTTCCCTCTCTCCCAGCGTTTGTTTATCCAGCACTCTCTCGCTGCCTCTCTGATGAGTGTTTTATCTTGCGGCCCACCTTTTCACACTGCCGCGTTCACAATCACGAGTATCACCCGTAATTATCTCGCCGTATTCCCCCTTCTCGCCCTATCGGCGGCATTCATCTCTGCGCTGGAATTATATGCGTTTCAGCTGGGTGCCGCCGCGCGCCCCCAACCCCAAAGGAGAGGAGGAGGAAGAGGATAGGTTTGGAGGAGGAGGAGGAGGGAAGGAGAACGAGCAGGGCCCAGGTTGGGTAAAGACAAATCTAGTGTGTCGCAAGCTGGAGATTATAAAGCCAGGGGATCCTGACCTGCATCAACATACAGCAGCGCAGACCCACATCTCAGGTGTAATTACTTTGTTTCACAGCTTCCTTTATCTCCCATCGACTTTGCATCTGTCCCCTTTCATACTCCAGCACTCCTGTGCATAATATAGTTGTGGCCGCTGTCAAAGTCGCCTTGACCTTCCTGCTTTCTGCCAGTGCCATTGTACCAATAAGAAAACCAATTAATGACTTATCCGTCCATCTCAATGTCAAGTCTTTTTCTGAGGTGTACTATTATGTCTGCTTTGCCGACATGCCGTTAATTAACTCGATGCTTTCGCCTCCTCCATCCAAGCCTCCCAGCGCTCACTCACCCAGCCACGCCGGCATTCAGGGCCACATAATAGTACTGTAGGTGCGAGGCGAGCGGTAGCAGCAGAGCTCGCGCTCACACTCGCACACAACCTGAAACTTCTGAGAGCAACAGAATGTAGAGGGACGGTGGAATGGCGAAGAAGGATATGAAAGGATTTAATGAACAAGATGTCTAAAGGAGAATTCAATGGAGAGGCCAGATAAGGTTCCAAAGTCGTTAAGAGTGGGCAGTGAGTGGCGCGTCTGCGTCTTTAGGTGTAGACGACAGAGCAGTAAAAAACCCCGCTCGTATCCTCAACCTTTCATGAGGGAAGCCCTAACACCTCCTCGGTGTGAAGCCTTTATCACTTTTCATATTCAAATTTCTGAGTGAAATGTCAAAGATGATAGACATATCGCATTTAACTTTTTTTTTCTTTCTGTTACACCAGCCAGCTCTAAAATGCTTTTCACAGCCTGGTTTTAAAGGTGGAAATAGCCTCCGGGGCTCTTGTTAGTGTGTACTTTCAAGTGATTATTCATTTCATGAAAAAAGGCTTTGAGCTTGTGGTCAAGCTTAACATTTACTTACCTAATAATATGACCTTTTTTGTGACTCGGACAAAGCTGACTGTATTCACAGAAGTACGATTTATGCAGCGGGACAAAGCCTCGGATAACCTGTGGCTACATGATGTCTATCTGTTTCACTCGTCCTTATTTCCATATTTATTTTAATTAGAGTTTGGCAGAGTATTGTCCTTGGGGATAACTATTATGAAAATTATTCCAATATCCTAATATATAAAATTAGAGCTGCACTGTGTATGCTGTGTTTTTTTTCTTCTTTTTTGAACTTTCTAGTAATAAATTATAAACTCACACAGTCAGAGTGAGGAGCTAGCCCATATCTTTTTTTAATTTTCTAAATGCAATTCATTGCTCCGTACTCGGATTCAAAACACTAATTAATTTGTATTTGATAATTTGCCCACTTTCATGGCGTGACATGAGTGCATTTTTTTTCTTTTTTAAACTTTGCACTGCATGCACAAGTTTAATTAAGTGAGAACTCTTCACATTATCAACATTGTGAATTGTACAATTTTGAAGGAGGAGGGAAAGAAAAAAAATGGAGGTCTGCGAGGCTCTTTTTCCACTCGTCCTCTCCATTCTCGCAAATTCCTGCATAAAAGAACATTTTCCGAATTGAGAGGAGCAATTGCTGGAGGAGGTATACATTTCAAGTTAATTTTACATTGACCTTGTAAAAGGGATTGCGAAAGAGCGTGGATAAGTAAAATAGTAATGAAAAAAAGAATTAACGCACCTTCATCTGCCTGCACTGAACTGTCTCACTTACGGAGCACCCACTCCTCCTCTCAGCTTCGGTACAGTCACACCGTACAGACGCCTTTTATGGACACGTTGCCGGCCTACATTTGAGCTAAATTGTACATTAAACAAGATTAATGAGATTTTGGTTTCAGGGGGCTGAGTTTTAGCATGTCTGTCGCTCGGCTACTGGAAAGAATTGTCTTCATTTTATGTCCCGACCATGAAGAATTGTGCACTTCTAAATTCCTTCACTAAGCCTTCTTTATTAACTCTGAAAAACTTAAAATCAAGCCTTATCTGCTCGAGCAGTCAAGTAGGACAGTGTTCGTGTGAGCGTAGCTGATTTTGTGTTTTGAAAGTCATTATCACAGAAATCTCACCTTCACTCTGAGTTTTGCGCTCTGCTCTTTTTTTGAAAATAAAGCAGATTCACAGAGATTTGTGTTTTGGTTTAGGACGGACTCGCTCGCTGAACTACTTTTGCTTTGCGTTTCATCTCACATATTACGGCTGAATGTCTTATCATGTATTTGTTATTCAGGTTTCTTAAAAGTTAATACAAAAAAGCGTCTATATCTAATTGATTTACTAATTATAACTTCATGCAAACTTTGGATTTTTAGTTTTATAAGGTTTTATAAGGTATATGGTTTGAATAAACCACTATCACTGTGGCCTGGTTAAACCACTAGTGGGGTAGGATGGAATCTATCCAGTGAGGTATACTTTTGACCCTGTGTGGATCACAAAAAAAACCCAAATAAATTCAAGCTTTTGTACCTAATTCTTCTTTTCCAAAGTTAGGAAAGATGCATGGATTCATCCATGTCCTGTTCCTTGTGTATAACAAGCCCTCTTACCCAGCTCACCAATTATAATGCTACTAGTTCAGATGAAACATACAACATGGTTATCATAAACAAATTAAAGAAACACACAACAGACTTGTTAACGAAACAAGGGAAATACTAACATCAAATGACAGCATGTGGAAGGTAATTAAATTACCCCTGTCAGTATAGCAGCCTGGTAATCCATGCTCATTGGCATTGCCTATGTGTTGTGTATTGTCAGAACAAAATTACCTGGTTAAGGTCTTGTCAAGCTTTTTCTCAGTTAATTAATTGTTTGCAGAATACATAGAGACAGAAGAGCAACTGGTCGCCCATGCAGGGTACCAGGTATGGTGCAGTGCATCTGCTACACCAAGTGGACACCCAACAGCTGTCCAAGTTTTCAGTCCAAGTAACATCATATTGGCAGCCAAAAAAATACTTTAATTACACTGACCCTTGCCTAAATGGGCCTTTTCTATGCATAAATTACAGTAATACTTAATGCTTATAAAGGGGTCATTTGATTGTTGGGGTTTCCTCTGTATTATTGCAGGGTCTTTACGTGGTGGTGGATAAATTCAGAGAAGCTAAATATGGTCTTTTTGTTCTCCATACAGACTTCCTTACTTGAATGCATGTTTGGTAAAGAACCAAAGCATCTGAACAGAAACCTACAAAAATGATCATCCCCTCATTACGTATCTTGAATTTTCCTATGAAGATTAGGACATGTTCATTAATTCATTCTTCATTAACGAATTCGTTCAGCACGTTAAGAACAACATGCTTTCCACCTGCTTTGTATGTTAAATTAAATTCGTTATATCTCTTGAACAAACTATCAGTCTTTCCTCTTTGCTATTCGTTGACTAAAATCTCAAGCACAATCCTCTCGCTGTCGGATCGCGAAACCATGTCGACCTCCGACGTGTCCATTTCCCCTTTCATTAGCTTTTCGTTTTGTTCATCTGTCACAGTACAAAAAAGTTGACGGAGTCCTGGCTGGGCCCCAAGCCCAGAAAATCATTTAACAGTCCAATCAGAGCAGGGGCCGATCCCAACACAGCCATTAGGGAAACCTGAGCACCTACCCGACCCCCGTCTCTCACAGCCTCTTTGACGTTTTAGACGCTCTACAAATTGAGCATCATCCTCAAACCCTCAGCAGCCATTTTGTCAGTGACGGGTCCAGGAAAGAAGAGGGAGTGAGAACAGACATGAAAATGATGATCATTGGGTTTATGGAAGAGATGGGGAGAAAGAGATAGAAATTAAATATCCCCGCCGACTAGAAGGAGGACTCTAATTCTCCTCCCTCCCCTCCTCGTCTCCTCTCTGAACCCCAACCCTCAGTTCACTGAATCAAAACCGTGATAAAACCCTATTTCTCAGCTTTCATTCTTTCACTCGTCCTCTTTTCCTCTTCGATCCCACCACAAGGGAACACTCAGACCTTTGTTCGCTGAATTGGTTTTCAGATGTTATTTTTTCTTCACTCTTTCTTTCCCTAAGAGCATGTGATTAAAATCACCTCAGTCGTTTAGCACTGATGCCTTTTGTCTCTCCAGTCCCATTCTGCTAAGAGTCAGAGGGCTTACCACTCTACATCTCACAGGTAGGACATAATAGGATTTCACCGCCGCGCTTCCCATCGGTCCGCATATTTAGAGTTTAAATACATGCATATGTATAAATTAAGGCTCAAGGTAATAATCACAGCTTTTAATAAGAAGCAGGGTATAATTTTAACTTTTAAGTCTGCAGGGAGTGAAAACTACTGGGAATATGAATATTTTCCATGGCCAAACATGGCTGTGTTTGGCCAAAGTTATAGCACTTTCACAAAGGTTGTATAGTACCGCTCTTATTCCTGAAGAACAAACACAAGTTATTCATGAGCACGGGTTGGCGCGTACGACTTCAAGCTGTAAAACTTAATAGAAAGAGAACAAAATGATGACTGTTAACTCGATGAGTAAATGGTAAAACTTTGCAAGTCGAGCTCTTTTTAACCTTTTGATATTCATTAAATAATGAAAGTATCCTCAAAATTGTCATTGAATGTCATCTGGGATTCAGCAGAATCAGAAGTGTCACATTTGTGTTCTGGTGATGGTTTGTGATGCAGATGCATATAAACTTTATATGTAACAGCAGAGGCAAAAAATATCATGAACATATATGGAAGGTGCAAGATGACTTAATAAAAATCTTTATATTTAATTGCTTTCTTGTCGCTCAATGAAAAGCTTCCCTGGAACTGAAATCATAAACTAACAAGTAGCAGAGCTGTTGCAAATGCATGATCAGATGAACGTGCTTTATACTTGGTATTTCTAAATTTAGTCACGTCCTTGTGCTAAGTTCAGAATCGGTTGTTAATTCAAAAAGGTTATTTGTAAACACACAGTCCGACATCGACTCCAGAGGACACCTCTCACGTGTCTCAAGCAGTGACCTCTGCATGACCTCTGCACAGCATTGAAAAAACATCAGGTCAGATGTATTCTTTCACCTGGAAAGGCTGATGCACGGGTAGTGCACATACTCGGATATTTACCGTCTCTATTCTCACGTGTGAACGTTTGACATTAAACAGCGCTTACATGCTCGAGCTGGCAGGGTAACGACTTTTACCCTGGTACTCAGGGTAATGTTGAGGAAAGTTCAGGGCTGCAGTACGGCTTCAGAGACGCAGGAGATGGGAACAGGCCGTATATTTATGTTTCTCTAAAAAGAAGTATCTTTTTAGTATCTGAACTTTATCAGCACTCGCATCCTGTGTCATAAATACCAAGCTATATTTAGCTCTGAAGGCTTTCAGAAGCCTCAAGTGAACAGAAATGGTGCAGCTTTGGCTTTTTTGTTCAAGGCTGTCTTACAGAGAAAGTATAACGAATGGTATCCATAACAGGAATCTGACATTTTAACCTGGGTACAGTAGTTGAGATCATTTGTTTTATCTCTTAATGTTGTTGTGGGTGGTGCTGCACTGATGTAACGGTGATGACTGGAGTTGTCAAATGCTATCAAAACGCTATTATCCATAACCCCCCCGCCACATCCTCCCCATCTCCACAAGTCATTAACTAAAGTTTATGATCACAGGCTCACCTTAGCCTACACACCCACAGTGAAGGTGAAAGAGAAAACTCTTTTCCTATCGTGCCTTTCTTCTTTTTCTCAGTCCTTCCTCCTACCTGTCTTCCTCTTGGTTCAGCCGCCAAAGGCCTTGATTAATGATCTGCTTTAATTAATACCTTTACAGTACTTAGAGCAAAGACCTTGCAATTAGCATTGGCCTAAAGAGCGTAATCACCTGAGCTCATCCAGATCCTTATCCACAGACTGACTGACTGACTAACTAAATGACTGACTGCTAGGCAGGGGGAGCATGTGTAAGCTTGCATAGTGTAGATGTTCGTTTATTTTTCTCTGAGGTATTGTGAAATCACTCTTAGAACTCAAATCCAACTTTTTATAGGGAGGAAAAATAATTTTGGCACACTGTGCACTGCAGTAGCCTGAGGTGATATCTTACTTTCCATAGTCTACCTTTCAAATACAGGGAGATTTTCCAAAGTGATCCGCCATTTAAATTTAAAGCGATATAAAAGCTAACACAAAAATCAGGAATGTCTCTAATGTCTTTTCATTAGTTTATGATCGACACAGCAGAACCTGTTCGTTTATCATCTTCTTGGGCACATCAAAAATCCCTTTCACACGACATAAATAGGCCTTTGTACAGTTTAAAAAAAAATTCAGGTTCTGTGTATGTGAACCATTACATACCTCATTCGTCTCACTGGAGCAAGACAAGCTGGCCAGATAACAAAACGCCATAACATTACCTCACAGGCCAGAATTCAAAGTGGCGCGGGGGCATTTCAAATATTTTTGTTAACATGACGTCTGTATATTTTTGCTTCTTTTACTTTACTTACACTCAGCGGTCTTTAGGGTCCCTGAGCAGGTTTCACCATGAACATCCAGGTTGTCTTGTTACCCTGACCACTGCATGCTGTGGTGGACTCAGGAGCAGCAAGTGTGATGGAGTGCTTATTACTCTAGCATGTCAACATGCTAATATTTGCTAATTATGACAAAAAGTACAAAATGAGCCTGATAAATGTAGGCAGTGGAATGACGATGACCAAGCAAGTTTTAGGGAAACATGAGCATGGACTGAGATTGGCTGGTTGGAGATGGATCTCATGGATGGGATCATTCTATCATGAGCATAGCAAGGACGTAGCTTCCGTTTCTGAAAAGAAAGGTCAAAGCAGAAGTTGGTTGATCTGATATCCTCGTGTTGGTGTTGTTCCCAGACCATCATGAAAATGTTGTTCCAGGTTCATCATTGCAAGTGACCAGTCACATTGTTGTGACGTTATTCCTTTGCGCGCCAAGCCATTCGTGCATTTATAAAATTCCAATGTTGCAAGGACAATATCAATTCTGCTTACTGTTTATTAAAGGGTTACGGTTAGGGTTAGGGTTAGGGTCAGGGTCCGTTGATCGGCGGACAGAGGCAGTTTCATGCAGTTTAAGTACAGTTTTTTGTTTTTCCCGAAGTCGCAAAAGTATGACGTCACAACATTCTGATTGGTCACTTGCAATGTTGATCCTGGAACAACATTTAGTATGATGATCTGGGAACAACACCAACACGAGGATATCAGATCATCCGCAGAAGTTTCCTAAACCTGCAATGCTTCTAATGGCCAGGAGGGGGTATCTCCTCTGGTTGTATAGGTAAGCTGTCCTTGGCTCTCTTGATCTGTGACACAGCAAACACTGCCCTGTTGAGTTTATAGTCCCAGTCAGCAGTTTTAACTCCTGCTGGATAAAAGATTGTATAAATTACGCCCCCTTTTGAAGTCAAAAAGTTAAAGGATAAGGCAAGGAAGTGCCTTAGGGTGGACAGACATGTAGCGGTGTATGACCAAAGCAGTCAGCCACTGATGCAGCCACCCAAGCTATGTCTATCTTTTTTATACAGTCTGTTAAAATGACACAAAGTGAGCAATGACTGATGGACCTGGGTGGACTAGACGTGCATGTGTGTGGGAGGAAGTAGTGGAAGTAAATGATTCAATTATTTATTTGCTTTTGCAGTAGAAACTGTTTAATATGTCATCCCTTAGTCACTGGTTATGCAGTAAAGTTTGCAGTTTGTTTCCGATTCATTCCACAATCCGCCTTAATACCTATTACTACAGAGCACATAAAGACGACTGCTTTATTTATTTTTCTGTTTGTTTTAATGGGAACTGGAAAGAGCAGGCAGCGAGGGGGGTGGGGAGATGGGGGAATCGCGGCATTAATTACAAACTGATTAGAGGCTCCTTTTGCAGGAGGCTGTATCATTTAATTGAGGGGAAAATAATGATCACAATTCCAGCAACTTCTAATTAGAAAAACAGCTCAAAATCTTATCAGGGCAGCTTGATGCATGTGGAACACACACTGCTTTCGCTTGTACACAAAAGCGCAGACACACACACACACAGACACACATACACATCTGGAAATAAACTGTTTCTATGGAGTGTATTCTCTTTTTTTTTCTTTTCTTGCTGGGATACACACTCGTGCAGGCGTCCCACTCTGAGACAGAGGAGCCAGTTTAAGCACATCAAGTCAACGGCGGATTATGTTTGTAGATATTACCCGAAGAATCAGCGGTGCGCTTTCTCAAAAGAGACACAGACAATTACAGATCTGATAACCCCTGAGTTGCATCGCAGTCGTTGCAGTGTGTTTACACTATCTGACATGGCTGAAACAACAGCACAAATAAGAACAGAGAGAAGATTCTCATCTCAACTTTCCTGACTTGCCGCTTATCACAAACCACAAAAATCACAGTGTCAGACAGAAATTGGAATGGAACCAAAAAGCCAAAACACACACACACACACAGATACACACAAAACAACAACAACAAAAAATCAAACCAGCATTACATCAAATTTTTCATCCTGAGATTCTGTATTTATTGGCGGCGGCTGGGAGTCTTTTGTAATACTTAAAAGGATATTTCCACACAGATAAACAACAGCTGGAAGAAACCTTTCCAAAATGGTTTCTGTTAAATTGGCAAACATTGGTTTGTGTGTCTATGTGCAACCTCGGGGTAGGGGGGTGTTTATTGCATACAGTATGTGACTCATGTTGCGGCTGTGACGATCAGGCACTGCCTCACTCTCACTGAAGGACGTATTAGCTTCCCCGCGGGTCATCGCAACACTTCCATAACGTCCCAAATGGGATTCTCATTCAACAAGAGTCGCGCTGAGTGGGGGGTAACTAAATATTTGTTTACTGTCTTTGCTGCTCATGAAATTTATACACACACAGCTCTATGATTAATAGGCAGTTTTGTCATTGGTATTATTAATGGGAAACCGCCTGATTTATGGGCCACGTCTAGACACACTAACTGCTTTTTGCTCCCTGGCAGCCGATCAACTGATCAGCTTAAATGTGAGTTTGTGCGTCTTTGAAACAGACAGGCGACGGTTTTGTTGCCATTAATCGACTCTGTGTGTTGTTGCTCGCTTGCTTGCAGGGTGAAAATGAGCGCTGTGTATGTGGGTGGCTTCTCCAATTCTTTATAAACAGAGTCATTACAGTATATTAGGCAAGACAGCAGTAAATCAGCTCGCTGACAGGCCTGGCAGAACAGCACAATTGATGGCACCGAGTTGAAAGAAAAAGACGGGCGGCACAGACTAATATTTGATATTGCACTCTCAATTGATTGACTGTATATTTGCAGCTGTCATAATGGGGTGGTTGCAAAATTTCACTCAGAATGAATTGAATTCAAAACATCCACTCTCCTGCTTTTTTTTCTTCTAAAGATCCAAAGCTTAACAGCCAGCAGCCATATTTCTATCCAAAATGGTGAGAAAACGACTCATTACAATACATCAGTCGCACAATTGCACAAGCACACACACACGTGTACACACACACACGTGTACACACACACACACACACATCATCATCATCATCATCATCATCATAAAGGTATCCACTTGAGGAGAAATTGGAATCGGCCACTCCCTTGGATCAGTCAGAGTATTCCTTTACCATGCTTCTCAGGCTTGGATTAGGATGCTGTGGCGTTTTGTGTGTGTGTGTGTTTCGGGAAGGGAAGGGGGGTCAGGGCTGAGTCTGTCCAGGGAAAGTGTCTGCTTGGCCATCGCTGGCTGAGATGTAAACCTCGCCGGTAGTGTGCTGAAAACCGACCGTGTTGTCGCCGGCTGCAGAGCCAAAATCACTGATGCATTTTCGAAAGAGCCCCCCGGTGCCTGACAGGATGGGGCTGTTAGGCAAACGCACACGCTCACACATGCACACACACGCACACTTGTGAACATGTACAATGCTGTTGCGTGCGCACGCACCTTCTCAAACAATGCTCAAACAAAAGTGCAGGCATATAGCGTAACACTTTGCCAAAGGTACACCCTTGAATGCGAACACACTCACACACACATGCACATAGTATACGTGTGCTTATACACACACACGCACACACACACAGAGCAGCGAGCCGAGTCGATGTGCCAGGTGGCAGAGGGAGGCTCTCGGCTCAGAACGAGCCGAGAGGAGTAGGAGAGGCTCTTGGCCGGCCTTGAAAGCGAGAGGCACAAACGACAGCGGCGATGCCCAGGTTTGGAAACGGCCAGGGGAGCCCTGGAGGGGTTTCCTGAGCATGCGAGCAGGGAGGATGGGAGGGTTGCTGGGATGGTTTTTGGGCTGCTTTTGGGCTGTGGTCAGCCCCCTCTGTAACAGAGAAGTGTGATCCCAGACACAGCTGTCCTGTTCTGAGCCGGACCTTCTTGTCCACAGGCCCAGAGCTACGGTAGGAACAAGGATGCTGCAGTGGGTTAAGACTGGGCTTACACACACCTCATTGTTCCCCACATCTGTGCTAGATACCAAATAAGATGTACTTTTGTTTTGGGTTTTTTTTCCCTCTCTAAGCTGTGTGTGTAGCATGCTGGGTTTAGGACAAACGGTATGCTAATTATCTCAGGAATAGAAATACAACACCTGGAGATAAGAAGCTGTGTGTTCGCACCCGGCCCGCTGAGGTGATCAGATAAGAGAGCTGACTGGATATAGTAACCAGATGGATCAGCTACCTAAACAGAAGGAAAAAAACACAAAACATGAATCTTACATGAAACTGAAGGAAAAGGAAATCTGCAAAGAAAAACCTTGTAATGCTTAAAACACATCCCAAAGATACACCTCCACTGGTTATTTATCGGCTGCCGTAAACTTTAAACCACAAGGGAGCTTCCCATCTCACGGTATCCATTGTCTGTGTTGCCCCTGAACTCTCCAAGTACCACAAACAGGATCATGTCCCGGTGGAGGAAAACTCTAAGAAAGGACGACTGTGAAGAGGAGACAGGTGAGGGAGGGAGGGAGGGGTGAAGAAGAAGAGACCAGGTGGAGGAAGGCTAAGGATAAGGGGAAAAAAAGGGAAAGGAAGGGAGTGAAAGATGTGAATTAACAGAGTGCCGGTGAGGTATTCTGGTTGGGGCAGGCTCACGTAAAGTGAGCTGTGGGGCGTGTAAAGTGAGCAGGGGGCTATTTGGGTCGTTTTCACATGGAGCCTGGCCAGACTCCAGAACTGAGCGAGGGACGAGAGAGTGTGTGGGAGAGAGAGAGACTCCTAATGGCTAAGCCTTTCACTAGGCCACACTGCAGTGAGCCGTAATTGAAGGTAATTGTTGGGAAGAGCCGACACACACAGCTTCTCCACTGTTCCCCGGGCTGAGATGGACAAGCCTGGGATGACAGAGCGGGAGAAAAGGAGGGAGGGGTGTTGAGGGTGAGGACCGCGGGGAGGCCAGGTGAGGGGGAGAGAAAGAGCGGGAGCATAGAGGGAGATTGCATTACCCCACCTCCACCGTCCCCAACTGTCCTACACGGCATTTGTCTGCTCGCACAATTGCGTAATTGTGTCCCCGCTAAATGGTCCGAAGGGCTGCTGCAGCGTCTTGGATGCAGGTGGGCAGAGCTCGGATGACACAGCGACGCACTGAAAGAAGACAGAGAAAAGACACGGTGAAAGGAGAAGAGACAGAGCTGGATGTTAGAATGCCAGCAGCTCATGATGGGACAACAACTTTAAAATAATAAAAAAACAAAAAACTATTTTTTTTTCTTGATGAAGGCTGCACTGCAGTCCACTAAATGTGATCTTTTTTCTTTGAAACCCTCCAATGAATACATTTTTTGCTCTTTGTCACACACATACACAGACATTAAAAAAATATTTCATGAGGTTGTGCTGAGGCAGTGATGTTCACGTGTGTGAGTCTGAGCACTCAAGTGTGTATGTGTGTGTGTGCGCGCGCGTGCGTGCGGGCAGGAGATGGAGGAAATCACCTTCCCCACTTTGCCTAGCCTCCTCGGTTGGATGGGTTTAGCTCCATGAGCGCACTGGAGCAGGAAATCCAGATTCGCAGCCTATCAGCGAAATAGCACATATATGACTCCCTGGCCTAAGACGGTCTAATCACGCCTGCCAACCCCGCTAACTCCACCACCATCATCACCAGGCGCCAGATTGACTCCTGAGCCCAAATCGCAGCTCCTGCTTTACGCCATAAAATGATTCCTGTATTGGTTTCCCCTTAAACCTGGTGAAGCTAATGCAATGTAATGTAAAAATTAGAAGCACAGTGCTACTGTGCTGCGTGTCAGCAAGTGCAGATTTGACTGGACAAGGCCAGGGGAGGGAGGGCGAGGCCGGCCGGACTTACCGAAGGGGGGAGGTAAAAAAAAATCAACCCAATTACCCAGGCGAGTTACTGTTCTGCAGCTTCTTGCGAGTAAAGGCTGATGAATGTGAAATGTTGTAATTTGCGAGTGCTGATAGTGACAGAAAAGTAGCGCTAGATTCAGTAGAATTAGAATTAGAGGAATGAAAGACAGGATCCGATTTTCCCTATCAGAAGTTTTTTTTTTCCCCTCAGCTTCTTCCTGCTAAATACGCTCGCTCATCTTTTATTTCGAATGTAACCTTTTTGCCTTAATTACCGAATATCTGTGATCCGGAGTCCTGCGTCGCTGTTGGCATCGGGGCGGGGGCTAGGGGGAGGCTTTCGCTGGACACACACACACACACACACACATACACACAAATGCATTGGGACAAGCTTTGATAATTAACCAAGAAAAATGAACTTTAATTCTTTCTTTTCAAATGCTAGATCTGGACCATAATTACTGCCGTGTAATTAAAAGTCCCAATCAATCTTTTTTGGGGGGATTGCAGAGTCTCAATGAAAGAACAGGAGAAATTAGACCTTAATCCTCAGAGCACTGTCTCCCATCGCACCCCTCACTTCTCATGTCTCCTTCTTGTATGTTGTTGAAGTGAAGGTTCGCACACAATTGCACTGTCACACACTTTTTACATTTCAACCCCCAACCCTGAAAAGACAAACCTCGTTTTAACAGGAAAAGCTTCCCCCCCCCCCTTTTTTTCACCCTCCACCACCCCCTTCCTCACCACCTCCTGCTAAAAATGTCTAATATAATATAGACCATTATGTTCTTTAAAAACTCATTACACCGTTTGAAATGGGAATCTTGGGAAGTCTGTTTAAATATTGCCTCCTCCACATTGTGTGGAGACGGAGGGGGAGACACATCGAGGGACGTGGCATGCAATTAAGAGCAGAATGGATTAGTTTCCTTTTTAAAGTTATTGAGACACAATGAAGGGAGAAGCTTTCTCTGTTTCTCCCCACCACCCCCACTTCCATCCTCTGTATTGATGGCTCCCCTGTAAGCCCCTCCGCTTGCCCTCGCCCAGTTAATGACAGTTTGCATTTCACACTACAGGAACCAAGGAAAACCCTTTGGCCTTTTCGCTGTGAAGAGTGAAGAGATAGACCATGCAAGAGAAAAGAGGTGTGACAGAGCCGTTTGACTTTGTAGGTCGTGGCTGTCGTGGTGTGGAGAGGAATTAGCCCAAGACAAACATGTCAGAAATGTTAAAAGGCATTACTGCTTTCACGTGTCGTAACAGCCCATTCTTCTCTTCTCTGGAAGTCACAGAATCCGAAAAGTTTGCAGTGAGCCAGAAATTACTTACTTACTGTATTTCTGAGGCCTGCTACGCAGTAGCTCTGGCTTCCTTAAAACTGAGCTGTCAAAAGCAAAGCCTGCGCCTGCTTTAAGTGGGTAAGTTGATTCCTGGGTACATTAAGGTTTGATTGCATACAAGAGCAGCTGATTTTTTCATATTGTGAACAAATAAGTTGAAATCAAGAACATGCACTCATTCGATACCTTTTTTTGCTTTTAGAATTTAAAGGATGTTTCCCACTGATTACCAGTTAGCATGCTTGTAGCTTTCATGTGGGAGTCATGCTCGATGTGTTAAATGGTAAATTCTGGGAATGCAGTGACATTAAAAGTTACATATGGGGCAAGAAACGGAAGAAATACCTTGCAGGCATGTGAACGTTGTAATGGACTGCGTGAAAGTTAACCACAAAACTGTTTGTGTCCCTTGTAGGAGGTATGTTTTTTCCACTTTGCTTGACATTTGAGCTAGCGAGAGTCATAACTGTTGCATAAGCTACTGTCATGTTTGTTTCAGGTCATGCAGATTAATGCGTGACGCCAAACGCTTTAAGAACGGGAGCTACTCTTCAGTTTCCTTCACTAACAGATTTCCACAGAATGGCAGCTTAAGTTCCAACTTTTTAACTTCTTTTCAGTGTCTGACTGTGACAATGTCATACTAACAAATACTCAGCGGCTTCACTTGTGTCAGCTAATCAAGACACCACGGCTGAAACGTGTCCGTTACACGGTTTGCAAGACTACTTGTGATTCTGTTTGGACCCATTTGCTCATGCTTCGCTGTCTAACCGTGGGGAATCATAACTGACTGTCCCCTTTTAAATGTTTATACTCAATTGTGGAGACACTTACTGTTAAATTCCCCCATTATTGGGCACTCTATACATATATGTGAAGGTTATAGAGCTTGACTTTGCCTGGTAACTGTTTTATTCACAGCTCACCTTTCGCGTCTTCTGACTTGGAGGCATAAAGTTCTAAAGAAGCAAAATTTGTAAAAACCCAAGGAACTAAATGGCATTGAGGTGGCCTACATTGCTCTTAAACCAGTAATATCATTCTGCATAGGACCTAAAATGCAGGGCTTATGATTAAACACCAAGCATATATTAAATTAAACCATCCCCCCCTTTAAAAGAAGAGGTTAAAAAACTGCATTAATCGTTTCAGGTATGAGAAACGGTATGATAATCAGCCTCGTTTGGAGTCTATCCTGCTGCGCATACGTGGTCCACTAATCCAAACGCAGCTCCTCTCCTGCACCTGAAAGCCCTCCTGATCCCGGCTGAATTCTAATGATTGAAATGAAAGGCATCAGCATGCCAAATCACATAATGGAAAATCCAGAACAAACGCTTCGACCCCCCTGGCCTTTACTTTCACCGCACCACATCTTATTTGACTCCTTATCCTATCAGCAGAGGTGTAGACGAATGGGAACAAAAGTCAGATGTGCTTTATGCTTTGCATGAAGTCTTGTTGTCCTTAATAGAGTACAAGGACTTGGAGTGATAGTGCAGTTTGCCGATATTCTTCATTGAAAAAAATATTGGTTAATAAGTGTGTTCCAAACGCATATGCTTAAGGTCAAAATGACTGATGATTTGGATGTTTATCAAAGTAGCAGATAAATATTTAATCTCCTAGATGCAATCATAAACTTCTGAGGCTCTGAATCTAAATCATAAAGTGATTCAAATTTGGCCGATCTCCTCTTCAAGATATTCTCTTTGTGCAGAACGGACTTTTCTCTAGCCCAGCTGCACTTGTGCATCGAGGTGATCTCCCTTAGTGTCACAGTGAGCCTCAAACTTGAACAAGTTTGCAGATTGTCAAAAAACTTGTGCATGTGCCAACGTTTGAGTAGTTTGCATGAAAGTTGTGTTAGTTTCACACAAAAGCTGATGTTTGCTCTCAGTTTGACATTGAGTCTCAGACATGCTCGTACAAGAGGTCAGAGTGGGAGGTCAAGAGAACAAGCTAAAAGCTTGTCAAATTAAAACCTTGCAATTATATGGTCACGGCTTACATGCAGTGCTAGAAATATGTGAAAATTGGAACGATGGAGAAGCCCAGCAATGTCTTTGTTTTCTGTAGTTTTGTGGCCTGCTGATAGCCCATACCTATCATGACAGATTTCTGCCTCTTTAACGCTTATAAGTACTGACCACTTATGTAAATAATGTCATTATTAAAGAAATAGTTTGACACATTAATAAGATTTTGTGTAGGATTTTTTTTTAATATTGCATTTAACTTATTCATAATATCTAAATCTTGATGGTATTTTGGACTTTCCTATCTTGGTGTACAGTACAGTTCTGTAAAACAATTTCCAGCACTTCTCACTGCAATGTGAACATGGCAGAATCTCAGAAAACGTTTTTTTGTGGACCCCTTCTCTCTGTCATACACACTCACACACTCGCACCGTGGTGCTCCATCACTCCTGCCACCCCTTCATCACGGCAGAGTAGCCTAATCACTCACTCTGTATCCTAACCAAAACAAAATGGTGCCAACCAGTAGCTTTTAGCTGTGTTTACACTCCTAACTCCCCACCTTCCCACAGCCTCCCCTTTCCCCCTCCTCCCCTGGTGGCTCGTGGCGGCATGGGTGATTAATTTGGGCCGTGCAGACAGGTAAACACAGGCCTATTTACATGGCTTACCAGCCACCATATTTATACTCAACAGGACTAAGCTTCAGATAGAATATCCTCAAAGCTCCATCTGTTTATTTTCTCTAACTGCTCCTTCAGCTCCGTCCTGACACCCGTCCTCTACCTTCCTCTGCCTCCCCCTCATTCTAAGCCCAACTTTTGCTTCTCCCTCCACCTCCTCTGACCTCGCTTATGCTTGGGTCAGATACAGGGCAGTTTTTGCCCTCTTCCTAGTATAAACAACTAGTCATTTTATGTATTTCCAGTAAAATAACGCACCTGTGATTGCGAGGAAGCCTTACATACCAATATGTAGAGCTTGGGGGAGGGGTTAAATTATAATTAGGTCCAAAATTTGACAACCTGCTGGTCCATGTTTACTTTGAATAAACAAAGAGCTCCCATAACAAATGAGAGTAAAGCAAAAAGCTACAGATATAAAACAGTATTTAAAGTAATTATAGATATATATTATTATAGATGTTCTACATTACAGATATAGAACAGTATGTAAAGTCTGTATCCAACTGCTGAAAAAAAGCATATGTTAGAGACATTTCCAGTATTCAGATAGTTAAAAAAAATATGAGCACATTAAAAAACAGTTCTGTGCAAAATTGTGCACACGTACCAAAAGTACTCTGAACATGTAAGATCTACATATCAGAGTAATGAAAATCTCTGCATGAATGATATGATTAGAAAAAGATGCTGATGTTCTAAAATGCTTCTTACAGGTTATTTGATTCTAGGTATTCCCAGGTTCAACTGACCTTTAAAAGGTGAAGTGATATGGCTCCTTGACACCTTTTACTTAGGGTTTTTTTTCCCCTATAAATATGTAGGGTTTCTCTTGTGAATGATTAATGCGAAACTGAATTTTTTTCCGAATTACCTTTAACCTTGCTGGCCTTAATACAGCGTCACAGTAAGAGCAGCACATTAGTGGCGTCCATGTATTGCAGGGACTCACTTCACAAATCTAAAAATAGGGCAATCAGTACTAGTCTAACAATGACACTAAGCCTGTTAAGATAATAAACACATGGAAGATGTCCTAGTCAAACAATAGGTTGCATTCTCCCAGAGTGTATTCACACAGAAATGTACATGCCACTTGCATACGATAGGGATCCTCCCCCTACACACGAAATGTAGCTTAAAAATATATGTGGCAGTACAATGGACGTGCTCCAAGTCATGCCTCACATACCTTCAGCATGCCAACATGCCTTACCTGAGGTCAGCATGCAGACACCGGGACATGCGGTTCCTTTGCGGAGCTACGCAAGTCTTCACTCAGCGATGTGTGGAAGATGTTGGCAGATGCTCAGGTTCAGAGGTGTCATTCTGCTCTGCAAAGACAAGTGCTGTCAGCATTTAAAATGGCCTTTTACTTGATATATAATGATGACATGTTCTCTTTAAACTCAATAGATTTTAACACTTGCAATAGCTTTCCTTGATGATTACTCTCACATTAACCTAAATCTGCTTTCTTCTCTTAAACCCATCTACTTTAACACTCACAATACTGTAAATGTGCGTCATTAGCCTGTTTTAATCAACAGGTAAAGCATGGTGAAGTAATCTCGAGTGGAAATATCTTTTTTCTCCTTCTGTGTCTCAAGTGGATTGTTACTGATGAGGACGCCAGTGGGAGGAGGGAGGCTAGGGGAAAATCCACAGACGCAAGCCCTGCTAAGTGGTATTAACCATACATGCAAAATAAATGCAAGCGGCATTAAATATACATGCAGAATCATACTTGGTGTATGAAAATCGTGTATGTGCGATCACTAATTTAATTACTGATCCACAGATTCTTAGTCCGCAATCCGTTCTTTAAAGATTTACTTTATGCCCAATACTGCAAACATATCATACAAATGTTTTCTCTTGCTGTGAATCCCATCATGCCTTTGGGCAGGGATAATTACTTATCAACACTAGAGTTCCTTAAAGGGGTGTCCAAGAGCACACAGGCTGTCTGTTTGTCTGGGGATTTTTATTCCACCACCTCGTGGAGATGATTTGTCTATTATCTCCGGTGGATTTGCTCCTCTCTTCATCTGCAGCGCATTACTGCAGTCATAAAGCTGCAAGGTCAGGGGAAAGGCAGGCAGGGAGGGGAGGGAGAGTCTTCTTCCCAGACTTGCCTGCAGTGGAGCTTTACCCAGAAAAGATGTATGATACAGTAAGCCATCAAACACTCGCCAAGCAGTGATAAATCAGCGAGTGTGGTCAGAGGTAAATATCCATCAATACCTTATCATCATCACTGCAATCGAGATGATCATTTTTATGCATCTTAGCTTTACAGATGGGGTCATGGAGGGTGAGTGAAAGGTCTTGAAGGAATAGTGATTTTGTCTGAGTCCTGATCGTCGACACTATAGAAAAGGTGGGTGTAGGTGGATGTATCCATTTGACTGTTAAATAATGATTTAAAGCCTTGATGAAGTGTTAGCTTGGTTAGCAAGGCTTGTCCTCAGACTATATAGGTACAAAGCACAGTTGTCTACTTTGTACCAATACAAAGCAGGTATATTTGTACGTTACTTATTTAGTGTTAAGTATGGTACAAATACTAGAACACCAAAGCTGGAGAGCAAACTTTAATAGGTAGGTAATTGTATTATAAAATGCTCAAAAATACAGAAAGTTCCAATTCAGTAGCTCAATTCAGCTGAGGTGAAGCCAAGAAGACCTCTATTAGCCAATCAACTAGGCCGCCCTTATACAGATGCCATGATGGGCAAATTTTTCATAGTCAGAAATCATCTGTGAAGCAATCATACTTTGTAGAAATGTTTGATGTTAAAACCAGAAGGCATCAAAGTACCAAAATATCAAGATTTACTCATCTTGTCTCCAAAAAGACACAGTTACACCAGTGGCACAAATATGAGGTGGTGATTTCAATCTTATACTTAAGAGAATTTACCAAAAACTCTAGAAAATATCTCCTAGAACACATCTCAGAATAATCTATACCTAAATAAGGATTTTAGTGTAATCATCACCATCAGTAACACAATCCACCATCATCCAGCTCCCAGTAGCCGATGTTAGAATGAGCTGAAGGTAGTAAAGGGTCATCTATTCTATTCTACATGCAGATGCGGTTCAGCTAATACCATACTTCACAGACCAGCCTTAATCAGCCCCTGCACTGACAATGTAATTATGGAAGTGTCCAGGCACTGCAGACAGCCAGGGAATTCTAATTATTTACAAGGCTGAGAAGAGGAGCGCACAGTTCATCTACAACTCTAAAACCTACTCTCAGAGAAGAGGGCAGGACTGCAAACGTTTTTGAAAGGCAGAAATGGAGATGAGCGATAGTAGGGAATTCATAATGAAGAACATACTGAAGAAAATGCAGGAAGTTTTAGGGTTCTTTGCAAATGCATAGTTTCCTCATCATTGAGAGTGGGATGGACAATATATTAGGAACACTTAGGAACTTGAAGTAGAACTTTTCACATTTTTACAGGAAAACTAAAATGAATAAGCTCTGTAGAAGTTGGAATATATGGCAGAGCTTTTTTATTTAATTTAATTTAATTGCACATTGTAGTTCCAAAGTTAATTTAAACTTTATACACCCTTTAAAGCAAACGCCTTCTCATATTTGAGACGTCAATTTTTCGCTCTCCACAGTTCATGGCTATGAATGAGGGTAAGAATGTAGCTCTACCTGTAAATCGACAGCTTTGTTTTCATGGTAATGTCTCTTTCCCTCACCACGCTTGTACAGCTGCATTACTGCACGATTCAATCTGTCAGCGCCCCACTCCATTCTTTCTTCGATCGTGAACAAGGCAAGAAGGTACTTGAACTAAGGAGAAATATTGCTTCAGACTTTGAGGTCGTGCTTGATACCCAGGATCTGAGGGTGTTTTGCACCTGAGACCACCAAACTCGACACTATCCAACCTACAAATTCTTTAAATATATGTATGTATGAGTCAATCTGTGAGAGGTGCAAAAGAAAAAAGTCTGACTTATTACCTGCAATGTTATCCAACCTGTCAGTACAGTTGTTCAGAGACCAAATAGCTGATTATAATGTTCCACTATCCTAAACTCCAGTGCACCCTCCATGGCACAACCTGAGGGATACTGTTTAATGCCTTTTTGAACTCCATAAAACACATGTAGACCAGTAGGGTAAACTCCTGAGCACCCACACATTTACTTGAAGATCTTGATCAAGATGAAAACTCTTTTTTTTTTTCTAAATCTGAGGTTCGAGTAACTTTCCTCACCAATGCCCTGGCCAAGACCTTCCCAGGTAGGCTGAGGAGTGTGATCCCCTCAAAATGGAGCGCACCACCCCAGTTTGCCAGCCCAATGGTACTGTCCCACAGTGTTACAGAGGACAGCCCGACAACATCCAGAGTCTTAAGGGAGAACTCTAAATGGTGTCAGGACTCTCCCTATGTAGTTTCTATGTTGACGTGTATTGCACCTCTAGTGTTGATCTTGGAAGTCAGAGTTGATGAAACATTCCCCAGGATCATCTCAGTTTCCTTTGACATGTGTAGCTTTGTGTATGTCATCATGTAGCTTTTACTAGGACAGCTTTGTACTACAGGAGCCATCAGAACAAAGACTATTAAATAACCTGTTTAACTTTTTAAGATATCTGCTTTCTCAAATCAGTTTGGTAACATGTATAAAATCCCAGGGTAACAGTGCATGTGTAAAACCACTTCAGTAACGGCTTCAGACACCATTCTTCCAAATTCCAAGCGTGTTTGCTCCCTTTAGTTATTTTCAGATACGTAATTTATTTTTTAGTTAGAAGTTCTACGATAATGTCCATCTCACTATACTGAACCTCTTTAAGATCTCTGATGAGTTTAGAAAAACCCCCTCAAAGGATTAGGTTTGTTTAAAATTGTTCAGTGTAGGCATATTAGAAAAAACAGACCAATAACATTTACCTTTTTTTGTATGATTTAATCAAAAAAAATAAATAAAAACTTGAGCTGTAAGTCTGACAGCTAACCAGTAGCCTTACAATGTTCCTCTGCAGCGAGCATCTAACTCAAACACCCTGGGCTTGTAGTCTTTATCCTCTCCACTTCACACGGCAGCTGGAAGAGAGGCAGAGTAGCATCTTTCTTATCAGTGTGTGTATGCCCGAGTACAGTAAAAGCCTAATCTAATCACCACACACTCGCCGCTTCCTCCAGGTGTATTACTGTACCAGGAGTGTAATGCAGAGAGGGAGAGAGGGAGAGGAGGAGAGATAAGTAATATTGATCTGATGTGGCGATTGTCACTCTGTTGCCTGCCTTGAATAGCTAATCTCTTTTCTCACGGGTCAGAGGGAAGAAAAGGCGACGGTGGCAGCAGGTTTAACCACAGCCAATCGACAAATTGTTCTCAGCGAGGGGTGATCAAATACCCAAGCACCGATGTAAAATTGTGTCTCCGAGCTACTGATGGGGAAAGTTTGGGGAAACTTTAGCAACTGGTTGGATTATAGCACCAGAATAAGACACTAAAGTACAATCTGCATCTCAGGTATACATTATTTTCACATTGTTGTGTATAAGCCAGCCACATCTATAGGGCACATGTTAGTGTACTCGTAGTGCTAGGCCTAATCCCACATAAATGGGGAGGGTTGCATCAGAACAAGCATTCCGGATAAAATAAAATATTTGCTGAATCAAACATATAAATAGTCAAGAATAAGATTTCCAAACCTGATCTGTTGGGACCTAGATTAACAACAACCACCGCTGGTGCTGTTGGAATACAAAGGAAGATTAGGACATGCAAAGGATTGGTATGATAGAGAAGGATGCTAGGGACAGGGTGAGATGGAGGCGCTGATCTGCTGAGGTGAAAAAAGCTGTATGTTGTGTTTAGCATTTCGATGTATTCTGTACATGATTTTGTAGGGCATCTTATATTCACTGTGTTAAACCCCTCACAGAGATTTTTTTTAAATGACTAATGGCTTTTCAACATATTTTTACGGCATTGATGAAGGTTTATAACAGAGGTGCTGGAAACGTTTTCTTTGAGACACCGGCTGTGGCTCAGCTAGTTGACAGCATTACTAGTAGATAATGGCAGATGGTTCGGGAAGGTAAATTATCTCTGCCCCACCCAAACCCCCCCAAAAAACACTGATGGACTGTAAGAAAAAGAAGAAAACATCTATGGGAGAAGGAGCACTCGCTCTGTCATCACACGATGTGAAACTCACTGCACTGAAAAGCGTGCATGTTCTCCAGCATCTGTGGGATGGTGCAAAGCAGCTACACTCTAAGTGATGATAAGATAAGATAATCAGAATATGTTGAAAAAAACAATGTATACGCTTTATTCTGCACTTTTTGTACCTTATTTGTAAAGACAACCAAGTAGCAGTTTTATGTATTTATTCTCTAATCTGAGCATTTTTGCTTCATGTTTTTTGTGTAAATTATGCCTAAAATAACAAACTTGTCCCAGAAACAAAATAAAATAAAATACTTTTGAATCTCTTCAAGAATAAAGAGTTGTTTAGTTCATAAGCTCAAGTATTACTTTGCCATGATAAACATCTTTTAAGCCTACAGATTTATCTTATAACGCTTTTGGGGGTGTCCCAACCAGAAGCTTGTGGTCCCTGTTCAGTTTCTTTATCACTCACATCAAACTGAGAGCAGGCCGGTGCAATCCCATGCAGCACCGGTGGTCAGAGGGCAGTTGTGAGTTATGAGTGGGAAAAACGTATTGCTCCTCAACTTTACGTTACCTAAACGAAAGACGATCTCTTGCACGTCCTTCCTTCAGTTCCCTGTTGAAGTACGGTGCAAACTTTGCATTTGCACATCTTTGTTGCTTCTTTCATGTGTCAGCCTGAGCTCTTCTTGTATCTACTCTCCTTCAACCCCCTCCCTCCCGTAGGCACACGTATCACCCCTTCTTCTCCCGTGTCTCCACCTGGAATGAGAAAGGACGGACTGATGTGACAAACACGCCACAGTAGTTTCCATTTACCGAGACCAAACATCAGCAGGCATATCTCTGACACCAAAGGGTCTGCCTGGGTGCCCTCTCCCTCGCACCCTCTCTCTCGCTCTCTCATTCTTATCCCCTCCTTTCTGCCTCATCTCCTCCCCCCCCCTCGCTCCCTTACCCCCGCCATCTCCTTTTAATATAGAAGCTGGAGATGAAAAATAGTGTGCTTTTGTTTATTTGCCACCGATGCAAATGCGACCACAGCAGGATTAGTGAGTTCTCCATCTCTTTGCTGATAGCGGTGGGAAGAAAGAGGGGATTTTTATGCAAAAAAGATCTCTCCCACCCTTGCTATGACAATTGCAATGCATCACTTCATAGACAGTTTTTAATCTGTTTCAAACCAACCACACTTTGAACTGCTGGGAATGTGAGATATACAACTGTGGGTATATGCCTGTGTGTGCGTGCCTGTTTGTGCGTGCTTGTGTGTATGTGCTGTATGTGTTTTCCTGTGATTAATCTTTGGAGTTGGTTTAAGCACACTGCTGACACAGCACAGATCTCGCTCTCCCTCTCTCTCTCTGGTTAACTTTGTCTCTCTGTCTGAATGCCCTTGGATTTAGCTTTGAATAACAAAAAGTTTGTCTCCCAATTCACTGTTTGTCCATTGTGTCCAACTTTTCTTAGATTGTACAGTGAACTTAACTGGAAGACTGTAAACTAAGCTTCAATCGGAAGTCTTTGTAACTTAAGCAGTTCCAGGTTGTTGCGCACGTAGTCACATGGCTCTGCAGAAACTGGAGTGTGAAAAACTGTCCTGTTTTAATTTTGGTTGTTTTGCATTGCATAACAATTTCTGACTGAATCAAAAAGTTTAACGCATTGTAATTATTTGTTGTCAGCTGACCTTGCAACCATACTTATAGTTTTTTTCCTTGTATTGGATTTTGAACATATTACTTCAGTTAAAAAAACAGGGTGGATTTGTTGATTTATTTAAAGCTCAATCTTTATTAACATAGCAATTTTGGCTGCAGGATAGCAGCCAAACAAATACTACAAGAAAATACTGGTAGCAACATGTAGCAAAATTTAGATAAAATAATAAAATGAAAACATTAAAAATAATTTGGATAGGACAGACAGCAATTTATTTTCTTACCTGCAACATATGACTTTGATTTTGGCTTAAAGAAGTTAGGTACACAAACTGCATTGGGCTAGTTAAACTGTAAATATCCACCAGGCGTTGTAGGGCTAGATGTAGTAGCAGTTGAGAACATGCCTGTGTCTTGTCGTCTGTCTGTGAATGCAAGTTGTAAATGAGTAAGGAAGAAAGCATACAGATGATAACATGGGTAATGACCCTACTGAAATACTAAAGAAACAGAGAAAAGCCCAGGAAGCATATGACTGCCTATGAGCAAGTGCTTTGGCGACAGTGGGAAGAAAAAAATCCCTTTTAACAGGAAGAAACCTGCAGCAGAAGCAGGCTCAGGGAGGAGTGGCCATCTTTTGCGACCCGTCTGGGTGATGTGTAGATGCTAACCTGGAAGTCTACCAAAAGACCAAGAGTATGATTGCTAGCACTGCTAAAGTTAGCTAAACTCTTACAAACATGGCACAGTGTGCCACACATTTCAGCACTATTAACATTTGATTTTGATTTACTGAGAAATGTGATTAGTAATCCCTAAAATAACAGCAAACATTTGTTTGGCTAATGTTTAGATTGTACTTAGTTTTAAAAGTTTTATGAAGGTTTTCTGTTTGTTGGACTGGTTTACTAGTCTAACCAAGCTTCAGCTGTCTCTCACACAGTTGAAGTTTGGCTTTAAAGCAGCTAGATCAAACAAATCATACAGTTTTTTATCATCTTTTCACTGTTTTCTGCCATTTATTCTTTTAGACATGTTAAGGGTACAGGCACATTTCCCCTCTCGTTTGCAAGCTGTTGTTGGTTTACAGAGGTGGCCTAAACATATAAGATTATAAGCTTTGTACCAATAGATCGAATTTCATATATCCCTTCCATTGCATTGAAGTGCATAGCAGGATGACAGAGATGGGTGCTTTTTTCTGGAGTCCATTTGCCCATAAATAAATCCTGTCTGCTTACTTTCATTTGCCTGTTCCTTTGATTCCACGTATTCAGATGCTAAGTGTCAGATCAAACCTTCAAACATCCGTCACCTAACCCACAGAAGAAGAAGGAAGTGCCAAAAAATCCAAAACTGTCATCGGGAACACGCTTCACTGTCGTCGCTCCTACAGACAGATACAGCAAACGCAGAGTTTCTGTTTAGGATTTCTGACTGACTCCACAATTATCAAGGGCTACGGGCATGTGACTACGTATCATGAAAAAGAGGGTAAAAGGAGGAAAATACAGCCTGTTTATCTTTGTTGCCGTTGTTGGCGTCCTAAGGAGAGTGCCTGGCTCTAGGTAGATACCAACGGGACGACACAAAGATGAGATAAAGCGTTAAGACATTTTTTACTCATCAAATTTAATAAGCCTCATCTCAGACACACAGGTATTCAACACGGCGCTTTCAGGAAAAAGGTAAACACATCCATTTTGTAAGCTTTTGCAGAGATCTGAGAAAAAAAGAAAGCAAAAAAACAAACCTCAAACCAGCAGTTGACATGCATTCTAAGCGTGTCAGGGTGACAATAAGATACACTATGAATAATAGAATAAACAGATACATATTATCCCATATTCCCCTCTCTCACGCGCTCTCTGTAGTTGACACCTTGGCGGCATGATAAACCCCCATCTGAAATACTTTACTTTCGGAGCTCCACCCTTCTTTCCTTCCCCTCGTTCTCTGCGGCGGCGGGGCTTACCTGTGCCCTGCTCGACTGACACCTAGCATTCGAAACAGTGAGCCAGGATTTAATCAGTTGTCATTATGGTGCAGGAGAAAGAAGCTGCGGCACAATGCTGACACAAAGACAGTCTAAGGGGATCTTTGTGCTGTAAATGTGCTTCTCACAGAGGCTGCGTGACAGCTGACGTTGAGTCGCTGAAACACTGATCCACTGTTTCCTTGTAGAGACATCGGGGTGAATACAGAGGTGCCATGGCGTGCGCTGAAAGCTGGCTCAAAGACCTGAATGCTGCACAACACCTGCATGGCTGCTGTGGCGGATTAGGGTGTCAACACACACAATGGCTGAGGGAACTCAATGCCTTTTGACTCACCCTCGCCGCCATCCCCTCCACCCCATTGCGCTCTCTGACGTCCTCCATTGTCAGCCGCTCTATTTTATTTATCGCCACCGCAGCTCAATGGGGAATTAAGGTGGAAGAAAATTGCGACAGGTTATTGAAAAATATTTATACACATTGAAAAAATAAACATTTTTCAGTTAAAGTTCATTCCTTGATAGGGATTATCCCGAGAAGGTGACGGAGGTTGTTGTTGTTTCCCTGTTTCCTGTACTTTGAGGACTTTGGTGACACCTTCCTCCGGCGCAGCCCTTAGCTTAGCTTAGGGAGTGAAATGGCGGAAAAAAATTCCTTTTCCAGCGCAACAGATGGAGTCGAGCACGGGCATGGAGGAGGAGGAGAGCGGGGAAGGATAAGGCAAGGCTGGTGAGTCTTCGGTAGGAGAACTTGGCAGGATGGCAAAGAGTGTCGGAGCCTGGCAGTACCACAAAGAGCCGTGGCTCTCAATCCAGCTCGGCTCCACACCTCTCTGGCAGACATGCCATCAAAGGCTTTGTTTACACGGGTCTGTGCACTACTGGGAACCTCGGAGAAAACAGAGAATGAGGCGCTGTAGATGTGACGTGTACGATGAACAACTGCCCTATTATGTTGCTTTTGCTGGCGGCGTTTATTCGACATTAAAGTGGCAAAAGTTGCAACACTTCTCTTGTTTTTTTTCTCATCTATTCCATCTTTGGTGCTAAGCAGTCAATGTTGTAGTGGTTTGACAATCCACTCACTACAAAACAGTTAAATGAAAAGCATCCTGTATGCTGCTTGTAAAATATGCAGGGTGCTGAAAGATGTTTCCGAAAGGCAACACCAACCACCAAGCATTTAAGACATGTTAGAGGGAATCTTACCTGACATTGTCCAACATAACAAAACTTTATATTTCAAGTAAATTGGTGACAAAATTAGTCAGTTAAGTGTTTCTAATTAACTGATAGAGCAAGAAAGAGGTAGAGCGGTAAATCCACTAATAACAAGGTTGGCGGTTTGATCCCTAGCTGATCCCGATGCATACACTGGACTGTGAATGTTAGATAGAAAGTAGAACAGAATAAAGGGTATGTGTGAATGAGATGAGTTAGAAAAGAACCAGTCCATTTACCCTATTAAAACATTTGGTAAAGGTGAGCAAAATATGTTTTGACCTCACCAGACAAACAAAATGCACAAGTTTGTATTTTATTGTAATTCTACAGGTACAAGTGGGAACTAGACTTCTGCACCTCTTGTGCACTCTGCTGTTTAGAAAATCCAGCCTGTGGCAGAGACTTTGGCCAATCACTGAATCACAATGAGTCCACAAGGAAAGCACAATTTTTTGGCACAGTAGCCTAAGCAAAAGGCTTTCACCTGGGTGACCTTTACCTGGGAGAGTGGGGTTTGAATTCAGACTCACTTTCAGCAAGCATGAAGCATGCTCGTGCTCGCGGTGGTGTGGTGGGAGGGGCTCCGAACATCGAGGGGAGAGCTGCAGAAGAAGAGCTGTTTATTTTCAAATTAGGCCGTCTTTTTACCCCGACTGCAGTTTTAAGTTTAAATCAGCTTAAATTACTGCTGAATTCAGACCCAAAAAAGTATGTAAACAGGCCTTCCTTTCATCTATGCTGCTGAGTGTTATTGAAGATCAGTGAAGACACGAACTCATAAAAACTAATAGGACTGAAAATGATACACTCCTTTTTTCATACATGCATAGACAAATACTACACTAGAAATAATCTTGAATAAAACACTAGTAAAAACTGACTGAGCAGCAGGCTAATATTCGCACACGCTGGATAAATAAATCGCACCAATTTAACTCAACTTGCCCTCCATGTTTCATCCCGCTCAGAGTAAATCTCTTTAACACTGCTGTAGCCTTCCTTTCTCTGCTGCCCTTCAGTGACAGTGCTAGCAGAGGAACAGTAATGCAGTAATGGCATCAGAGGAAGGGGCCCTAAGCACTGGGCTTTGACGGCCTGCCTGCTGATGATGGATGTCTTCAGAACCTAAACTTCTCCGTCCTCTGCAGCCCAGAGCGCTGCCGTTGCGTGTTGGGATCCCCTCTGTAATGCCACAATGGATATTTGAGAATGGAAGTGTGTGTGTGTGTCTGTGTCTGGGAACACGCACATAGATGGCTTTAAAATGTGTTTGCGTGTGCTCCGTGGCGTTGTCTGTGCACAAGTGCTCAGACTTTAGTGTGTGTGTCCTGCTTCAATGAACTTGGGAGAGTTGAAGGCTCTTAGGCTGGAATGTGAGGGATGTTATATAAACACATTACCGACAGTACCACCGTACAGCCATACACACTGCTGGCGCCGCTCCACACTGCATTAGCTGACATTTTATACAAAAATGGTGAAAATGGAGCGTCTGAGGGAGTGATGGAAGGTTTTCTGATTCTCACCAGACTGTTTGGGTTGACGTTGTTCTCTTTTTAGCCTTCTTTGACTTTTGATTGCTGACTATGCCTCCCAAGGGGACTGTCACGAAGTGTTGTGGTCATTCCGGCTGCATTCTGTCCTAACGATTTAAATGGAAAGTTTAAAGGATTTAGTGATTTACATTAAATGCAGAAATGGGAAAAGAGCTTTGCCGTCCTAAACAACATTTGTTGAGCTCCTAAACGTAGGTAGCAATCAAGACCACAAAGTGACTTGAGAAAAACATGTGTCTGATTTTTATTCATCATCAGACCGCAAGAGTCTCTTTATTCCCTCACACATTGCACTGCAGTGATGCACACCGGTCAGCATGGTGCAGATCTACACTACTCAACTTGCAAAACCATGTGTGAACCACCTGAAACTGATGTAACCAACACCTTCTGCAGGTTGCCACAACCTTAACTGTGATATATCTAATCCTATAACTTAAACTTTATCCGGTGTTTTGATTGACACTGGGTTATATTTCTAAACTCTTCTGAAATACTTTGGGTTTCATTAAGAATCACTGATTGGTGTGGTTAAGCTGTATTGATCGGTATTGTCATTGCAGTGTCCTGAAGTTTCAAACACACTGACTCTGAGGTGTAAGCGCAGCAGTTTCGCAAACTTCTCAGGAAGCTGTCTGGTTTTGGTTTGTGGCCCTCATGTTGTCCAAGTTCTATAGACAAATCATGTTTAAGCACGGTTTGGTTGCATACAAGTAAGCAGCAGATGGTTACAGCAAAGAGAGATTTCATTTGCAGATAGGAGATCATGAAAGCATCGTCTATAGTCTGACGATAAAGTAGCTTTCCATTTGCTTTCTAAACAACGACTGGAGGACAGCACAAGAAGTCACGGCCACGGTGTCCTCCAGTTACATTGAAATATTGGCTGTAATCCCCAGAGGCCGAGGGACCAGACTAACCGATGGGGTCCCAGGTTGAGCTGTAATCAATGTAATTAGGCTCAGGTGTGAAAACACAACAGCTGAGGAATTAGGGGAGTCTGTGAGGAGATTATTGAGACACTACTGGATAGTACCTTCGCTTCATACGTCTTCTGCTCACAAACTTTATTTTAAAAAAAGTAGTTCTCATCATTTTTAAGTGTCCAACCATGGTAGCTGTGGACTGCACGTAAATTTCTAGGGAGGTGTATGTCAGGTTACAGCACAGGGTTTCAGAGGGGTTTGCCATTGCGATGTGGCTATGGCATAGATTTTCTGCTGAAGCATGAATACCCAGTAATCTGACTTCTTTAGCCTGCCGTATCTGTGGTTTACATCCTTGTTATGCCCAGTTACAGTCATGTGAGAATATGCAGGAAATTAGTGGATTCACATGAACGAGGAGCCACCATCTGACCAGCTGTGTATTTTTTTTAACGAGTAAACACATCTTTATTTAATCTGCTATTTCATGCGGACGTTTCTTAGATTTTTCTGAAAGCATTAGAGGTAGGGTCTGTTCAAGTTAAATAATCTCAAATTATTTTAAAAATGTAAAACAAAAAATCCAAATACCAAAATTGAAAAATAAATACATATCCAAATATCCAGTGGATCACCAAATGTGATCTGGAGGCACGATAAAAGCAGTAAAGAGACACGAGAGAATAAAAACATATCTATGCGCCAAAAAGAGTGTAAACAAATGCAGAAATATGTGCACACTCGCAATCAAACATACGCACGTATTCTCCCGTCCACACCAAAACGAACACACCGACTTTGAAAAAGCAATTAATTCCAGATAGCATGGACATGAAAGGCTGTGGGATGCTGTGAACATTAAAAGGCACAGAAGCCTGAGCGTTGCTTTCCTGCCTGTCTTTAAGGCTTCCTCAATCCGGGCCCTTCTAAATAGGATTCAATAATGTCCAGGTTGCTTGTTTGTAACTTCAAAGATTTCCCACCAAACGGCTTAAGTCCAACAGAGAGGGGAAGAGAAGGAAAACACTGACAACTCATTAAATGTCAGTGTTCACTTTATTACGTTGTACTCTGCCTTTCTGCTCCAACAAAGTGGTTTCACTTCATGATGGGAGACCAAGTTGGAAACCTCTTCTCTGTTGCTATTGGATGAAACCAGGCACTGCAGGACAAATGACCACCGTCTCAGGAGCGAAGGCCGAGGCTCGTGAATCCTTTGAATTGTGCGCTGCTGATGAGGAAGAACTCAAGAGGTGCTCAACACGACAAACACACCAGAGTCGCTCGAGGAAAGGAGGAAAATAGTGATGAGCTGGCATCATGGGTGAGGTCAGGGGGGATTTTCAGATTAGTTCCTGCAGGAGCAATCATATCAATTTGGAACATTATGTCTTTTAAATGGGTTACAACCAAAGCGCATTTGCTTTTATTGCACTGCAGAACACTTCAAAAAGGTTTTGTCTTTATTACATGAACAAGCATGACTAGAAAGTAAACTTTATATCCAGGTCTCAGCACATCAGACGCCTTCTAGTAACAGTCTGATGAGTTTTGTATCAGTTCCCGCAGACTGATTGGACGCTCAGACAGACACGACGAGCTCTTTGGAGAGGGTGAAAAATGGAATTGTGTTACAGGTGAGCAAGAGGGAGCAGGGAAAAAGAAAAGAAGAAGAAAAACCAGGAGAGTGCTGGCCAACCTGTATGCTTCTTACAAATCTGTAACAGTTCTGTAACAGTTTTTGAACAGACACCCCCCCCCCTCCTCTCCTCTATGCCTCCCTTGTCTGTTAACCCCCCCCCCATAAAGAAACAAATGTTTCATCACCAGGGGACGAGCACACGGGGATGTTTAACCAGGCAAATGGAGTGCCTTCTCCTTCTCCTGGGCCGCCAACAAACCGCTGGCTGGGAGAGCAGCCAGGAAGAGAGGCAAGAAAGCCAGTCTGAATGTCAGCTGGCTGGGCTCCGGCTGCAGCGGCGTTGTCTCCCTACACACTGAAAAGCACACACAGGCGCACGCAACCGAACACACATGCGCATCAGCATGCGAGCACACGCAACACCATACCATACATGCGACATGCACAAAACATTCACCCTGTCACGCTGTCCGTGCTCCGAATCTGAACGATGACTACGCGCGCGCACCCGTGCGAGACCCGAGTCCCCTGGCAGCACGTCTTTCCACAGCGCAGGCCTGTGATACTGAGGCTGAAGGAATTTGCTGTGGATTACTTCTGGACTGAGGCGGGCAGCTTTGGCAAGGAGCGGCCAGGCCACTTTGAGGATTTAACCAGCAGCAGCCACTGCCTCCCCACAGCCCTGGGAGCTGCCCAGGCACCGGCAGCACACATATTCACACATCATCTCATGAAGTTGTATGTCAAGGATTCATAGACGATGAGGCCACTGAGGAGGAATACACGAACAGAATCAGTTTAAATAGTTCACAGTTTTGTTCGAAATCTATATTCAAAGACTGAATTCAGAATCCAGAGTTAAGAATGAGGAAAAGTGGAGCGCTGCCTGCCCTAAACACTGCTGAAGCTAACAGATTAAACTGGGTTGCCCTGTGTTAGTAATGTCTGTAAGTAGAAGACGGTGAGAAAAGTAGGAGCTGTCAACACTTCTTTCAGTCTGGCACTCCCTGGCAAAAATTTCAACACTGGATTTCTACAGAAACTCTGTGTGTCTCTGTGTGTGCGTGCGTGCGCACACATGTACAAGTGTGTGTCACAAAATGAAAAAGAGGAGAAAATGTACATGTCTCTGCTCTGTTTGCTCTGTGAACTTTGGAAGAAACTATCCCACACTTGGACTTGACATAGAAAAATCCCTCCAATTTGTTTTCCTTTTTCCTGTCCATATCCAAGCCTTCTTGTTCCTGATGTGAAAATCCGTATATTAATCGTCCCATGATAAACGGCAAAGACGGGGGCAAAACAAAGTGGAAACAAAAACCATGAGAGGAGGGGGGAGCAGTGAAAGAGCAGCGGAGAGTGGATGAAGGAGTCAGGTTTCAGTAGGGGGCAATGCTAGGCTACACACCGAGAGAGCTGAGACTGACTACTCCCTGCAGAACATACAGATCATCTTTAACAGCAGCCATACCTCCGGACTCAGTGCTCCTGTATATCGCTGCATCACTAGTGACCGGACAATGATCACAACATTATTATTGTGGCCACTATGGTTTGGCTGCTGTGGGGAATTTATCAGAATGCATCCATTAAAATAACCCCATTGTACAATAGGCTGTAAGAGTTTGCATTAGTGATAAAGTTGGGCTCAGGCGGATAAATGAATTCCATTAGTTTAAAATAGTTTAGAAAAAATTAAATTAAATATGGCATTCTCAATCTATTATGTATATTTCCTCCACTTCTTTCCCATTGCTGTCATTTAAA
Organism: Haplochromis burtoni; assembly: GCF_018398535.1. Taxonomy (NCBI): domain Eukaryota; kingdom Metazoa; phylum Chordata; class Actinopteri; order Cichliformes; family Cichlidae; genus Haplochromis; species Haplochromis burtoni. The sequence continues at coordinate 464,657 of NW_024582405.1, read as the reverse complement.
CACTCAAACAAAAATAATGCATGAATTGTGTCTGTATGCTAACCATGCACTGCTTCTTTCCATCCGCACTCATCAGCAGCTTTTAATCTACTCAGAATTAGCATATTCAAATGGTTTTCCTAATGACTTTCATGTGGCAGAAAGGTAATTTCATACACGAGAGTAGCCCTAACTTGGAGGCAGCAGACAAAGCTCGGAGCAGGGGGCAGAAGATGCTGCAGTTTGATAGCCAGACGCATAAACGGCTTTAAGAGTGTCGCTTTTAATTGAACATTTTAGTTTCAACTTTGAACTTTAAAGGCTGCCATCCTGTATGGGCAAGAGTCGCTCTGGGGAAGTCGAGAGCTGGGAGCACTGGTGTAACTGGCATATCATAGGCTAATGCTGAGGTGGGAAAGGCAGGATTCCAGCAATCGGGCCACCGTTTGGGCCCGATAACTTGAAAGTGCATTAACGTGTGTGTGTGTGTGTGTGTGTGCGCGCACGCCTTAATGTGCTAACGCACACTGACACAAACGGATGCAAACTCTTTTGAAATTTTATTCTTGAGTACAAAAACAATTAAGAGCAGTGGTGCTTTGATGTTCAGTGCTGCCCCGCAGGTCAGGAGGGAAAGTGTTACTTTATCTTAATTGAAAAAATTAAATCATTAACCTGATGCCACTGTTTCTGAATGACAAGTCATCTGCTTTTCACTCCTTCCCAGCCTGCCCTTAACTAGCAGAGAGAGAGAGAACATGCCGAAGAAGAAAGTAGGAGAGAGAAAAAAAGAGGGGGGGAAGACAATTTCAATAACGCAAAAAAAAGTTTAGTGGGTGTAATTTGATTAATAATGCTAAACGGAGACTGGGAGGGGGGCGAGATAGGACCGAGGGAACAAATTAGCCAGCACAGCTGGCGAAGGGCTCTCTTCGGCAGGGTATCAAAGGCTCACAACACCGCCTTTCTCCTCCACGCCTCCGCAAACTCAAATTGAAATTCAGTATCTTGTCATAAGAGCTTCAGAAGTGTCTTCCTTTTATTGGGTTCTTTTTTTTAATTTTAATTTCAGTCATTCTCTCTTTTTATTTTTCTTAGCGAAACATTAAAAAAATGGCATTTATGTTTTACAAACTCGCTGGATTACTACAAACCGATCAGTCGTCTTATTCTGTCCCTAGAAGAAAATAAGATATAAGATAGCCATCGTGTTTTTTTTTTCTGCCATTAGTATGGATCACACTTACGAAAAAAAAAAAAACAACAACATTAAACCTAGATGAAATAAGGAGCTTAAATGACTCACATGAAATCAACTTGGGTACATCTGTGATTCTGAGTGAAAGCAAGACTAAAATTCAGCTATAATTAGCCGTGGAGATAAAGGTGATTTTCAAAAACGTTTTTATATAATTTTCAGATGCCCACGATGTGTATAAATACATTTCCAGATAACGCCTTGGCCTGTACTGAGATAGTGGATAAGTGTGTGTTTGTGTGTGCGTGTGTGTGTGTGGGAGTGGGAGTAAGCTTGTCATAACACATCTAGCATTTAGCGGGCTAATCGTGGGAGACGACCATGTTGTTTTGATCACCTGTAGTATTACGGCTAATGTAAATAAAGGCTTACGCTGGAGGTCTGTCACTCTGTAAGTCTGAAGACTGTGAGAGGGGGAAGGCTGGTGGTGGTGGTGTTGATGGTAAGGGGGTTGGGGAGGGGGGGTTGGAGATGAGGGGGGAGGGGGTGTGTGACCAAGGTAAGAAAAATCACTTCTTCTTATCTGTTTTCCTCTGACCTGAAACAGTCAAACTGCAGTGCATAAGTCATGGAGAAAAGAGCCGGCGGAGGGGAAAAACACACACGCACACACAGCATGAATCTTGATGGTAAACACCGAGTGAGCTTTGATAGGTAATTTTCACATTAGTCTTGTTAATTGTGATGAAATAAGAGCTCGCGATTCTTAAAATGTTGAGCGGCAGAGCAGCAACAATTCATATCTGTCACCTCAGTGTAACTAACGACAACACAGTGCAGTGAAGGTGAAGTGTTAACAGCACAACATAATTTGCTATCAAGTGACGTACATGTATGTAAATGCAGCATGTTACATTTATGGATTTTAATTAGTGATATATTAGCTTTGAGGAACTGGAATTGACTTTCCATGTAGCTTTACTAATTTTATGACTTTATATGAAATGTGCTGTTTATTTGCTTGTATTATTTGTGCAGGCAAAATCTTCATTGGCAGTAAATGTGTGCAGTGTAAAAAAAATCCAGTATTCCTTAGAAAAAAAGATGATGCATTTGCAATAGTCAAGTACTTTTACTTTACTTAAGCAGAATATTTGAGTATGTGCATTATTTTCAGTTGCAAATTATTTTTGACTATTTGAGCGTCAGAGCTTCCAGAAATTTTGCTTGAATGTTGAGTAACTGATTGTTAAGATAGATGCCATAATTATCTGAATTTTTGAGTCTCTGGAGGTTTTTGTTTTTGTTCCTCAGTCAGCCTTACCCTTTACACTTTCTGAGGAGGAGAAAAGCTCCGGACTTGTGACATTTTAAGATTTCTTTTTAATCACAATGCATTTTATAATTTAAATCTTCTGCCTCTGCAGATGTACTGTTGGTTTTGTTCCATTAGGCAATATATTATGACCAAAGTTGAAAGAAAAGTTCAGTTTTTTGTCTGTTAATCTTTTTGGAAACTGTCTTATTTGTGTACAGTAAGTGCACTCGTGTCTAAGAGGTGATGCGGTGATGATTTATTGATGGTAAAACACAAGATGCAGCAGCTTAAAGTGAGGGGGTGCTGGGTTCGTTGACTTTTGTCCCGCACCTGTGTTTTCACACACTGTTTCATCTGATGTTTTGCACACATGCTGTACAGTATGTTGCAACAGTCACCTTAAAAGACCAGCAGAAACCTTTCAAGTCGGTATCTCTTTCCCACCGCACATGTAACCATCTGCTATCTGGGCAAAAATCCTCCAGTGGAACTTCCAATAATGCTTGTAATTTTGTTCTTCATTTTTTTTCCGTCTGATATGGCATCATTGCACACAAAGCGGTAAAAACATTACAATTTCAGAGACGTCTGACGTTCACTGCCACAATTAGACAGCTTCTTTTCTGAAATAAATGATCATATATGAAGTGTTAAGTGTGCAAAGGGAACAAAAATAGCGTAATTCCTTTGCAGACACAAGAATATTTGTGGCTATTGTGCCTCAGAATGAACACACTTTTAGTTCATCTCAGTGGTGTAATGATGTCTTATAATCCCACATCCATATCTGCAGTGATTCCAGCAGGCCACACCCATATTTGGAGACTAATATAATGACTTTATATTCAGTTGAACGGTACACAATATAGTTAGATTATGCTTATTCGTCCCAATACATAAATATGTCATCTCTGGGCAAAAGCTCTCGATTGTGCCTTGAATGAGGCAACAGGATCCCAGTGCACAATCATCTATGTCCGTGAGTCTTTCAGAAGTTGAAGGATTTCATACAACACTTTTCACTGCCGTCTTATTTTCCCTTTTGAAAGAGAGGGAGTTGGTTATGATTTTTTTTCTTTCCCCTCCCTTCTCTCCCCCTATACGGGTTTAACTTGGGCTATTTCAACCTCGGTGAAAAAAAGTAAATGTGTTTCTAGGCTGCTTTCAGTCTGAGCTGCACAACTTATCTCCCTCTTCCTCTTTGTTATTAAATGCAGTGAGTGAACGATCGGCATTTCTCTAAGGGACGGAGAGAGTGAGTCAAAAATCTAAATGGGGAGGCGCACTCCCTGCATTACCATAAAAAAGGGGAAAGAGGTGTGCGTGAATGTGTGTTTGCGCGTGTGCATGCTTTTTTTTTTTTAGTGTATATCTCATGGAGGGGTGGTCCTGAAGCTCTTATCAGTTCACCAACAGGAGAACGGAACTGATTAACATCTAATTTAACCCAATCTCCCACTCAATAGGCAGCCATTCAAAGGGCCCGCATCTATATGTATTTAAGAGGTAATCACTAGTCGGACCCCCACTCTCACACTCCCACCTCCCTCCCCTTTTGTGAGCCAGGATGACACACAAACATATTTCCATCTGAAAGGCGGGCCTTGGTGGCTAGATTTCTGAAGGAGAATTGGCAGCGTTATTGTCAGTTTGTTTGTGCGGTTACTCACTGTACTTGCGTAACGCGGGTTTGTGAGTGCATGTTAATACTGTGAGGGACTAGATGGTGAGGCTGAGTGCTCCTCAGATGTCTGCACTCAGTTTAATTCCTTGATGAAAAAGCGTAAAGCAATTTGCTTAGCTTTTATTAGCACTAAAACAACTTTAACCCGCACATTCATTGAAGAAGTTTAATTGTTGGATTTGGAATAACTTTGCTCCAAGCTGCGATGTAGAAAGATCTGTTTTTTAGCATCTTGAGGTCTCCTGTTTGTCCTTGAGTGCGTCTAGCAGGTTTTAGCAAGTGATTAAACCTTTGTCAAAATGGGCTGTCTTTACTTGTGATCAAAAACTAGCAAACTGACAAATTTTCTAATACAGCCAAATGTCAAGCAAGCTCAGCATACCAGGACATGGCAGGATACCTCGAGTTACCTGCAGGTCTGGTAGGAGGAATAGCAGCTCTGTATTTGTCTTGCAGCCTTTTAATTTGGGAAACTCTTGCTTGGACTGGTGGCACAGTCCAAGATTCGCTGTAAGTCTTGGTGTTCTGTCAACGAGACTTAGAATCAGCTGTATTTGGGTAAAATTATTGCCTTGTGTTAAACTATTACAACCACCAAAACAGAAATATTGAGTTGGCCTAAAGGTGATGGAAGAGGAAAAAAACATGCAATAGCCTAAATCACCTGCTGTACTGTGCTTATTAAGGCAGTTTACAGGGTACATAGAAAACACATCAGTCATGTCTCTCACAAGCGTCTGATGAAGCAGATGCACTCCTGTTTTGACTACAGTGATTGTGTTGTGGGACTTGAACCTTAGCTTTTGAAAACTGTGAGCTGCCGTTCATATTCTGTAACTCCTGCTGCGTCTGCTTTGCTAATATGCCGCTCACACTTGCACCCTCTTTGTAGACAAAGAGCTTTCACCAGTCTAAACCAGATGTCTCAAACACTGTAGAAAACTGGCACGACTCCAAACCTCACACCTAAGCTATACTTTGGGCTCGCAGTTAGCATGAATCATCACACATGATGTTAGATGTTACCTGGTTTATCACATACTTACAATACTTATTTTGTTTCTATACTCTAAGCGCAGTATGCAGCCCACTGACATGTGTTAAAGAACTTTTGGTGAATGAAAAAACATGCCACAAAACCCTTTTTGTGTCGACTATCACGTCTATTTTATTTATAGCCAATGTTGCATTTAAACAACACAAGTTGGCCCAAAGTGCTTTAGAGCCAGGCACATTTATATTCCAGGTCTCCAAAATACATGAAAAGCTGAAAGGTGTCTTTCGTTGTGTTTTGCTAATCATTGTGGAAAGTAAAGAAAAATATGGATTTATTTGGCAAAATGATAACGACTCATCTCATAAATCATGACACACTGCTCTGCCCTTCACAAGCTGCCTTTGTAAGATGAAAGGATCAATACTGGTATCTGCAATACTGGCCCTGTATTTACAAGGTGTTGGTTTGATACCATATATTGCAGTCTTACACAGCACTACCATGGATACTCCTGTTAAAATGACCAACTTTATAGTTACACTCCTGTTTTGTTGACGGAACTAAGTGAAACCCACAGACCTGCTAACCAAGGTTGCTAGTGTTAGGTGATAAGTTACCACATTTGTAGCTGTGCTTAGTTTATATGTAAATTTTCTACCAGTCTGCAAGCTTAAATACTTAACATCACATTGGATGTTATGAATTGAGCTTCATTGTTTCATAATTTCAGTCAGAAACATAATTTTACCGCTAAAATACACAACAACACAGTAAAGCTGTGCCTCAAGACACTTTCTGTATTCTCAGAAAATATGATCATTGATAATGTGTGTCTGGTCACACCTGAAATAACAATGCTCCATCCTTTTTGCTGTAGTTTGAATGTGGAAAATGCAGTCTTTGTGTTTCAGGTACACTGTGATGTTCGAATTCACACCTTGTCTGGATGTGGGGCAGATTTTAAAGCCTTCTCTTTCATCCTTATGTCTTTTAAATCTACCAAGAGACGACTTTCAGATTACAAAAAGAAATCTTTTTTTTCCCAAAGATTGGCTGGAAAAATGCAAGGATAAGTGTGAAGAAGAATTCAGGCTACTTTTGAATGGAGATGAGAGGCTCTGTGCGGTGGGTTGGTCTGCTGTGCATCAGGTTAACTCTGGGCAAAGCCTGGAAGAGGTAGTTCTTCATCAGCTCGGGGAGGGCTGTGAAGATCTCTCCGGAGCTTTCTATCAACACAGATTACATGCATGTAGCCGCAGTCAGAGAGAGCTGAGGAAAAGAAAAAGGAAAAAGGTAAGTGTAAAATAAAGAAGGCGGAATCAAAAGGGTCATGTGCAATCTCAGCAATGGGGGTGATGACAGGTTTGCCTAACACCTGAGCAGTATTATGCATTCCATAATCAGCCAAACCCTGGACACACATACTCTCTATCTCTCTCTCTCACTCACACACACACACACACACACACACACACACACACACACACACACACACACACACACACACACAGTGACCGACGGCAGCAGGGTTGTGTTGCTTTTTTCTGACAAGGTGAACTTCATGCATCGTGTACATGATATATAACTCCAGAGTGGCGAACAAAAGCTGGCCAGACGGCGCAAGAATGAAGGAGAGAAGAAGAGGAGCCCTCCTCCTCTTTCTTTCTGTCTCTCCTGCCGTCTGCTGCACAGCTTTTTGTCTCTTTCTGGACAAGTGACAAAGACAGCACTAGGTAAGTGACCTTCATCCCCGTCCCTTCTTTTATGATGGTACAAAAAACACAGGGTCAAGTTCATTCCACCACTTCAATCTGTCTTTTCTTTTTTGGGACCGGTTAAAGGCTTCATGATGAATAACATTAAACTATGTCCAAAAATGGAGAGAAAAGTATGAGAAAAAGGTGACCGAGATCCTTCACCGAACAAGTGAAAAAAAAAGAAAATTCATACAAACATTTGGGTGCATTCTGGGAAAGTTGAAGAAGTGAGGAAAGAGAGGGTGAAAGAAAGAGATGGGAGAAAACTGTCCATTAACCAAAAAAGCAATTTCTGTTGGTGTGCGCCTGGCTGCTCTGAGGTTCCTGGCTGGGCTAATAGCCTTTCATTACAAGTTTCCTCCCCAGCCAATTAGAGACAGGTCCGTGGCCGTCCGGCCTGCCGGCCCACCGACACACACGCTTTGATCAGCTCTTTGCTCACTGACACATGTCTAATGACCAGGGGAGAGCCGAGAGGGTGGCCTGTGTTCGCACATAGCTGCACACACTGCTCCGAGCACACACACTCACACGCTTATACTTACAGTGAAGCTATGTACAGTTTACACACCACAGATATACTTTTTCTTTAACGTGTTAATATGTTATCTGACCAGAGAAGAATGAGTCAGAGGCGCTCTTAGCCAAACAGAGGGAATTTTGTTGCTTTGGATATCAGTAAGAATTCGATCCTCTCATAGTCTAAGAGCTCATTCAAGTATTGAAGACAATTTTAGTCCTCGAGATATTAAATTTCAGACTGACTGTGGATATCTGTGTTCAAAGGTTCATAAGCCCTAATAGATGGCGCAGTGTGTGTGTGTGTGTGTGTGTGTGTTGTATGCATACATGTAATCACATGCCCACACACACAAAGACAAGCTCTGGCTCCAAAAAAGAAAAATTTTTAGAAAACAAGCCCTGTAATTAGCAAATTACACTAAACTGCAGCTTTAATGCAGCCCCCTTTTCTTCTCCTCTCAGAGGATTAAATCCTGGTCAACACAGTGCAGTCACACATTCCTGCTACCATGGATCAAGTAAGTGTGTGTGTGTGTGTGTGTGTGTGTGTGTGTGTGTGTGTGTGTGTGTGTGTGTGTGTGTGGGTGTGTGTGTTTCTGTGTGTGTGTGTCTGTGTCTATGTGTGTGTTTGTACAGTTTTTATTGTCCCACCTTTGACCCTTTGGCTTCGTTGCAGCAGATGGGATGCCAGCTCCTGTAACAGCAGATAAATATTTTTTGATACCTTGCATTTTACAAACCAAATTAAAAGTGCCGAGTCACAATTTTATTGGCAGTGTTTGCAATGGGTTGTTATGAAGTTTGGGTAAACGTGTTTCCTCTTTGACTCTCAACATAGACTGTTAAGTTTCATGCAACAATACAGTCAACAAACCTCTGCAGAGCCTACAGATTCTGCATATTTATGTACGGTCATATGAAAAACATTTTTCTACCAGACTGCAGAGAGTTGTGAAGACTAAGCACACACCATGATTCAATAGCTTGCATAACTATCTTCAGCAGCAATGACTTGAAGTAATTGCTGTCTGTGTGACTTTCTCAGTCTCTTACGTTCTTGTGGAGGATTTGGGCCCATTCTTCTTTATAAAGTTGCTTCAGTTAATTGAAGGTTGCTGGCGTTTGTTTATGTACAGTTCTTTGAAATTCCTTTAACTCCAGACCATCTGGACTTTGAATGGGTCACTGAAACAACTTGATTCCTTTCGTTTTCAGTCATTCCGCTGATGTGCTTCTTTCCTACTTTGGATCACTGTTCTGTTGCATAGACTACAAAGCTTTATGTTGCCTCACATTTGACTTTAGAATACTTTGATATAAAGAAGATTTCATGGTGGACTCAATGACAATGGCTGCAAAACCTAGAAACGCCTAAATCAGGGGTGGGTAACTCCTCGAGGGCCGGTGTCCCTGCAGGTTTTAGATGTGTTCTTGAACCAACACAGCTGATTTAAATGGCTAAATTAGCTCCTCAACATGTCCTGAAGTTCTCCAGAGGCCTGGTAACGAACTAATCATGTGATTCAGGTGTGTTGACCCAAGGTGAGATCTAAAACCTGCAGGACACCGGTCCTCGAGGCCTGGAATTGCCCACCCCTGGCCTAAATCATCATCACCCCACCACCACCGTGCTGACAGTTGCTACGAGGTGTTTGTGATGAGATTCTGTTTACTATATTATGGTATTTATATTATACATTATGGCCAAACACTTCCACTTTGGTCTCAACTATCTAATTTATATTGTTACTTTGCAAACAAGCCATACTTGTTCAGTCTTTTTTTAATTGTAATGTCATGAACTTTGGACTTTAACATGCTAACGGAGGGCAGTAAAGTTTGACATGAACTTTTTTGCAGTCTCTCAGCCTGACCTTGCTGGAACGTCCACTCCTGGGAAAACTTGGCCAACTGTCTTGAATGTTTTCCACTTGTGAATAATCTTTCAGAGTCCTGTGAAAACGTTCTCTTCCATAGGACTGTATATATATATATTGCTTCATAGAGATTAGGATAGAGTGTCCTTAGACCAAACCTGTTGAGAGACTCTTACAACATATGTGCTGATATGAAATACGACTCCCATTAAATGCATTAGCTTTCAAGTCATGATAACTGACATGAACTAACTGGACAGTTCACGTTGATGAACACAATAAGACAAACTGCTATTTTGTGGCTATTTCACACGTTCACCTTGAGGCTAGACTGGCTGTGATAACATATAAACTAATGGAAGGAAATCATCGTGTTAAACATACAAGATTCGATGATGTCTGACTGACCTTTAGTGTGTTTACAGATGAGGAACTGTATCAGCCAGGAAGAAAAGAAAACTGAAACCCTCGTACTCGAGTCTTGCATCAGGGCATAACCTAACACACACTGACACATATTTATGCAGCAACAATGCATGTTCAAGGAAAGTTTGGTAGTAACAAAGGATATAAATAGAAATAAATATGACTTACTCTATTATGGGAACAAATACAGAGACAGTGATGGAGACAGAAGGGGGATTATATTACCTTCACGTCTGTGTACAGCAGGAATAATAGTATTTTTAAATTGAGACGGCAGTACTTCAGCTCTATGGGTGATTTTATAAACTGTGTGTCCAACAAGACCTGAAATGGCAAAGAGTGCGAGCTGAACACGAATCGGCAGCGAATTGGAACAGTATTAAATTACAATGCATTACAGGACATGGTGGTTGAACTAATTCTGATGGAGAAATTGCTTCTGTTATTATACACTGACAATATTTTTGTGAGCTCTCTGTCAGGCATTAAGTTTTGTGTATATGTGTGTGTGAGAGCAAAAGAGGGACTATTGAGACTGAATAAGAAAGAGGAATGCAGAAAAAGGAAGAGGGGCTTTTTATGTTCTCAAAATGTTTCTCAGTTTAAAAAAAAAACGGAAGCAGTCATTAAACGTGTCAAAACACAAGCACACTTACAAACATATTCAAGACATACATGAGATCATGTAGTAAAGAATATGTGAAGAAGGACTGTGAGTATTAATAAAGCGCCCGAGACAAGGAAAGTAATATGTTGATGAATTTAACATGATTGTTAGATTTTAGATTTTAGCATGGTGGCACGGTGGTTAGCACTGCTGCCTCACTACAAGAAGGTCCACTATCAGGCCGGGGTCTTTCTGTGTGGAGTTTGCATGTTCTCCCCGTGTTTGCGTGGGTTCTCCCCGGGTACTCTGGCTTCCTCCCACAGCCCAAAGACATGCACTTAGTGGGGATAGGTTAACTGGAAACACTAAATTGCCCATAGGTGTGAATGTCAGTGCGAATGATTGTCTCTATCTATGTGTTAGCCCTGCGAAGGACTAGCGACCTGTTCAGGGTGTACCCTGCCTCTCACCCTAAGACAGCTGGGATAGGCTCCAGTGCCCCCTGTGACCCTGAAAAGGACAAGCGGAAGTGGATGGATGGATGGATGTTAGATTTTATGTAAACACACCATTTTTTTCAATATGATTTTTTTTTATACACCTGTGAGTTAATAAAACCATTCTGCAGACTTAGAGATGGATTTGGGAAGGCCATCCAGTCGGATGTATCAGATTCTATACAAGGAATGCGTGAATGTGTTTCTAGTGTAAGATTTATCTGAAAATCATTGAGAATAATCAAAACACAATGTTTTAATTTGATTTGGATCAAAAAACTGATTATGCTTTGGGATGATGTGAGAAAATACAAGTATCAGCTCAGGAATCCCATCTCAAAACTCCTCTCATGAGCTATTATACATTATACAGTGCATATATGCAATGTTTCCCAAATAAATGCTTTGTCATATCATCGTACTTTTAATATTTAATCTTTGTGCCTTGTTCTTTAAGAGAGGCGGTTTTGTTCAGTGATTCTGTCAGTCCTGTAAAACAACAGCAAAGTCAAGTAAATGAGTCGGAAAAACCACTGAATCAAAGAGAACGACTAACGTGTGTCTGTGCATGTGAGAGAGAGTGTGTTGAGGAATGTCAGGTAAAGCTGGTGTTTATGTTCGTACCCAGGTCAGCCCCACAGGTATGTTTCAACCACAACATTACCTCCCGCTGACCCCCTTAATGGACAAGGTGAGCGAGCAGTCAGCGGAAGGGAGTGACGCCCCTAAAACACACACTCGTGTAGACACACACTGAGGGCGTCACTCCCCAGCCTCTGAACTACAAGTCAAAATACCAACATTAATCTGAAGTTGGACGCAAACCTAAAATTACCGCCTCTCAAAACCAATGGAGCGTGGCAGCGTTTTTTCTGCCCCACCGAGAGGGATGAAGGAGCGAAGCGGTGAATGTATGGATGAAGGTGGAAGAGAAGCAAAGGCGGTGACCCAGTGAGAGAACAGAATAAAATACAAATAAGGCTCTGTGGAATTTCATGCTGGCATAGAGGTGAAGAAGAAGATGTGGTCAAACAGAAAAGGCTTTTTTGTTTTTGGTTTGTTTTTTTATTTTCTGATTGACCACATTGTGCGTTTGTTTGAATTGCCACTCGTCGGCTCATAATAGAAGACGCATACACTTCTCTGCATGCACACACACACACTGCGATGATTACCATACTCCATATTACTGGTGTACAGATAACTGCTTGGCTCCCATGGGCCTGCCAATCCACTGTAATCCCTCAAACACTCTGAATTTTCATTTCAAACAAAAGCTAAACCGCCAGAAGACACAAGGAAGCATTCTGTTTCCCCCTCTGTCTTTTCTTTTTTTTTCCCAGCCTCATTTTTGTCATTTCTTAGGGTTTCCTTCCTCGTCTTCCAACCACTTGTTCCCCCCTCCTTTCTTTCTTGTATTTGTGAAATTCAATATCAAAATAATAAATTGTGCTTTCACTAGACATCAGATAGCTTTCACTTAGTGGAGACTGAATTTGCAATAATATTGGACAGAATTTAGTATTTGCCTTTCTAATAATTTTATCTATAGAAAAACCAGTCGCAGTTAAAGCCAGTAGGTGAAATAGCAACTGTGGATAATATACGTGATCTAAGAGAAAACGGGACGCATACTTAAAATTCCCAAGCCTTGCAGTACAAGCCCTTTGACTTTGCATACCTTACCTTGTCCCAGATTACCTGCTAATATGACAACTTATCACTCTTTAAATACACATATGTATATCTATATATGCACATATACACCAGCACATCATCTATTAGCGTTAAACTCAAAATTCCAGGGTTGTTTTGGTCGTTTTAAGCAAGGACGTTCAAGCAGGGTTAGGGTTAGGGTAGTTGACATTAGTAGAAATTTCTAGTTGCTTCCAAAAAAATGTAGCTTGCCATCAGGAACTTTGTGTCACAGGAGGAAAACGCTGACTGCTGATATAATAAATTTAACCAATCCGTGTAGAAAGCCACTCTATCAAAAATCCTGCAGTCACTGAGGAGCAGGAAGTGGAAAATTTTGCATCATGAAAGCCGTCATTGCATGACATAATGTTGGCACATTGCTGTGTCAGTACTGTCTGTACTGTAAAGGTTAACTGTACACATCCACCCTTGCACTTGAACCAGAGATTTACAAATTATTTCACAGTAGATTCTAACTTTAGTAGGTTAATGTGCTTCCCTATGTGTCCAGTATTCTTATTGTTTCCAAACTAGTTTTACACTAAGAGTTTTTAATGGGAGAACAAACCAAACAAAAATAAAAAATAAAAAACTAGTGCTCCTCCTTAAGACAGGTGGATCACCTTAGGATATAATCTCTGTGTATTTAGCACCTTTCCACCTCTTGTCTCAATCTTCAGATTGCACACAGACTTCAGTAGCCGCAAGTGAAGCCCCATCTCTCCAATGAAAGGCAGGTAAGTCAATAAAGGTGATAACAAAAGACATGAGCCATTACAGAGGTGCGACAGATAAGCTAATTGAAATTGGATAATGCAGTCATCTACAAGAAAAAAAGACAAGGAGGAAAAGGTTGGGGGGTGATGCTACGCAGCTGGATGCGGGATGTGTGTTTGATAGCATAAACATGCAGTGTAGTCATTTTTTTTTCTTACGTAAGACTTTAAGCAGAAACCCTTGAAATCTGGGTGACGGTGGACTAAAGCATTGCAGTGGCATTGCAGTGCTGACGTCTTGCTGCGTTAAGCCTCTTAGATTACAAAACACTTTTGACTGCATGTGCACGTTTCTGCCATTTAATTATCGGTCCAGATTTCCCGCTCAGAAAATGTCTGCACAAATGCAACACTTTGGTCAGTACATTCATCCTGCGCAGGAGCAGTAGGGCCTGGGACGGTAAATTCACTAAAAACGCAGCAGGACAAAAGCCCTACATCTGGGTTTCTGTAAGAGATGTGACTGAATGAGTCATGACTGATGTGATGCATTTTTATAGGTCACAAAATGTCAACTTAGATGGAAATATTCCGTAAGATTCTATGGTGTATTTACTCCTGCAGTCAAAAAATACAATTATATCCAGCTTTAACAGCATGATTATGTTGGGTGAAAAATAAAAGCATAAACAACAAAGCTGCATACGTAAGCGAATATAGTTTAATCTTTTTTTCTACTTGTCTTCATTTGAAACCTCCTAAAATGTTGGTCACTCAGAGTCACAGCTCTCTGTTTTTACCAAAAAACCAACAGACCCACTCCTCCTGACCTCATGAACAATGTTAGAAACTAGCTGGTGGATAGTTGAAAATTTAGCAGGCATATTTAGCAAAATAAAAGCTTGTACATATCAGGTCTGCATGTAACTACGCATAAATTATAGCAGCTAGATGTCCAAATTGGTAGGTGAGCAGAGAACGTGAAAGAAAATCCCCCGACTTTGAAACAAGCTTTGCAGAGCTACAGTGGTAAGTACCAGTAAACAAAACCTCATTATAAGGATCATGTGAAAGGAAGGAGATGCCATTTTGGCATCACATCTGTCATCACCTGGCTGCGCTTCACCCCCAGACATTTGTCCCCCTTTCAGAAAGCCTCGCTCACCAACATGACTGTCACTACGACCATTACCGGTGGCCATTCAGCCTCTGCCCGCCCTCCAAAGGCCTCCTTGTTCTCTCAGTGGCTGCCGGGCCACAGTTCTCTGGCCTGCTGGCTACTGACCCTTGGTATGGCTCACAGTCTGGCACTGGCGCCCTCCATTAGCCTAATTACAGCCATGAAAGCAGTGGAGACCAAGGCCGGCATTAGGGCCAATTAGGGTCGCCCAGGATGGGCTATGACCAGTGTTGGGTTACTCACACACAGACATACAAAATATTTTGTATCACTGTGAATGTGAGAGTCTAGTTCCTTATTGAGAGTCCAGAGTTAAACCCACTCACCTGCGGAGTGGGACTGAGTCCTAGCGTGGACAGACTTAAACCTCAGTGGACGTTGGACCTGAATCAGCGTGCCACATTGGCTACTTTGATGTTAGTTAAGTAAAGAAGGTAGATATCGAATGAGTAAAAAAGAGAGCGAGAGAGGAACCTTGTAAAAAAGAGAGAGAGACTTGTGTCTGTCCATTCATGCGTGTGGATGTGGATGCCGAGCTGGGGAGCCAGCAGTAATTTGTGGCTGTCACAGGCAGATAATAAGGCTTGTGTCTTCCCTTCAAATAAAAAGGTGGAGAACATCCTCTTAAAACAACTATCCTCTCTGTCTCTTTGTTTCCTCTGGGCCCCTGAAGGTATGGCTAGATGGATGTATGGATGTAGGAATGAACGGAAAGTGTCATTGACCCCTGCGAATAGCTATCATTACTCAAAAATGCAACGGTTTGCCTGAATTTGTTTGACTCAACAAGCTATTTGATTTCCTGAAAAACCTGTAAGCGGTAGAAAGCACACGTCAGATTTTGTGTTTAAGGCTACTGTCACTGTGTGATAGACTTTAAAGGTTCAGTGTGTAAGATCTCACCATTACATGTCAGCGGATTGGAGATTGCAGTCAACTGAGATGTTTTGTTTTCTTAACCCTCCCTATTCAAGTGGCTAATCCTAGCTATAGTAGGTAAACAACTCTGGCCACCGTTCATTTGTAGTTAGCATTATACTAAAGCGTATACCTTTAGTATAACTTTCTTTGAAGTGGATGTAACATTGTTGGATTTCTTCAAATGTGATTTTTAGGACACTCAAGCCTAACATCAGATTGCAGAATGTTAGCTTATAACAAGCTGTTGTTATTACTGTTAGCTTGTTGTCAGGTGTCCAGAGGTGGGAGGGTCAGAAGTCTGAACTGCTGACAATAAGTAACTACAACAATATCTAGAATCAATAACCATGTTTCCGTGTGTTAGAGCCTCGACTTTAGCTCAGGAAGATGAGGCTTGAGGTGAGGGGAAGGAAGAGAGCTGTGGTTGAGGAGGGAGATGAGAGAGACGAGGAAAAAGATACGATGAAAATATACATGTGCAAATGTTAAATGATCACGTATAGTTTGAAAGCACTATTTGTGATCTTTAAATTAGAAGTAACTTATAGGGTGTACTTTATATTTGGCCAGTCTCTGGCCATATACATAAAATGTGATTAGGCAAAATAGTGATGTCTATCTTGGCTGCTGTGTTCAAAATAGCAGAGCAACAGTGGAGTTTTGTTTTTTGTCTTTCTATTAGATAACCTCAAAACATTACATGCTGTACCCTTAAAAGTCAGATGTGTGCTGTAGGTAATCATGATTTGGGCCAAATGAAATATCACCATTTGTTTTTGTTGTTTTAAACTTATTCCAGGATTAAAATGCCATGACTGGCTTTCATATGAGTGAAATCTGTTATGTAATTGCATACATAAGTAATGAAAATGCAGAAATACTGGCCATTATGCAAGTCATCACATGATAGCTGGCAGATTCTCAGACTGTCAACATGGAAAATTATAAGTTTGTCTTACATATAAAACAGAAAATCAGGGTGTCATCAATTTATTCTCATTGTTGTTGCACTAATTACACAGCCTTGCTTTCCGATCACAAACACCATTGAGTATGATTGGACTGTGCAACTAAGAAAAGCCATACACTGAGCATTCAAGCATCAAACTTGTTGGCTTTAGGTGATGTTGGGTGCAGTTACACTTTAAAAACATTTTTTTCACTCTTATTGGAATCATTGTAAAGAATACTGGTCAGCTGTTTACATTGGCATGTGATTTAATACGGTGTGGTATTTATGTGCACTTATTAAAAAAGACTTGTGAACACAAGTGCACAACCAAGAAATCCTGTCCTGCATTAGTTTTCCTCAATAGTTCTCTTGTCTCTGGCACATGTCTGCTCCTTGGAGATGATTATCTATCGTCTCTTTGGCGCTGCTTTTTGCTGTTGTTATTTTGCTCTTAATTCTATAAGAGTTTGTATTAGAAACAAACAGGCGCTTAGACGCCAGCTCTTTTGAGATGGCAGAAGCCTACGCATTTACGTCAATATGGAGGTCATGTGTGGGAAGAACAGAGCCAGGAAGTAATTGGGCTGAATCATATCTGTTGTGGAATTTGTCTTCTGATTGGTTTATCCCATCCCTCTGAGACCAATTGTAATTCAGCTCTTTAGCACCGCTTTATTCTGAATGAGGTGCGTCTATGGAGAATTTTTAGTGTGTTTGGAGGTTTTAAACAGATGAAAAATGGAATATTGTTTGCGAAAGGTTTTGTATTCAGTATTTTGTGGTCGTTTATTTTATTTTGTTATGAATATGAAATGAAAAGATAAAAAACTGTTTTGTTTTTTTGTTTGTTTTTTGGTGGAGACATACAGAACGCTTGTTTACATTAAACATGCAATATATCAGCCCAACAGTTAGGTTTACTTTAACGGCATCGCTAAGTCATTCCTTCACTGTTGCGGCCTCCTGTTCTCCACAGTAGCTCCAGCACGTGTGGAATCTTCAGCCAGAAGGGTGATTAATTGTGAAATCTGTCTAGAACAACACAAAGCCAAGTCACGGTGCTCGTCATGCGCTCACAGAGCAGCTTACCTAAGACTCGCTGCTGTCAACACCCTCTGATATGATCTATACAGAGGATGAACTTTCCCTGTTTGGGGCTTAACTGATAAACCACACACACACATACACATACGGATAACCACAAGCAGGCACGCTCCCCAGTGAGTATCAAGAGCAGGTGAACAGCCACCTGCCGTACACACTCTTTACACACTCGTGCCTATTAATCAGTCCAAGTTGTTTTGTCAGACTGTTTAGACAAGGAAAGGTTGGCAGTCTTTGCTTTGGCTGTCGCTATAATCACTACTAACAATTTTTTAATAGTTTGTATATTTATCAGGATTTCTTTTATTGTTGTTGCACAGAAAACTCGTGGTAATCTACTGGATGTTTAAAACTGTATTTGTCACAAGAGAGATGATTAAACTTTACAATGTCCACCTTTAACAGTGTCCTCTTCTTTAAACAGCTGAAAATGAATTGCTCTGCTACTGTACAAATTAATGCAGACGCTTTGCACCCATATGTACCTGACATTTTTCCTCTACCAAACAAAAGCTGATGTGATGGATTTTTAGCACAAAACAAATGTCAGATGCTTACATCATTTTCCAGATACCGTAAATCCCGGACTACAGAGCGCACCTGATTAAAAGCCGCATGCTCTAATTGTAGAAAGAAAATCAATTTTGTACTTTGTACAAAATCCGCCGCACCGGATTTTAAGCCGTATGCGTTTCACTTGTAATATGAGATATTTACACAGAAATACTACACGTGAGGATTTTTAACGTTTAATTTAATCCGTAAGGTAACATAAATGTTATGATAACATAAACTTTGTAGTAACATACAAAAATACATACTGCAAATGCTTTTTTTCCTCGAACAGCGCCTGTAACACGGCTACCTTTAAGTATACGTACGTATCGGTAACACACAAATTACGTTGCTTATGGTTTTTTTACGGAACAGTGCACAAACAACATTACAACGTCTCTTAACAACCAATAAAAATATATACCGTAATATATACTACTTATCATTTTGATTGGTCTACTGTTACCAGGCAAAATGTTTTTGGCCGCATGAAAAAAAATATGCATTAGCATTAGCCGCATGTCAGTATAAGCCGCAGTGTTCACAGTGTGGGAAAAAAGAAGTGGCTTATGACCCGAAAACTACGGTACTTACATAAATTCACCCGATATCAGGACTCAAAGTTTTCGCTTAACTCCTTTGATTCTTTGTTTACATCAAGGCTAGGTTTAATGTTACAAACATTTTTGTTTGTACGATCATTTCATTTCTCTTATGCGGAGTGACATGCGAATAATGTGTTAGCACGTTGCTGTCACCGTGCACGTGACTGTTTCCCTGCACTGTTTGTGTGTTACGCATGCATGAAATAGACCAGCTCTTAGTTAGACTTACGTGAGACTGACTGACTGATCACCATCTTGAGTTGAGTACATTGAAAATGATCTGTTTTTGGTCCCGGGCCAGTTGATTGGTGCAGCTTTAATATAGTCTGCTTGCAAGCTTTAAAACAAAAATATTATTTAGCATTATTATTTGCATAAAGCTATTATTTAGCTTTATGCAAAGCTGCTCTAGTAGACTCCGGGAGTAAAACATCAACCTGGACGTAAGCATAATAGTCACCATAGTTTTAGCTAGCAACAGGTGGTCATGATTAAGACTCTTTTAGTGATTAAAATAAAACCATAAATGGGAATTGTGGATTTTATCAGTCTTTTTCTAATTTAGTGAGTTTGTGTAAGCTTTTAAAGTAAAGCCAACATAATATAGTTTACAGTGTGTTAACAAAATACTGAAGAAAACAGGAAATTGTTTAAAACAATTAAATGGAAGAGCAAACAGGACCGCGACTAAACTTCAGATTGAACACTTTAAATCAAGCTCACTTAGAATTTCACACAAGGCATTCTTCTTTCATCCTTAAAGCAAGAAAGAAATGTGTGACTCGGTGCTCACATGCATATTGTTTCAGAGCTGTCAGAGGCCCAAAGCTTCGCGCACACTGAAATCACACCGCATATACAAACTGAAATTGAGGCTGCAGCTCATTAATTCTGACCTCACTGCAGATTTTGTTCCTGGAAGAAAAAGCATGCTATCACTTCCAGTATACTGACAGCAAGCAATCCTGGTCAGTTAGCATCAGATTCTTCTCCGAAGGTCCATATGGGCAAACTGAACCTCAGTCTATACACGTACAAACACACAAACACGACAGGTGATTGCTTTTGCTTGCAAGAGCTGCAGGTAATTCAGAGGAGATTGGTGTCGGTTTTGCTCTGAGATGTGCACTGTTGTGTGCAGAGAGTGTATACACATGAGGCGATGGTGGATACTGATGTGTGTGGGTGGTTGGGTGGACGTCGGGAGGTGTGGGTCATCTGCAGACGCCCCAACCTCACCTTATCTGCAGCGAGGTGGGCTGTGTTCGCAGAGATTAAACACATTTTGAAGCGACGCTAACTGCCGGGTCCTAAAGAAACGCAGGCAGAGGGAAAGCCAGTGTAGCTGCAGCCAATGTTGTTGTTAGCTGAGGAGAAAATCCTTGTTCCCAACACTGATAAGGACATAGTGTTTCTGTCCCCAAGGGGGCGGGAGGCAGATTCAACCTCTGTAGATCTACTGTAATGAATATCAATGGCAGGGAATGTGGCTGCTCCCGTCCCTTTGGGCCTTTAGTCGCTTTTCCCCACTCTTCCGCTGTCAGAATTGCGACAGGGATACTATGCATGAAAATGCAACGCTTAATATATGGTAATGCTATGTAAACATGGGCTGATCTGAGAGGGGGGTTCGGAGGGAGGATAGATCGACGGCCGTCTGTGCTCAAAGCCGAGTCGGGGAGTGTATCTGCGAGCCCAACAGTAGCCTCTGAGCACATTTATCTGGAAATGAATATGATACACTGAACAGGAAGAAGGGAGGAAAGGGTGCTGGGGTGAGGAAGGAGGTGGGAAGAGGAGGTGGGGGAGGGGGGATGTGGTTACTGCAAACTCAGCACCACCTCACCCCGTCTTTGCTTCCTACTTCCTCGCTTCTTCTGTAGAGAGACGTTTTGCTCTCCCTCCTCCTCCTCCTCACCTGAGTTGAACAGGGTTTATTTAAATTGGCATCCTCTAGGCCAAGAGGTTACCTGAGCCCCTGTGAAAAGGAGAAAAAAAACATGGTGGCCACTACGGTAGGCATGCCTGCCCCACACACACACTATCCGAGGGTTTGGTTACTGCTCTGAAACAGCCTGTCTGGTAGCGCCAGTGGAGGTGGAGGGAGTTATAGTTGGAAGTATTGTCTCTAAAGCGGTGTGGGTTTCCCAGCTTGTCTGACAGCCTGACGCGAGCAACGCCGCATTCCTTTGCAGCGAGGCCGAGACGAGCCACCTCATCGGCTGCCGCCATTCATCAAGTTAAAAATAGCCTTGCCACAGTCATCCTTTCATTCAGCGGGTCATTATTTTGCGTATAAGCAGAGAGCGACAGCCAGAAAAAGAGGAGGACAGTGACAGAGGGGAAAAGAAGGAGTGCAGAGACAAGAGAGGAGTGTGTGTGGATATGTGTGTGTGTGTGTATGTCTGTGTGTGTGTGTTAGTAAGATGCAATAGCCCGAGGCAGTGAGGTGGGATTTGTAAGCCCTTTGTAAGTAACAGGCAGCACTCTTAGCAGGCTGAAGGTATGTTTTTGTGTGAGTAATCCGTGATGGATGTTTTAATTGAAAGCACAAGGCTTTTAGGGCTGTTTTCAGAGACCGCAGCCAACATCTGACACCTCCACTCAGACCAGAAACCCCCCCAAACTCCAAACATCCAAGACCGCCCCTCAGTACAGTCTGTTATATGTAGCACGGGTCATGCCCTTAGTACACGGGACACAAGGAGAGCACAAGACTTACCAGAGTATTGCTGGTATGTGTTTAATGTGGCAATTAACAGAGTGAAGTCCGGGTTGTACTGGCAGGACTGCAGAATATTCTTTGAATTCTGGGTGTAACAAGTAAGAAAACATGTCACAGGCTAATTTAATCATGCATATAACCAAGAGAGTTTTTACTGTTGCAAATGAACAGTTTTAATAAAGTGTGTGATTTCAAGCAAAAACATATAATCAGTGACACCAGAAATCAAATTAATAATAAACAATAAGACCCATCTAATTCTAGTACAAGGAAATAAAATATTTAATCTTAAATACAGATATTTTATGTAAATAATTTACTATATTTAAAAACTGATTATGTCTTGTAGCCAAAATATTTTTTGATCCATCTTCTTTGTAACTTAATTGCCAGTTAATTTTTTTGAGAAATTTTAAAAAGTAAGGAATACATTTCTTTTATTTTTATTTTTTCGGAATAAGATGAAATTGTTGGGAATTGATGTGAATGAAGACTGCATTTCAAGTTTAGGGTTGAATGGAAAACAGAATTTAGACTGGAGGTTCTGGGATTAAAGTTGAACTGTCAGGAATAAATTTGAAGTTTTTTTTTTTAAATGTAAATAAATTGAATATTTTTTAGGAATTTACCTCATTCTCAACTTTATTTTTCAATCTCATTGTATCCTGGATACAGTCACATTTCTCCTGTATTATTCGAAATAACGGTGTTGCTGTACTTTACAATGAGAAGTAACTGAGACATTTAATAATTGAAACTACAGTTATGGTTGTACACTACTTCCTTTGCTAACAATAGGTCAAAAAAAGCACTAAAGTTATATCTGAACTCTACTGATAGCATTATTACTAACTTTCCCACATATGTTATACATATTGTTATTTTCAAACATTGTGACGTATTTCATGCCAATCTTAATCTTCATGTAAAAAAAATTGTTTAAATTTATTTCAAAGCAAAATAATTTAAAAAATCTTCCTCCTCCTCACATTTTAAAAAAAATTGTCACAGTGTGGCGTAAGTGCTCGATGAGTTTCTTACTCCCTGCATGAGACAACAATGAGCTATCCTTAGCCGAGCAGGTATGAAGTGGAGAACAGTTGACCCAGCAGAGCCGCGAAGCCACGGGGCAAATGAGTAATTCCTATAGTAGCCCGGGTGGGGCCACCGGCCCTGAAGGAGGGCCATAAATTTACAACATGATGAGCGAGGTTCAGAAGGGATTGACCCTCCTTGACCTGCGGAGGCGGGACCCGGGGCTTGGACTACAGTACTTACAGCTCCCCATCCCCCCTCACCTGCTGACTGGCTTTACCTCGCCCAAAAGCCGTGCGCCACAGCCCCGCATACCAAAGATCTTCCAAAGAAGTGCACTCCCATTTAGAAAGTGTACTCCTTACAGTGAGTGAATGGGAGCAAGCTGTGGGAGGGGAGAGGAGGAGAGTCAGAGGGGGGAAACTTCATAGGGATTTCTTCTTTTTCTCTCCTGTCACTAACCGCCAATTTACCCCCCAACGCATTTGGAATCAAAACTTAATTAAAATTTTGAATAAATAAAAACAACGAAAAAAACCAACTTATTGAATTCTGAACCCTTTGATAGATTTATCCCCCCCAAACCCAGAATAATGCAAAATAAGATTTAATAACACCTTTCATATGGAGAGTACAAAGCCGGCTATTTGCATTAAAGTGTAAATCGTCAGGGAAAGGCATGTGCCTCTAAGCTTATTGATGTTCAGTTCTGAGCAGCCGGGCGGCATTGTTTCATACTGAAGCTTGACGGATGTCAAGGTGATTATAGTTTAGATCACCCGTAAGAAGACAACGTTTTGAAATGGTAAAATACAGACAGGCAACACAAAAGCCTTCAAATGTTTGTTTTACTGGGAGGGGAAGAATGAAGAGAGTGAAAAACTCCCACTGAGTTTCAGTGTTCGCTCGTAATTCACACAGAGGATGGATAACTCCACCGCTGTTCAAACAATCTCACAATTTGTTGAATTCTTCTGATGGGCACAAAGTCCTTCTGCGAAAACCATTACTGAATGGCATGACAATGAGTAAGAAAGGTACAAGGGATTGTTGTATAAGCCCTATCTGCACACCCTTCACCTAAGTTTGAAACTAAGCCACAAGGCAAGAAGTGGAAAAAGACAGAAAAGTTTCTTGTCAGGTTACACTTCACCTACGGCAAGGCAAAAAGAAGAGACCCAGAGATGCTCAGTAGAGCTGAAGCCAGCTTTAAAAAATACCTGACAAAAAACACTCTTTTATGATTTTTTTCCTTTTTTATTTCTTTGTTATTCCTACTGATTAATTTATTAATTAGAGACACAGAACAGGACGAGGAAGAAACAGAAATGCTATCACACCAGAAAATGCAAGATTTCTAACACAATCGAGCGAGAAAAGAGATCCCAACAGAAGGGGAAATGGGTTATAGTCATGACTGCTTGGAGATGTTTTGTCTTCCTGTCTATAAATAAAAGGTATATATATATATATATATATATATATATATATATATATATATACTAAGTATATAAACTTAAAACCATTATCAACCTTTAAATGTCTCCAGTGTGATATTTTTTGATGATAAAGTATACCTCTTTGCGCAACACACTGTCAGTCTTACATCATCCAGCAGGGTACCGACACACTCAGACCCTGTGCCTTGGGGGTGGAGGTGTGCCTGTTCTTGGTTGGAGGCTAATGGTGGCCCTCCCCTTGTCTAATAAGTCCTTATCTGCCTGCTGGACTGCTAGCTCAAGTGACACACCCTCGATTACAGGTGACTGTGCATGTTGCGTATACGAGTACAATATTGCTTCGAGGCAGCCTTGAAGCAAAGGCACGATGCAGGATGGGGAGTTTGATTTCAGATTAAAATTGGAGTCTTCGCTCACAGTTGTCACTTTATTAGGTGTCCAGAAATCCAGCTCAGTTTGATTTAACAGCCCTGTAGCATATGTTACCCTTATGAAGGGTGAAAGGTTCAAGACTTGTTAAATCGGCTTCACTTGTTGACTCAACGAGTGACATTTTGGACAACTTATTCTATATTCTGGACTGATAATTCCTTCAACATTAGTTAAACATTACTGTTTCCTGTAGGCATTGTTTTTGTGTGTGAAAATCCGAGTACAAAAGTTATGATTTTGATCACTTGGTTTTATTTTGATTAGTCCTTTATTGATTAGTTTTTGCTGGCTCCATGGTGCTTGTCTCATGTGTCACGAGGACTCCTAATACCGGTCCCAAGCAGGGATAATTAGGAGGGTTGTGTTGGAAAGGGGATCCACTGTACCAAATCAGTAGCTTTCTGTTGCAGTGTCAGTCTTCATATCATTTATTCTGCAGGTTATAATTTAATTGTGAGTCATCATTTCACTATATAGATTTAAAGATGGACGCTATCAATAACAATGCTGGTATTGGTATCAGATGGATACTAGTGCGATAGGATCGATAATTGTTTTTAGCTTCTAACTTGAGTATGTTCTTACGTTTTTTTTATTAAAGTGTTCAGAAGTCGCAACTTGATGACACTCATAAATCATTACACACTGCTACTTTTATAGCTTAAAATTATTGGTATCTTTATTTACTTGGTATCTGATCGATACCAAATTTTGTAGTACCAAACTCTTGGAACTGTGGACTGCACACATACATGTAAAGTTCACCTGAAGGGTTCTTCCACTGCAAAACCACAGAATACACTGCTACTATTAAAGCAGCAACAATGTAGAGGTGACTTGATGCATGCTCAATCATCCAGGTACCGGTAAGTAAATCCCAAAAGGTTGATTCTGTTATGTGGTGGTGCATTACCATAATTTACAGCATCAAAAATGATGGGCATAGTCTTTAAAACACTGCTGCAGATGCACTCTTTTATTTAATTAGTATAAAAAATTTAAAATAAAAAAAATATCACTGCTCCGATCCAACACGGAAAAGAGACAGAGTATCATTTTGCACTAATTAGCACAAATTTTCCATGACATCCTGCTGACTTATATTAGCCTCATTAGTCACGAGTGCAACCTGTAGATTTACACCTGGAGCATGTGCGTGTGATACTCAGGATGACCCGGTGGATTTACAGTGCTGCCATTAAGGCATGCAGGACTTGAAGCTCCAGCTATGCAGGCCTGATTGCTGTTACCTTGCAGCCCCAGGTAAGGGACACGTAGAACACGTGTGCATATGTGTCTATGAAGGACTTCACTCTTTAATAATGAGAATCTGAACTGAACACTAGGCCACAACTTTACTGCTCAACACAATTATCTGACCTGCTGGTGCACATCCATATACATGGCAGATGTGATACTTTCTCCATTTTTTTTTATGTATTATCGTTTCTCTGCAGGAGAGAGGAAGCACTTTGTCAATTCACTACAGCCCAAAAGAAGAAGAAGAAAAAAAAAAAAAAGCCCCCAAACCATCGATTTTCACTACAAAGATTTTCATATTTTCACCCCCTTTTCTCCACTTCTTTTTTTTTTTCTCACAGAATAAAATATTTCAGGGGACAGACGAATGACGGAGCGGGCAGGAGCCTAAATGACTCAGAGGAAGGATGGAATTCTGGATATAGAAATGGGTGAAGGGAGGGAGGGAAGAAGGTGAGAGCGAGGAGGGGGAGGTCAGGTTAGGGGTCACGTGTGCAAAAGAGATAAGACCTCCTCATTCCATTTTGACTGACAGGCCAAGGGAGGGCTCAGCAAAGCCCCCCGAGACACCACACCGCTCCCTCCATCACTCTCCGTTACTGCTATCACACTTTCTCTAGGCCATCACTCTCTGTCTCTCGCTCTCCGCCTCTATCATACTCTCCATCATCCCCTTCTCCCTCCATCACCTGCTTCTATACACGCTTTCCACCTTTGTCATGTATTTTCCTTTTTGCCCTGACTCTTCTGTTCCTTTAGTTACATCCTTTCTTGTCAGGATACCTCCTGTTGTCTCTCATTCTTTGCACAATGATTTCTTTCCTCCTCTCTTTGTATTTCTATTCAGTTGAGAGTCTGTTTTGTATTTCCTGATTTTATTAACACTTTTCTTTGTGAATCGGAAGGCAAAGGCTGGTTTGATACAGCTTCTGCTACCTGTAATAACACTGTAGTCACCAGAGTAGTGAGTAGTGATCCAGTGTGACAGAAGAGAAAAAACATGAGCTTTCAGGTGGTCCGACAGGTTGTTAACAAGTGAAAAATGTATCCGGATTATCTAAACCACTTTATTTGCCCAGTACAAAGTTCGCGTGATGTTAGCATTGGTAATAGTTGGGTGAATTTTTGTCTCCTAGCCTAAAAGAAATGGAACATTTCCAGTGGTGAGAAGTCGGCTTATACAACCGATGGACTCCAATGTGCCAAATGATCCTCACAGTTCCATGTGGGAAAGCAGCTTTGGGTTCACCCTGGTGCAGAGGTAAAGATCTGTTTATTATCTACTTACATGATATCATGTAGAAGATGATATCTTCCTCCAAAGCAAGCTCGCAGCCAGGTTGTTTTCTGCAGAGACGAAAGAAAAGAGAACTAGAAGAGGAAAAGTCAGGTCAAGGTGCTCCAAATGGCACCACCAGACATAATCCTTTCAGACCTTCCTAGCCTAGTTAGAAGTCAACTAATAGAGTTAATTGCACTGATAATAATTTTTCAAAAGTTATATCCTGTAAAAAGTATAACACAAACTTCTCAGTCATGAAGCACCTGACTTTTTTCCCATTTAAAGTTACTAAAGTACAGAACTTAATATATATATACAAGTACATGTATGTCATCATAAAGTAATTTGTGTGCAAACTCATTAGACTCTTTAAATCGCTGTTAACAGGAACGGTGTGCATGCTGTTTGCATCATTTTATGCACCTTTACGCTACATTTGATTCAACATTTGAAACTTTGTTGTGTTTCCAGAGTTAATGAATAAATATAATTATACACTACAACTAAAAAATATTCTTCATATGAATACATAGACATGGCACAATATTTTTAGTAATGGTTTCGTTTGTAGTCCACTTGTTGCATTCTACTGATGAAACATTTGAGAGGCTTAGATTTCCTCCAGGTAAACAGTCATGTGGAGCACGAAAGAGGGAAGACATTTGCCTAAATGCACCAGGTCGCTATCAACTATGATGTTTTAGGTTTCTGTCAACTTTTTAAAAATGATTTTGGCTCAGATATCCACTGCTACCGTGGAAGCCTTGAGGTACAAAGGCTGTTGATCCCAGAGATGATGTCAGCAGATGCCAGATTTCCCATTACCTTACCTTACCTCCATTAGTAACGGGACCAGAAGTTTGGAGCTTATTTAGATTATACCACAAAGTTTGCTCTAAACCTTGAGAACTGATTGGTGGAAGACAAACCTCTGTAGCTATGGTGCAGAAGGTTTAATCATTGGTTAAAGAAAACAGCCTAAAGGTTTAATTTAATGCCACGTTAGTTAACTAGAACTTAGTCATTCCAACACGGACTCTGTCTTTTGTATTTTGATTCACTGCAATTACTCAGTTATGCCACAAAGTGAGCCACGTTTTTCATGACGGAAGCTGCACAGTGGACCATCTCCACTGTCTATCATTGGCTGCAGACAACAGCTTGACCCATAACCCTGATAAGTAACTCGTGCCCTTAAGTTGCTTTTCTACTGCCAAAGCAAGAAAGCAGACAAATGCCAGGAAACAAAAGATGCAAACAAAAGCTCGAGCACTGTTCCAACAAGCATTATCTTCATTTTTTAGCACCAAACAATGCATGACAATGCACGACAACAACAGGAGCCTTTATAGAAAGCGGCAGAATAGAGTTGAGGCCGTTGTGAGAAGTGGCAGAGGAGACGAGACAAAGCGGGATGAGAAGGACGATCTTCATTGTGGCGTCTTTTCTCATTCTGCCATGAAAGACACCGGCAAGGAGTCCTCAGGGCCGCTGCCAGCTGCAGAACAATCACACCCGCACACCACAACCACGCCGCCGATCCAAACACATTAGGAGAGCATTGTCGAAGCTGTAGCTCTACATATTCATCCGCACTCCTTTGAATGCCTGCTCAACGCTCAGATGCAATCACAACATCTCCTCATATCGGAAACATCTTACATTTACATAACCCTTACATTCAAATGCCCGCGTGTGTTTTCCCCACCTTCTTTAAGGCGTCATTTAATTTTTTCCTTCTAAACGAATCGTTTAAAATAGACCTTAATCGGGGTAGATTAGATGCCATTGGAGATCTTGACGGAGCTGGCATCTGGAGGTTTTTCTTAGCTCAATCACACCAATAAGAAACATGCTGAATAAAGGGAGAGTTTAATCTATGCATCGCTGGTTCCACAGGATTATGGTGAGAAAAGAGAGACTGGGGAAGAGTGGAGGGCTGGAAAGAAATGGTGAGTAAGGGAGAGTGACGGAGACGGGGGAGAGAGAAGGCGATGGATGTCAGGTTCTTCTCTCCATATAAAACACCAGACGCAGCAGAGGAGGGGATTGGATTCACTTTTTAAAATGTCACCCAACATCTGTTTCATATTTATGATGGTGCCGCTGCCTCTCCGATGCCCCCTTCAACTCTCTGGCGATTCTATCTCTGCCTCGGATTACCCCCACTACCCACCAATGCATAATTTATAAGGCTAATCTTTCAACGAAAGACTGCAGACACAGGCAGAGAGAGAGGGAGGAAGGGGAGTGTGAGAGAGCAGGGGGAAAAAAATGGATTATAAAGAAAAAAAAACTGCCACAGATTTTTTGCTGATATGTGAAGGGAATGGCTGATTTTGG
The DNA here is from genome assembly GCF_018398535.1 of Haplochromis burtoni. Taxonomy (NCBI): domain Eukaryota; kingdom Metazoa; phylum Chordata; class Actinopteri; order Cichliformes; family Cichlidae; genus Haplochromis; species Haplochromis burtoni. Next base: position 435,527 of record NW_024582405.1, on the reverse strand, counting down.
AGATGATACCTTAAGTATCTCATGTAGTCATTAACAGGATTAAGTGAGTGGGCTTCTGATAAGGTGGGAAAACAATTCAGGATTCGGCACATCTTGTCCTCTTTAACCCAAACGGAGACATATCAGTGTATGTGGCCCATGTTTCTCTTTCTTCTGTAATTTGTGATGCCTTCAGATCCCTCTGATAAGCATTGGGTGTCATTAATATCACTAATGATAACATTATAGCCCTGTGCTGGAGTTGTACCACGAATTACGGTGCGAGGCTGGATTTTTGCCAGATCAGGGTGGGGAAAGCTGACGCCCTCTCTCTTTCTACTTCTTTTTCCAGTTTTACAACCGAAACCGGAGCTACCTCTGTCACGAATCAGCCCAAGACCGACGTTTCAGTCATCTATTTTCTTCTTGCACCGTTTTCGCCATCCCCGACATCCAAACTGACCGTCCCTTTCCCCTTTTTCCCCCTCTTTGCTCAGCCCCGTTCCCCTTCCCGTTTGCCCCCTTTTTCTCGTCAGCTTTATTATAAAAAGTACACAGTTTCGCTGGAGTGCCCTTCTGACATTTTCGACTTATTAGCTAGTTTTCGTACCGTCTTCAATCAACCCCCTTAATCCTCACAGGGAGAAGCGCTTTTTAATTCACCGATGGACTGATAAGGGGCGCCTAGCAAAGCGCCAGAGAAGCAGCGGCAATGCTAGCAAAGCAGGCCTCGGATGAGGAGGGGAAGAAAAAAAAAAGAAAAAAGAAAACGAAAAGACGGGAAAAAAACGATTTACACGTAGATGAATCGTGCTTACAAGATGGAACCCTGGGCATTAGGAGCGGATCTGAATTTCCTATCTGTCATTTTTTTTTTCACCCACCCCACCGCTCCCCCCCAACTGCCGCATTCGTTCAGTGTTTTTTTTTCACTCCCTCTCTCCCCTCCTTCTTCTCCGCCATTACCCTTGCTGATTGCAATCTTTAAGCGCCATTGGGCCCACTGCTTCTGCAGTTTTTAATCTGTCTTTAATCCCATAGATTTTAAATATTCCCCAGCTCCCGGAGACTGGAGGCAATTAACTGCCCTTCTGATGCTCTCCTTATCAGTTGCCTCCTTGTATCTCTCTGAAGCAGCCTCAAGACACTGCCAGAGCTGACAAATAATACCGCCATTTACCGCCGAGCATCCTCGGGGACTAGAAGGGAGCGCGCGGCACAGCCACCGCCGCATTCTAAACAGGTATTTGGTAAACATATCATACAGAGGAGAAAGAGGAGGAAATATACTGCAACAACACTCCCAAAAGCAATGTATGTTTGTCTGCCTGCCATTTTGCAAGTGTGTCTGTGTGTTCTCCCTCAGACCGAAGACAAAAGATTGTCCTCTAGCCCTGTGCTGATGTAAGGGAGCTGCGCGGTATGGGATGCTTAGCCTGCTGTGTAGATACTAATACAGTCTGCACTCCGGTAGCTCTTTACTGTGTTATTGGTGAGGAAATAGTTTTAAGAAAAAGAGAGAGAGATGTTTTAGACACATGCACTTTCTTTGGTTTTACCTGACCCTGTTCGTCTTTGTTTTAAAGTAGAGCCGTGGTAAGACATTGACCTAATAGTTACAACAGCTTTAAATTAATAAAAATAAAGAAACCTGCATTAAAAAAATTTATTTTTAATCATCTTCTTTCATGGTCTAAAGGCATTCATAGTAGCTAATACCTGCTATTACATATAGACAGAGGGGGGAAGAAGGTCTGAAGATAAGCACAAAATAGACACAGACACTCACCTTTCATTTGCTCTGCATGTATGAAATGTTTGATAAACAATTACCTAATGACATTCAAGGACAATTAGGCAGGTATGGCGTCTTTAGATAGGCATCTCATCAAACAAGACAGAGATCTAGCTGCTACCTTTTGGTTTTTTTTTTTGGGGGGGGGGGGGGGCTTTTGTAATTTTTGTTTCTCCAAGTTTAAATCCCAGAGTCAAGGTCTTGCCACTGTAAGCGCCCTCACATCATGTTTACACCAAGGACACCATCAAATAACTCATAGTGATAACTGTGCCACACAACATTACTGATTAGAAGAGATGAGATCATAAAAATGATAGTAAGGGCCGATCAGCGCAACACTGATCCACTCTCACAGTTTCCAAAAGCAAGGAAACCAGGTGAGCCAAAGGAGGGAAAAAGTTACTAAAGTTACTAAGAACTCATGAAATGAAGTTCAGTGCTCTCTGCTGCTCCCCTAAGACACCAGTTAACTTCATCTCAGCAGCAGTGGTTTCTTATTTGGAAGATCACAGTGAGACCTGGGATTGTTTAGTTTAGTCTTGACCTTTGCCAAATGGTTGGATGGCTAGAGTTTCCTTTTCTGCAATCTATCCAATCACTCCTCTTGATAATGTGTCCTATGGCAGCGCGATGAATGCAATCACCAGCCCATGCACCACAAGCCTGCTAACAACACCACAAGACACTGCGGCTAAGCCAAACCCGGCAGGCTCAGCCAAAACTGGCAGATAACCATCAGCTAAGAGCTTTGTGACATCATCAGACAGAGACGGCTACTGACTCCATGCCAGGTTAGAGAGCTGCTAATCCAAACCACAGACTACAATAACACAGACAGAGACAAAAGCAGGGAATGTGCATCATTACAAACACTCTTAAATGCTTAAGCTCTTTGTTGATGTGGACAACACGATCGCTGTAATGGAGCTTGTACCTTTCACAGGTCACTTCTCAGCCAGACAGATGAGATCTCATAATCAACTTCTGATGGTTCCCACTCGTGCTGATTTTACCAAAACTCACGACGTGACCTGTACGCGTTGTTTCTGACACAAATAACGGAGTGAAACTTTTGCTTGACATCCTCTGGCATTATCATCCCAGCTCTAGTGTTGGATTACAGTTCTCACCATTAAAATCACATTCAATTATAGAGAGGCTCGGCAGGATTGGCGAGACAGCAGCGCTGTTAATGGGAAAGGTTGTCAAATTATGATTTAAAATGAAGTACATATACTGGTACATGTTTAAAGAAAGAAAGCATTAAAAAAAATAAGTCCTTCTCTGACTTTCTGATGTATATTTTACATGTATTCCCATAGGATCTGGCACCTCAGTGCATTTGTTTCTCATATGTGCAGCTGTGGAAGGTATTTGCCATATAACCCAACAATGCCTCATGGGATTCCTTGTCCAGCCACGACCTTCAGCTTTGCTTTGTTGCTTTGTTTGCCATCATATCTGCAACTCTTTCTGGCTCAGACTCAGACTGGATAAGAGGAACTGATGCTATAGCATGTGTGAAGCCGTGACTACATCCATTCGCTCCTTATTGTGCATATTCTTTAATCCACTCCCACATATACAGGCCTACACTTTGTGTGTCTCCTCTTAATAAGTGTCTATGCATGTGTGTTTGTGTGGTTTGGGAGGTTAAGCTGGTGCTGCTCTCTAAGCGTGGCCGATACCGATCCAAAGAACCACAGGGTCTGAGGGGGGCCAGGGGTCTGCAGCTCAGCCTACAAACAGCAGGCTGTGCCAGGCAGGACGTAGGCCAAGAGAGGAGTGGGGTGAGGTGGTGGCAGTAGAAAGGAGGGAAGACAACCACTCTCATCCCTTTAAAACCACAACACTTGGGTCACACTAGGGGGCCAACCAATTTCACACTCTTGTACAGAATGGCTCCCTTACAGACAAAACAGAAAGACAGGAAAACAACTCAAGTAAGCCTGAAACACAACAAAAACAAAAAAGTGTTTAATAGCTCCGGCACTATATTTTCTTTGACTTCAAAAGAATTTGCAAGTAAGGTGACGGTGGTTTTTTTAGGGTTTTTTTTAAGCCACAGGTCAGAGATTGCATTTTGCAGCCCTGTGAAATAAAACACACGGCAGCACTTCGCCTCAAATCCAATCAAGCTCTGTTATCAGCTCCCTTCTCATCAAGGAAGGCTGCTGATGGAGGCTGCTGGTGGTGGTGGCGAAGGGGTGGTGGGAGTGCTGGGACTAAGCCGACCCCCCCACAAGCCCAACCCCATCACCCAACATACACCCCCTCACCCCTTACACGATACATACACACACTCCGCCCGAATCCCCCCCCACACACACACACACCCTCCCTGCACCCTCCTCCCCTGGTTTCCGTGGTGACTGCTAAGCCCGAAGTTACGGTAAAGCTGGTGTGCCGCTGAGCCCTGGGCAGGATTTGTGACAGAGAAATCACATCAGCCTATGCTGATTAACAATTCCATTCCACCCTGAGATTTATATAAAAAAACTATCTTACATTTGGCTTTTTAATAGGAACGATCGCTATCTCAAATTGAGTCCCTGCAAACTTTAATAAAGGCTACAGGGTTGAGTGGCATTTTGCATGCTGATTTAGGCCCGATTGGCGGCTTTTGATGAGAGGGAGGCTGCTATGTAAAGCGGTGCTCCTAGCGCTTTTCCACATCGCCGGTTCAAATGCGAAAGGATAAGAACATGAAGAAAAAAAAATACCACTTCCATCTGCAATCTCCGGATTTCTCTCTGCCTTCCTCCCTCACTCTCACGCTCTTTTTTTCAGAAAATGATTGACTGTTGAATATGAATAAATGGAATGGAATGAAGCAGGAATAGAGAGACTGTGCACCGCAGACAGAGGAGAGATGGAGGAAGAGACGGTGAGAGGGAACGGGAATAAAAGAAGCCCCTCTCCTGGACTTTTTTTTCTTTCCTCTGGAGGAGAAAAATAAAATCATAAAACCAAGGTTTTTATGCTCTCCTATTCTGACATTTGGAGAATGGTATTAATGTAGAATATTCACAGTGTACAGAAAGGACCACAGGCGCAAGAGCGTGTGTGTGTGTGTGTGTGTGTGTTAGGAGGGAGGGGAGGAAGGGGCATCAAATAAAAAATAAAAAAACATTGCTAGAAACACTTATCCCCTCCACCCCTCCGCTCCAACCCCACAATCTACATCAGTATTAAAAAACTATTTATAGTAAGAGTTCAGCTTAATGGGATAATCAGCTCTATTTGTAAAGATATTGGATAATCCCAAATAGTTTATACGGGCATAAAGATTTCAAACATTTTCATTAGATATACTGCTTTTCAGGGGAGTTTTAGATGTCTCTCAGTTCACTTTGTACGCTGCTCCGAGACAAAAAAACAGAAGCAAGGAGGAGTAGACATCCTGAAGCGGTGGTCGAATGCTGGGCTTTTTCTGCGGAGAGTTGTTATCAGAAAACAGAGGACGGGGCAGGAGATTCCTCTGTTAGCTCCTCACAACACCAGCATTTCTTGTTTTTAAACTGGCATTGCAAAACTCCTCATAGCAGACCATGTCATATGTTAAATGTGCATTTAGCAGTTGCTAGTGATGACTGTGAATGCTTTCCCATCTCAAAGAAGGGTTTTAATTATGCTTTTTTTTCATCCATCATATTACATGCTTGTATTATTGAGCATTCACCCTTGCCTCAACTACAACCAGTGTTAAAATAAAAAGAGAGAGGAAGAGGACTATAGAGGGAGAGAGAAGGAGAAATGGGGGAGTTAGGAGGAAGAGGGCCAATGGAAGGCATCCAACAGGATCAGCGAGTAGGGCAGGCTGCCAATGCCTGGCACACACTCTCACACACACACAGTTTATATCTGCCCCGCCTCTCTCCCTCAAGGAAACCCTCATATACCCCGCAGGGTGGACCACATCCACCATGCATCAATATACTGTATGTTCCCAAGTCTACCAGTAAGCCATAGAGCACTGGTCTTACTGGGATGCCATTTTGCAGATGTTTGATGGCTTTGGTGAGAGACAGTTATGAGGAATACAGTCAGTGCAGCCCACGAAATGAGCCAACAAAAGTTCATCCCTATCTGCAGAACTCGCACTATCATACCCTCCTGTGAGACTAAACAACCATCAGTGATCTTCCCAAATAACCAATGAGTGGACTGGCATCAAAAACATCTCTATGAGGAAGTTACTCAGCTCAACACGCTAACGTTCATGTACGAGATGAGCAACTAAATGAGAAATTGAAGGTGTAGCGTTCAAAAGTTATTGCAGTTTCTATCAGAATCAGAATCAGAATACTTTTATTAATCCCAAAGGAAATTAGGGTTACAGCAGGCAGCACGCTAATGGCGCATCACCTTTAACTTGAGGATGACCAAACATCCATGTTCCCCAGGGACAAATCACCATTTCTGGTGGTCTGTCCATGGGTACGCTCTCTCATTTTAAATGTGCATTACAGTCACATTGTGCTTTTTTGGCTAACAGAGGGGTCTGGCTACTCATCACAGAGGTTTTCTATCACTTTTCATCTTGTATTTAAGTGCTTGGCTCATCCTGGGGTTTTTTGTTTGTTGTTGTTTTTTTTAGGAAACTGCCGTAGAGCACTTGGCCAGAAGCTACCAAGGGTCTAAGTACTGGCTGACATCTTTTCAAGTCTGGCAGTTGGACTGAAGAGGAAGAAGACCAGAACAGAAGAAGAAGAAGATATGATTCCCAGTGGTTAAATAAGGCAGATATCGATAAAACTGTGATATTTATCGATATCTATCTATTGTCCATTCGGCGCACAGCAGCAGTAGCTGCAGTTTCTCTCCTGGTTTGTGATGTTGTGATATTTGATGTTGACGGGTTATGATCTGCAACCGGTCCGATATTACTTCTATTGATACATTCATCCACCTTAACTAATGTTGGATGTAGGTTTAATTAACTTAAAGCAAGATTATAATGCAAAATTTGTTTTTTCCTGCTAAATATTAATACATACCTTCCAAACATGTTAGTGCATCAGTGGGTATTTGCTGTTATTTGTTAAAAGTGTGGTAGAAATATAAAATGTAAAGTTTTGCCACATCTTATTCCTGCATGACCGTTCAAGCAAAGTAATGGGACTATCAGTAGTAATTACACAAAAATGATGGTAAATGGTACATTTCCCTACTTTTCTCTTGGGTCAGTCACTTTAATTATATTCTCATTAGGCAACCCGCTTGTAAGAAAGTGGAGCATCTGAAAAAAGGACTAAAATATCTCCTCTGGTAACATGTTGTTCCGTTTCTTCTGTTTGTTTGCAAAGTGTCACATATCAGGATACCTAAGCTGCCGTAGCGCTCAGTGTAAAAACACAGAAGTGGTATTAGATCACACCTATAATATTTTCTGTTCTTAACTTAGTCTGAGTGATCTGAGTGTCCAAAGCATATACCCTGCGTTACATAGCAACATCTGCGCAAAACGAGCTAACATAAGCTCACGTAAGCCCCTGGTCACAGCCTCAAATTTGTCTAAGAGAAAAGTGTGCTTATTATATTCTTATATGATTTTAATTATTTTCAGTTGCAGATAAAGGCTATTTTGTTTAGAAGGTAAATAAACTTACCTAGCTTTACATCAACTTAATGCTAAAATTTACTGCAGATATTTTTTTTTTAATGCTCGTGTACCAAAATCCTTTGAAGCAAGTACTAATCAGTCTATTTCTAGTAAAGAAACATAATATTAAAAGGTGTTTTGGAGGTTAATAAAGCAAAACTCTTTGAATTTTTTGAACTATCTGATGTGCAGAAACCTCACTGTCGGCTGTGCTACCTGTTATAGATCCAGTTCACAGGTTTAAGCCTGTCAGCTTAGGTAAAGCTGTAAGCTTATGTATGATAAATGCCATTGTTAAATAGCCAATCAAGGGACTGCACATCGACTATTAAAGAGAAGGACTTGTTGATAGAGTACTAATCTCTTTACAGTTTTCACATACCACCATAAATCTAAACACGAGAACACATGCATAAAAATGGTAACAAACCATGTCCGGCCTTGCAATCCATTCAAGATTCAAGTACAGTTATCACACACTGACAGCCCTTGTATCAAGACCACAGTCAATTGATTTGCGTATGGAAAAAAAAAACCCTGTCATTCCAGTAAAATCCACATAACCAATGCCTAAAGCCACCGGGGTGCAAGCTCGGTGCTTTCGTAACGAATCAAAAATGGGGGATTTAAAGAAGAAACAGACAAATGAAAGACAAATGAAAAGTTGTGATGCCATTTTCAGTATCTCACAAGTGCATCAAAAATATGTTTTCCCAGAAAAACAATGAGATTTTTTTTTGTCCCACTCCTTCATATGCACCAGGGTTGCTGCATTGGTTGTTAAGGTCATGGCTCGTCTATCAGGGGTTAAATGAAATGATTTTTGTGGGTTCACACACAAACACAATGCCCCCCCCACCCCCACCCCGCCTAAACTGGTCCAGGACCATGTTGCTCCTCCCGACCTCCTTTACCTTCTTTCCCTGGCCAGTGCTTTCCTTTGGCTCTGATAAGATGCTATCGGTAACCCTCTAAGCACTTGAGAGGCACTTTAGGAGATCACTGGAGCCATTACCATGAAAAGTAAAAGATACAGGCTATATTGATGCCAGATTAATACTGACCAACATGTTATTGATTTCGGCCCCCACCGTCCTCTTCCCCATCCCCTTTTTACTCTCCCTTACCCAGTTTTTCTTCAGCTCTGGTCTGGACCTCTGACGGTGATCTTATTTTCTGATGGAGGAATGTTTTGTGGCCTGGCTCGAGAAGGGAGCCCACCCCTCCTCCTGCGCCTCTACCCCTCGTCGTCTTCTTTAGTGCAATGCCACTATCTGCAGTTTCACAGGGCCATCCTTTAAAAGGTGCAGAGCAAAGGCTCGCCGTTATCTGCCAATGTTATTCAATTGTTACGGGACAATCTGGGCCATTAGCTGCTGTGTTAAATAATGCATCCGCTTTTAAAGGGGGACCCTTATCTCTCCTGTGTGTGTGTGTTTTTTAACATTATTAGTATAGGAGTGTAATGAGCGGCCCCTGCCTGATGGGCTCTGATATACCTCCAAGGTCTCTTTGCGAACCTCCACCTCCACAACAGCGCGTAAACAAACGGTGACCTTTTTAATGAAGCTCGGTTTTATCTCGTTTTATTAAAAAGGACAGCAAGAAGCGGAAACGCTCCAGACGAGATAAAAAGTATTTAAATGTGCTCGTCTAAAGGCGCAGACGATCGATCACAATGCAGCCGCTCGGGGAGGAAAAAGGACAAGCGGGGATGCACATATAGACCTGTGTGTTGCTACGAGACGCAAAGGGAGTGAGTGCGGGGATGGAGAGATGAGAAGGGAGAGGTGAGGTGTGAGAGGTATGCCTAACCTAAACGAGAGGAAAAACCCAAAGAAAAAAGGGTTGGATGTGAAGGATGAGTGGAGCGAAAGGGAAGGATGGAGAAAGGGATGGTGGCAGGAGAGCGATAACCGCAATGTCTTCAGTCACAGATTTACACAGGCCATTGCACTCCCATTCTCCCTGGCTCTTATCAGTGGAATTATTGAGCAGTGTGGCATACCATTAAAAATTCTGCTTAGATTTCACAAAAATCAAATTGCGTAAGGTAATGAACGTAGCTTTCAAATGGACTCCTCACCGATACCCATTCTCAGCAGGCAGAAATACATCTCAGTCATAATTCCCTATCTTTATTGTACTTTTACACGGGCTTAACTATGCTGCCAAAGCAGTGGAAAGCTTAATAATCTCTTTTGCCCTTGATGTTAAAGGGATGATTTTGTGGCTATTGCTTTGGAGCCATTTCCCACCCTCTCAATCCCCCACTCTTTATATCTATTTCAGTCTTTATTTCTTCCTCTATCTCCATCTATCTTCCCCTTTTTTGTCCTCCTATCTCCGTCTTTCTTCTTCTGTGTTTTACTTCCTCTGTAGGCCCCACACTATCAGCCGAGGTCAGGTGGGTCAGCGCAGGTTTTCACTCCCAGAATCCCCACTGTTTTCCAAAGCGCTGTTTGCTGATGACTGGGAGCTATGAAGCCGAGCAAGGAACACATTTCAAGGATGTCAACACCAATGTTTGGATTGGCCCGTTCTGCTCAAGCACGCAAAGACACACAACTTCATCTGTCTTCTTAATTTATGTTTCAGACACATAAAAAAAGAATGAGTGTAAAGGCGAAGCTGCTTGGGGGGGTTCTCACAAACTAGGCTTAAGACAAGGCACTGCTGTCTGCAGTCATTTAACAAACAATGGAGTGACGTAACACTAAAGGAGTGGCAGGGCATGTAGAACCACTTTGTAGCTTCCAACAGCCGTAAATCTTATTTAATGAAGTAGTGCTTTCAGATTAGTTTGGCCATTTGACACATAAGAAGTTGACATTCATATCTTCTAAGAAGTCTTTAGAATATTAGCTGAAAGAGAAAAGGATAGACTTTGTTTCCTATTATGTGTCTTTGTAAGGAGGTGAGTTGGGGATCTTTTTTGCAGTGAAAAAAGAGAAAATGACTTAGGAGCTCACAAGAACTTACCAAATGTGTGCATTAGCTTTCTAACATCAACTAATCATCATCAGTGTCATTTTGACACATAGATGTGCAGCTGGCTGACACGTGCTTATTGTGGAAATTGCTTTTGTGACGCTCCTCAAATATATAACTTGTGACAATGGACTTTTAACTGCTCTGCAGATGGCGAAGGTTTGCAGTACGTTATGAAGGAATCAGTGGTATAAATGTATAGTCTGAGTAAGCTGTGAATGTCCCTGGAAGTAATGGAAGGAACAAGCTTGACAAGCTTGACAATCTGGGAACCCGTTGAGTTTTCAGGATTTCCAGAGATTTCCATTTCCATCTACCGGTCATTATTTACAACCCCAAATTAACTTTAAATCATTAAACTAAACTAAATTATCCGATGCATTTTTCTTAAATGCCACCTACCTTTTATTCTTCATATTGTTTATCTGCATTGACCAAATCCCACTCAAACTTGAGTGGCCCACAGCACCTGGACTACATACTAAACTGTATCCCTCACCCACAGATTCAGACAGGCTGAAACAGTTTATGAAGATATAGCTTCTTTTTTAAACTTTCTTCTCTCATTGATAAAACTCCTTATTGAAGCAAACCAGTATGCTTTACGGATATACAGATTAGGTGATGTGATGTTGTTCAAACTAGTGCATACAGTACACTTACCCTTGTCTTTAAGCCTAAAAACATCCTCTTTGAAATACCACAAAGGTAGGACAGAGATAAATGCTACACACAATACCTTTTAATTGTGTGTAGCCGCACAGAGGACTAATTGTGTATTTTCTGGAGCCTATTATCATTGGTGGTTGGTGTTGTTTTCACCTTGTCAACCGGTCAGTCTGACTGTCTGCATGATCCTGGAGACAGCTACTGTACACAAATTTGGTTTGAACTATTATGACAGGTATTTATGTCCATCTGTGGATATACACTGTCAGTGAGACAGCTTACAGGGAAGGTACAGTAAAAAACCTTAACTGGAATCAAAATAATGGATGTCCAAAGATAGATGTGGGCCCCTCATTTAGTTTTGAGTAAAGGGACTTTACAGGGGCTTTAAAGTTAGATGAGCCAAGGTGACTATTGCCCCTGTCCAATTTACTCTCTGGTCACAAAGTCTTCTGCAGATTTAATGGCTTGGTAAGTCCCTGCATGATGTTTCTATGTGTTCTGAATGAGCATTCTCCTCAATGGGTGGAGTCTGAAACTCATTGCCGCTGCAGATGGTGCATCGCAAGATGCTCCCTGACATTCAGACATGACAGGGCATAAACAATGCCAATTTTTCAGACAAACTTCACTGCTCAGAAGGATCTCCTTCCACTAAACTTAATGCCAGCTCCCACACCCGCGGTCTTATTCATCCAAAACCAAAAATAACAACCCAAAGTCCAAACACTGTTCTCACTGTAGCTTCCTGGCACAGACTCCATCTGGCTGGCCTTTCCCTACAGCCAGTATCAGTGTGATGTGCCAAAGCGACAACTGCACGCCACGCAGATCTTGCCTCGCCCTGCCTCTTCTCTCCTCTGTGGCTAGTTAGCCCGTTAGCGCTTTCAGCTGTCTGTTGGTCGGTCTGTCTGTACTCTGCTGGGCTTCTCCAATCAGAGGCCTTAGCCCGTGCAGCCCCTAATCCAACTACGGGCTTTACCCCACCAGCTCAGTGTAATCACACAGCTAATTCACAGGCGGACGGGAGGAAGGCAATCCGTGACGGACGTTTTTTGTGCAACTAAGAATGAGCTCCCCGGTGACCAGGGGAGGTGGCGGAGTGGGAGACTGTCAATGAAGAGCCGTGAAAAGATGGCTCCAAAAAGGCGAGATGCGAGGGGAATAGATGAATAGGAGAAATGGGCTCTGAGATAGAAGTACGAAATAAGGAAAATATTTGGAGTGAATAAAAAAGGACATGAATCTGTAGTAGTCTTTTGCCAAGAGAGTGTTGAAAGAACCATTGTGAGTTGGAACAGTCTATATTACTCAATAAAGGCTTTGATGAAAGGCGAGGCTCTGTATTAATTTGGATAAGAAACCTTTGCCTCCGTGCCCCTTTTCTCTCTCGGCTCCCATCCACGACACCTCTGTGGTTTAAAGCAGTGTTCGGTTTCAGTTCAGCAAGCCAAGTCATTACATTTCTACATGTCGCACCTTTCAGTGGGGGAATTAACTAGTGCTGTTATTTCTTCATTCCCTGCACGCCAGAAGTACAAAAAGAGAGCGAGAGAGAAAAAAAAGGTGTTGATATTTTGACATTGTCACTTCATGCTCACTTGCATGCATGCCCACACTGTGTGGATGTACTGTATGCCCTCTGCATGTCCTCTCCACAGAACAGCCTTCTCATTGCTAATTTCAGATGAGCTCGGGAGGTGCGAGGATTGTAGCTTGGCTGTCTGCCTGATTTTACTGTTGACATCTCAGTAACAAAGGAGTGGATTTCTCTTACATTTTATAGTGTGACAGACGGCACAGATTTTGTAACTATAGCTAAAACGAACAAAAGAACAGAAATAAAAACATTAAATTGCAACATTCAGCTAGTGTAGACATAACCATGGTACTATATGGTGACTATGAAAAACCAAATGGATAACTGCACATGGTTTGTTTCTTGACAGTCTGGCATTTTCCCCTCAAAAGCTTGATACACATAGAATCTCTACCAAATCCACGAGTGTTTAAAAAGAGAAATATTGATGGCAAATGATTGTGATAGCAGGAAGTAAAATCTGATTAGGACTTCAGCCCATTTGAAAATGACTGAAAAGGCCAGTGCTTTGTGGTGTTGGTGCCTTTAAGAAAAAACTTTAATGAATTATATTTAATAAATTATATTTAATTAATAATATAGCTTACTGTGTGGTTAACTGAGCAGTCCGTCTAAGTAGTTTTTGGAGGAGTGAAATTTAACCATTTAACAGTTTTTTTGCTTATTAGCATTAATTAGGAGGTGTCTGCATCTGTGTCATGCACCAATATAGTCGGTGGATACACTTTGTTAACAAAGTAGCTAGTAGCTAGTATTGTTATTTTGACTCCAAACACCAAGGCAGCAGTACTAAGGTAGAAGTTTCAAGATAAGACACTGCAGACCATTGAGATGGCAAGAAATACATGGATACTCCCATCATTTTATGTCTTAGATCAATCCAAGGGACAGCATCACATAACTTTACATTATTTAATGGCTATTGCTCACATCAAATGCGCCATGTGTCTTGTTTTGTTTCTCAGTCATCCATTTAACATTTCCCAGCTTGAGAAACAGTTGTTGGCCTACATTTATGGATAACTTTGGGGTTTTGTGGTTTCTATGGTAGTTACTCAATAGTGTCAGTTGTTCTGTCTGCACTGATTGGTGGAGAGCTGCTAGAAATGGGTGGGGCTGAATTTTTGCTATGTCCTTACCTGCCTGGATATATCAGACTTGGAAATGAGGTGGGTGCAAGCTGCCAGGTGAAGCTTAGGCAGGTAATCTGTGCTCATTAGTGGCACCCAAAAGTGTTTTTGACTCTTAATTTGGTCGACCAAAGTAGAGCCTGGAGGGGCAAACACAGGCAGTGAGAGTGATATTTTCACTAATGGGTTGAGTAGGTTCACATAAACTGACACTTTTATGATATCAGTATGTGCGTGACATCTGCATTTCTGTTCATGTAGGTAATTCTACTAAACAGTATGGAAAACCTATAAAACACTTTTGTTGTTATGAAGGCTTTGATATTTGTATTCATAATTAACCCTTAGAACTAAGAACAGAGCCAAGCCCATAGAAATGGAATGTAATGTTTATGTTACTGGGTTTGTGTCAGTGTGTGCTGTGTGTGAAATGTAAAAAGATTCATGTAGGCTGTAACACAGTTAAAATCAAAACAAACATTGGAAATAAAAGCACAAAAGTATGACTGCAAAAGACTGAACATGCATGCATGGCAGAACGGAAAGAAAGACGATGCTCATAAACAGGTCGGTTAGATAGAAAACGCTTTTAAAAGTCTTTATTAATGAGGCTACACAATTCAATATATCACATATTTATAAATGTTATTTTGACCAGGTAAGTCTGATAAGATATAATGGAAGAAGATTGTGTCTCTATGCTGATGATAGGAGAACTAGAATTACTTGTAAGGTGTGGTACATGGACTGCATAGCTTACTGTAATACACACGCTAAGCTTTTGTTTCTTTGTTCACCAACTCTTCCTACACAATCAGGGATTGAGAAACCAGACCTGTCACACATAAACATCCTGAGTGTATACACCACCCCTACTTTTCTCAATGTGATCCAAGTACATTCACGTGAAAACAAAAGTTTTCAAAGGACTCTATGCAGTCCTCTGTAAACTACTTTTATAGGATTTAAAAGGCTAGGCACTCCTTTACTGTCTTGAGAAATGTTTGCTGGCCTTGACATCGTGTGTGTTAGCACAGTATCAAGGAGGAAAGTCTTCAGCAATGATCACAGAGAAAAATGGCTATTTCCCTTCAAATCTGTGAGTTGTAAAGCCATTTCCAAACAATATTAAGCCATTCAGCAGTTACATTAGTCGCAAGTGAAAAACATTCACTAACAGTCTTCCAAGGAGTAGACATTTCAGCAAATTCACCTCAAGAGCAGGCTGGGCATTGCTTAATTGTTAAAAAAAGAAGCCGTAGCTGGGGCACTACAGGCCTCAGCTGGCATGTTGTGACACTACAATTAAGGAAAACACTGAACAAGTATGACTTGTTTGGAAGATTTTCCAGCAACCCTTGGAACAATGTCCTTAGATAAGGGCCAAAGTGGAGATGTTTGATGATTTTGCACGGTGTTGTGTTTGATGAAGCTGTGGCACCGTGCAATATGCACAAACCACAGCATATCAACAGATACATCTCATACCAACTGTTAAACACGTTGGTGGAGGTGTGAGAATTTGGGGCTTCTTTGGCAGCAACACAACCAGAGCACCTTACAGTCATCAAATCCTCTATATTCCAAAGTATTCTAGAGTCAAATGTGAGGCTATCTGTCTGACCGCTAGTTTGGGTGAAATTTGACCATGCAAAAGGACAATGATCCCAAGCACAGCAGTAAATCTACCATAGAACATCCGAAAGAGAAAAGAATCAAAGACTTGCAGTAGCTCAGCCAAAGTGTAGACCTCAAATCGATTGAAATGCTGTGGCGAGACCTCACGAAAGCTTTGCATAAATAATTGCCTGCACACTGAAGCAATGTTGCAAAGAAGCAGGACAAAATTCCCCAAAAGATTTATAAAACCAAACAGAAAATCATTACTGTGAGTTATAGATGTTAAAGATGGTTCTGCAAGCTTTTGCAAAAAGAGGTTTCTTTTTCTTCAGACTGCACAGAGTCCTGTGAAAACGGTGCTACAGTATGGGTATGTATTTGTTAAACCAAATGAACATAGTCACTGTGACTATCGACCTGTTTATGGACAACCAATACTTAAGTTATAGATTATGGCAATGGCTATCTAGTTTTCTTGGAGGACAAACGGACCATTTTTGGAGAAAGACAAAAGACTATTACGCTAGCCCTGAGTACCAACCTAGCACCTACATAGCTTGGTTGGGAATCTGCATTTACTGATTGTTTAGATGCAGAGATACCTACTTTTTAGTGGTACATAACATCCAAATGCACCCTAGATGATTACTAGAACATTCACTTAGAGAGTGTGGGACTTTTACTAAACCGTGCCTCATTATAGCATGTAGCACAGTTTGAAGTCTTATTCTGAACCTTCGAGTTTAGGAGTTGGCCATCAACATCTTGTTTTTCGCATGTCAGATGTGACCATATTCACAAAGGTGGCTAAAACTAACAGCTAACTTGGTCAGCACAGCTTAGTTGAGATTTACCCATCACATTTATCTTTAGGTTTACACGTTCATGATGGCAACACTTGTTGCAAAATCAGATCCTGTAACTGTGTTTGTGATTATTTTTGTGCTGAGGAGACTTAAAAAACAAATTTGAATTTATTACTTCTTAAGTTGGGGGGAGGGATCACGTATTTCAGTGTTTTACTTGCGTGTCAACAAATTTATAGACACAGATTGTTACAAAAATACTAGGCAAGCATGCTATTATGATGCAGTTATGCACTTTCTGAAATGTACTGGTGTCAGGAATCAGCAATTCACTATTATTCTTTCCATGTTAGTATTTAAATATACTTGAGGTGGAGTGAAGGTGAAAGGCACAAAATCAAAAACTGAGAAAGAGAAACTCTCTGTGGCTTTAAACCGGTGATCAGGTGCTGATGCATTTCATGTCCCCCCTACAACCTCCCACCCACAGACACACAAACACATAAGGAAGTAGAAAAGGAGGGGAGGTGAGGGGTGAGGGTGTGAGGGTGGGGGGGTCAAACCACCAGAGGAAGATGTTGCTCCAGAAGCCTTTATTAACTCTACTGACAACTCCTGCTTTTAACCGCAGCTAGGTAATGTCACACATAGTAAGAAACAGACGCACACTAAAACCCACACTCACACACACACACATTCAGAAGCAAGCATCCTGCCACCAAACTGGACAGCAACCAAGACTGTTGGTAGCACCTGCATTTTTGTTAAATGTTCCCTCTTATTCAGCTGTAGCATCCCTCTCCAAAATAGCTGTGAGCCCCCAGAACGCGTACACATGTACGGTTTGGTTTTGGTTGCATGTGTTCAGCAGGAGGCAAGTGTGTATTGCCTGTTTTAGTTGTGGCCAAGCTCAGGGAGGTGATGGGTTGGGGGGGTCAGGAGTAGGTGTGGGGAGGAGCAGGATTTAGCTTGCTGGCTGACACTGGGCCAAGACTAAAATCGAGTGTGCGCGCAAGTGCTCGCGGGACACATACACAAACACAAATGCACGCGTCCACCATTTAAGATGTTCTTTTTGTTCATGCCTGCCTCTGAATTTTTTATAATCCTGCAGCCTGGCTTAAAAGTGTGTGTATATGTACACTTTTCTGTGTGTTCTCAGTGTGCATAAGTGTGTGTGTGTGTGTGCGTGATGTCTCTCGAATTATATTATGTAAATAAGTGGGAAACGTATACCTTGTGAGATTAGTCTCTTCAGAAATTGGCTGATGTGTTAAAGTAGCTTTTCTGCAGAGACACTCGGTATCAGGAAAGCTAAAACAATGTGTGTGTGTGTGTGTGTGTGTGTGTGTGTGTGTGTGTGTGTGTGTGTGTGTGCGTGTGTGAGGTGTGTGTGGGTGTGTGTGGCGTCGTTGTGTGTGCGCCATGGTTCCAGTTTCTGGTGAACCAATTGTGAAATTACATATTTGTTAGCGCGGTAAGAGGTTTGTTACCATTTTAGCTTAAAGTGGTGTTTTCCGGTGACGGGTTTAGGGAACACACACACACACACACACACACACACACACAAACACACACACACACACACACACAAACACACACACACACACACAAACACACAAACACACACACAAAAAACACAAACACACACTCCATGAGGACTAGATAAATGTCTGAGGCTCCAGCAGCAGGGGTTTTGGGAGCGGTGTAATTTGGTTTAATAAATAGAATTACATCACTTTTGTTTCTCTAACTCGGTCATGAGAGGTTGAATTCTGACTGTTTTTGTAGGCAAATTTTGTGTTTTTGTACAGTGCACCAAAGGTTGATCTATAAACTGGTGTAGGAACATGTTAGAAAGAGGATAATGGACCATTGCATTAATCTCAGTTTTGTGCCCTGTAATGAGCTGAGTTTATTATCGTTTGTGTGTGTGCGTGCGTGTGTGTGTGTGTGTGTGCACTACTAGCGGTCAGTAAGGTGATCTGAGGGCCGCAGTTAAAAACACAAACAGAGATGAAAGCAAAGTGCCGAGTCAACACAACAGCGGCAGACGGCAGCATTGTTTGTGAAGAAAAGCCGACGCTGTTGAATTAAGGCAGAAAAAACATGGCTTAATTACTGTCGCATAATACCAATTATTTTGTCTCCACACCCTTATCTTAATTACTTCAAAAGACCAACTTCAATTAGGACGTGAAAACTGCATCTAGAACTGGCAGTCCAATCCCCAGCTCCCCACGGAGGAAACGCACACACACACACACACACACACACACACACAGACACACACACACACACACACACACACACACACACACACATACTCAATTACTCTCACACACAAGCTGAATCTTACCAACAAATTTGCTGATAATTAATTGACATGCCAGGCATAATATTCAGCATAAATAAATGAGCATTGTTCTGAAAACGAGGATGAAAGCGTACCAATTAATTCCCTGAATCAGTACAGAGCGAACTAGTAGCCGTCCAAATCATTTCATGTGTGCAAGATTCCAGTGAAATGTCAGCGATTTATCTAAACGGTGGGTTTGAATTAGAGCGATGTGCAGTTTATATGTTTCAAAAAGCAGAACCAGGTCGTTCCTGATCTCTGAGTGGAAGAACAAGCACCACCTAATAATAATTGGACTTGAATTCTTACTGTGTGGGCTTGTGTTTAGGCTTTTTCTTCTTTCATTGCTGATTGCCTAAAGCACTAAAGGCTACAGAATCAGTTACCAATATTTCCATACTGTAGTGGTGCTGCTGTTATTTACAGTCGATTGTATAATTTGCAGGGGAACACTGAGCGTTGGAAGATGGCTTGATGGTTAACAGTTTTAAAGAACTACAGAATCATAAAAAATGTAGAATAACTGACAAAATTTCAATTCACTCTAATGCAAATTCATTTCCAATTAATTTGTCCTCAGCAATTCAAAACACCAGTCACGGTCACTTGAATACATTTTACTTGTTTTGGTTGTTGCTCGCAGTATTACATAATTCGATAACTGCACAATGATTGGTAGCTTGAGAAATCACTGAAATCACTGGTGAGAGTGGGAAGGAAAAACTCCCCTTTAACAGGAAGAAATCTTCAGTAGAACCAGGCTCAGCAAGAGACAGCCTTCTGGTTGGTGATGAGGGGAGGGAGACGGGACAAAAGACATGCTGTGGAAGAGAGCCAGACATACCAGCGACCAAAAATATCTATGTTTATTTGCTATCTAGTGATGTAGGGCACAAAATTGGCTCTTGTTTAGTCTAATTTGTACACAAGAAGCTGGGTCTCAAATCACAGACGTGGCATTACCAAAGTGTCCCATCAAACAATATCCTGTTGAGTCAGGGTGATACAGGTAAATTAAAAACATTATAATAGAAACAACACAATCTACATTTTCTACAGACCATTACTCTAGATAAGATAACTTTATTGTCTCCCATGGGAGTAAATCATCCTGGATCAGGCATCTGCTGCATCAGATAACTAAGGCTCCATCCCCCAACGTGCATCCATGAAGTGAGTGTCCTGTACACAACAGACCAATGTGGTCCCAGAACAGATGATTCCTTGAAGTCTGTAAACAGATTTTTCCAAATACGGGTTCAGGTGGTGGTCCCATGCTTCCTAGCAACAAGGTTCCAGTCTCTAATTAGAGCATGTTGCTACATATCGGTTTTCATTTTCCATGTGTGATTTACTCAAAACACCTTCCACACCTCATACATGTTAGTCAACACTGTCACCAGTTAACCTATGTGGATGTGACAGTGCGTGGTTAAGTGTGTCTCTGTATTGGCTTTCTTATAGACAGGCAACCTGTCAGGGACATGTC
>NW_024582405.1:392668-415461 GCF_018398535.1 Haplochromis burtoni | reverse complement strand
CCCCCCCCCCAAGTGTCAGCTGAGTGAAAAATGATGTTCCCCACTGCCACACCACCAAACCAACAGACTGTATAAGAAGTATGGAAAATGGATAGATGGATAAAGGACAGCGAGGACAGCTTATAGGTACTGCCACGCAGATTGTTATTAAGCCATATGATGAGAGGACTAACAGACAAAAGACATTTCTTAGGAACAACTTTCAGACAGCGAGAAGAGAGCAGAGTCTTCAGAAATGTTCAAGAAAAAAATTTAAACTATCATTTAAATTATTTCCCAATTTGAAAGTATGTGTATAATTTTAAATGTGGTTTACATCTAAAGTATTAAAGGAGATTTACTTTACAATATGCTTAGCAAAACAAATCTTTAGTTATTGTATCTAGATGTTGCCGAAAGTCTTCCAAGCAATAAGCATGTCCATCTCTCACCTTCCTTTTTCCCACCAGCAATGAGCTCTTGAAACAGTGTTGTCTTATCTTCTTAAAGACCCTTTAGTGCCAACTAAGACTAAGCTGAGAGGACTAAAGTGCAAAGTGTGTGTGTGTTTTTACGTCATTGAAGGCAAGGGAGTCCACAAGAATGAGGTGATACTCAGGATGTGTTTGTGAGGAGATGAAAGGTAATGTGGACGATCAGGTCACATGACAGAAGGCTGGGAAGCATTACCGACCTGAACCTTTAGAGGGGAGGAGGGTGGGTTGTGTATTGGAGAGTCTCTTTCTGTGGGTGAGTAAGGTAGAAGGTAGGAGGGGTGTTCTTGTCCCTGACCCATGTCTAAGTGGCACTGCAGTGTTTACTGTGAGGAAGGAAGCTGTCATCTGTGTTTGCTTCCATCTGAGCAAGAAGGAGCAACCCCCCCACCCCCACCCACCCAAAAATACAGAGGCAGACAGACACCAGGGTTTTGTACATTTCTGAAGACTGAAAATAAAGAGCAAGAGAGGAAATATACGTTTGAGTTTCTCCATTTGGTCCGCATTGGTATGTCGGTATGAGTGTATCTGGGGCTGGACCCTTCAACCCCCCTTTTCAGAGACCCACAGGTGATTGACAGGCTTTCTACTTGAGGTATAGAGTTTCCCCTTGGTGTAAAGTCCCTGTGGCTCTTCTCCAAAGGGTGACTGCATTCCTGACCAGGTCATGAACTAACAACCTTTACCACCACCAACGCAACCAACACCCCTCCCTGCACCATGGATACTGAGCAACCCAAAAATTGGCAGTCCTCCACTCTTGCTTCTTTAACTCGGTTCACTTAGCATTAAGTTTACAATTATTTCTTACTTTCAATATTAAAGTGTGCGCAGAGTCTGTGCTAGCTCAGACCTGAAGCATGCCAGATTTCAAAACTCAATCATTAGTGAGTCAGGACCAACACAAAATCATAATCCGTGTCTCACTTCCATACTAATACTGTATGAGTTTTGAGTATTGCGTCTGTTAAAAATGAAAAATGAGACAATATTTACTTCTTCTGGTTTTGCTCAATTTTGAGCTCAGTGACAGAACATGCATTTGTGAAATAGAGTGGAAAACAGAATAAAGTCTGCATGCTGGGAGGACTCCAGGACGGTAATGATGGGATCAGGTTGTTATGCAGTAAAGAATAAGGTGCAATGGTGGAGGTGAGAATGGGGGCATTAAGAAATACTGTAATGGAACGCCAGCAACTTTGACTTGGTTCTGCCTTAAATTAGACTAAAAGGTTGTGGTCTTGGCAGTTTGCGGAATAACTCACGGGAATTGGTCATTTTTTTGTATCCAAATACAAATATCCTTGTAACCGATCCGTTTTAAGTTTTCTGTTGAACTGAAAAGAGCTGAGCAGTATGATGGGATTCTTTAATTAATCAGCCATGATGTTTTTGTTTGTTTGTTTAGATTTACTCAGAATACAATTTTGTTGCGCTTAATATAGTCAAGAGTTTTGTACACCGGACAAGGATATAAACCATGGTCAGAGCAGGACTTTGAGAAACTGGCCCCTGAACGATAACCACTGCACTAGTCAAACAAAAATCAGGTCCAATATTTTTTGGTTAGATCACACATGTATTTTCTTTTAGTTCAGTTGTGTATGTTATTAGTATGTTTTACTCAGACTTTTATAGTGTGTTCAGAATACACAACAGTCTAACACAAACACATGAATGTCAGCCACTATACAGTATTACTACTACTGATAGCTATAACAAGGCCTAACAGTCCCTAAAGAGTTATTGTGTGTTTTTGTTGTGTTTGTGGGCGGAGGGTTTTTTGATGAATTAATCTGTTGTTGTGTTGTTGTTTTTTTATCTTAACCATGGCAACCATTCTGAGCCTATATAAGAGCTTCATTTCTTCTCCTATACTGGCACGCACACACACACATACACACCTTCACACATGTAGATACACCCAAGCCCAACCTGAGCACCCTTCGGGCCTACCTCCGGGGCTCCAAGTCTGATGAGCTGCACCCATTTCTGCTTGCTGTACTCTCAATCTCTATCTCGACCTCAGCAGAAGGCCAAGGAAATTACGGGCCTTTTCCTGGAATGTGATTAGATTCCTGATGTTGGCAGCCACACATCTCTGTTTTTTTAATTGGGTTCCGAGGCGCGACGAGATTAGCCTTGTGACATCATTGATGGTCCGTTTGTGTGTGTCTGTGCGTGTGTGTTTGTGCAGAGAGGTTGGTGGTGTTTGCTGATAAGAGATGGTATGGGGGTCTCGGGCAATTGTGTGGATGAATCCCCCACTCCCCAATGGTTGATGGCGTGCTAATCGGGTCTACGAATATTTGGGTTTTTTATTTCCTTTTTCCTGATGCACTTGTGCATCCTGTGTGCACGGAGTGTAATTTGTTTGCTTTTGTTTGTTTGAAAGGTTGGCATGTTAATGTGTGTTACATGTAAAACAGCATTAGTCACGTCTCAACCTGTCAATCTGCTAACTATTGGTTTCTGTTGGTTCCAGAGCATTCGACGTAACACGCCAACACTTAAAGAAATACAATCAATCAATCAACTTTCTTGAAAAGTAGCATTACCATTCATGCCAGAACCCTATAATTTTCTATCTTGAGCTAAATGCTTTAAGCAACACAGGGTCATCTGCTTGCCAAAGGTTTATCCAAGCTCCTTCATACACAAACAATTTAGGCAAGAGCCAAATGCGATCTGAAAACCATTTTTAATTAATATTAAACACCTACCAGGCACATAGTACAAATAAATGAGTTTATTTTGCAATATAAAAGTAATTAATGTTTTCCTCTTTCCTTTTTTTTCTTCTGGATAATTGAAAGGGGGCAGTGACCCAGAGCCATGAATCAGCTAGCCGCCACTTCTAGCTATTTTGCAATGTCCCTGATCATAGCAACTATGACATAAACAGTAATAGCCCACATTCATTGTTAGTTCTGCCTGTAACCACTCCATTGTATTTAAACATGATGCTGTGAACTGTGCCACTGAAGTTGTGCAACTTCTGTGAAATACAAAGTTCAAACTTACTACCTGCATATATGTAATCTGAAACAGGTGCCTTGACTTCCTAATTATCAGATGACCTGCACAGAACTATCGGTGGAAACTTTGTCTCAGATTTAAAGGTCATGGACAGTGTGAGTGGGTATAAAGGGTGGGGGGTGTCTCCCACTCCTCGCCTTCTCAGCTCCACCACCCCCACATCCCCCCCATTAGCTTGCATCCCCTCCTCCGTGGGCCAGGGAACAATCAGCCTGGCGTCTGATACTTCCTGCCCGGCAATAATTACCCCACCTAATTAAAACTTAATTGCTGGCCTCTCCGACCGCCATCTTAAATGAGCAATGGGAGCCGGGGCGGGGGCGTAAGCCTGCTGGGATGTTTGTGTGGACGGCAAATTGGTTTATCCCTATCAGATTCCTCAGTCCCTGGCCCCGCGCACGCTACTGCACCGGTCTACTGCCCAGAAACAGAAAGAAAGGGAGAAGGCTTAATGTGATGGAGGCCAGACAAGGCCTAATGAGATCTACTTTTTTCCCTGCTTCTTTAAACCACACTTTCATTCACAGTTTCGATTAGTTAGCTTGAAGGAGCCTGTCTGACCAGGTTGATGACAAGTGTGGGCGCTATGAAGTCGGCCTTGTGAGGAGAAAGAAAAGGCTTATTTTTGGGGGAGCTGGGGGTGGAGGGGGAAGTGGTGGTGGTGGGGCAAAGAGAGGGAGACAAGAGATAAGGAAGTTAGGATTCATGGCCCCACTGCAAAATCATCAGGGGTAAATGAAAGAGGAAATGCTGCGTTAATCGTTATGGATTCTCATAATTGTTACGATTAAATTTCATAATTGACTAATGGCCAGCTGCGGCTTGCATTACACGCAGGATAAATACATCACATTAAACATGCAAGCTGAGAGGAGATGAGCAGAGATGGATGGACAGATAGGACAGGATAGATGGATGGATGGACATGCATGCCAGGCTTGTAAATAACTGATGGCCAGTATGGAAAGGAGTAAAAGGAAATGCATGAGGGTGAAGGAGAGAAGGAAAACTAAGTTAAGAGACAGGGGAATTTATGATAAGGTGGAAACAGAGAAAGATGAAGATGTGAAGGGAAAGGGAAGCTAGATTCATGGCCTCCAGGGGTATTAGGCTGGGTGCCAGAGTGTGTGTCTTCCATGCTAGTGCTCCCTGCCACACTCCCTTCTTTTTCCTATGAACTCTGATTTCCCTAAAACCCATCTCTCTCTCTTGCCATCCTTCGCTCTTGAACTCGCTCTGGTTTTGCCTTCCTTTCTTCATCTTTGTCCCAGGGAAACAAGCAAAAGGCAGTTGTGATGAGCAGATAGCAGGGGGGCAATGGAAGGAGGGGAGTGCAGCAGCGGAGGTGGAGGTGTGGAGGGAGAGAGAAAGTTGGAGGGTGATTAGAGAGAGATGACAGGTGACATCCATAAAGGGATTACGGAACAGGCCTCAAAGACAGGGCCCTAATCCTGGCTTTGTACAGGCACAGATAAACAGCTCCACTGATGGCTTGCTCTCTTAAAAAGTGAACATGAGCTACACAAATAACTTCCTAATTCCCCCTTTGTAGAAGTGAGTGCACGCTACAACACAAATAAGTTCCCTAATTCTTCCTTTGTACAAGTGAGCCCGAGAAGCACAAAATAACTTGCTCTCGAGGTGTTTGTGAACAGGATGCTCTGTAAGAGGCGAGAGTGACTGTGGGTGTTTGCGTGCTTGAAGGAGGGGGGGCCCACAAAGTGTCGATATGTGTCTTGGAAATGTGCGATTGTACTTGGTAGCATATAGTTGTTGGGACTTTTGAAATATTTACAGGCTTACATTCACAAAAAAAAAACTGCTTAGAAATGAGAATTAAAGTGGAAATATTAAAACACACACACTCAGGAGCACCAGCAGTTGTCAGTTTGTGGTCTAATTAAGCGTTACCTTAAAAACAGAGAGGGAGAATACACACACACACACCACACACACCTGTGCTCCACAGACAGGAAAGACCACCAACTGAAAGTCTGGTTTCCCATCTAAGCGTGTGTGTGATGAGTGTCTGTGTGTGTGTCTGTGTGTGCGCACATGTGCCTAAATTCAGCGGACTACATTGACTATTTGTGTACAGACATTACTAACAATCCCAAGAGAAGGCTCAGTTTCATTCATTATTTTATTGTCATTTCAATTATATTAGTTTATTAGCCTACTATAAGATAAATAGAAGCTTATGTCTTCCACAATTAAAGAGGGTTTTTTTGCCCTGCACATTGTAATAAGCATGCTGTAAAGGATTCTGCAATAGTATAGTTATATTTCAAGCCATTGATCATTGAAAGACCAAAAAAATAAAGTTAAATCGCTTTACTGAGGCAGTAATAACCAGGTCCAAGCACAAAGTAGCATAAGCGTAAAATAAAGACTGCACTGTAGCAAGCAAGCAAATATTTTAGGGTTGCTCAATTATGGTGTGGTATAACAATTTGAATCAGATTAAAAAAAACGTTTCATTAATCACAATAAAAATATTATGGTTATTGCACACGTAAATGTAAACATCCTAGTTTTAGCATCATATTGTTGTGAGTTACTGCTCTGTGTATACTAATATGGTAACTAGATCTGCTAATATTAACAATAGACATGATTTATGACAATCAAATCTGAAAAAGTCAAAATTGGCTGGACAGGTAGTATGACTCATTATATTAAAAGATGTGTAAACATCTAACACTTCTTTTGTGTGTGCGCAATTAGCATTTAAGTCTTTAAAGGGTCTTAACATAAATGGGGGGCTTGTCCAGGATTCAGATACAAATGTGGCCTTCTTTATATTAAATCCAAATCTGGATAAGAGGTGAGACTGAAAAAGTGCAGCCAGAAGAAGCCTTTCAGCAGTAAAAACTGATGGCCATCCTAAAGGACGCAAGCAATAATTCCATGCACTAGTTGTTGCAAGGCCCATAGAGCTTGCAGAAGGCCATGACAGAACTAAGAGGAGCCAAACACATTTTTCTTTTGTCACTTGAATGCACTTATCTTGTTCACAGGTTGTTGAGGGTTGAGAATATTTGTGTACTTTCCCCACCCATATATATACTTTTCCCACACACACAACCACCACAGTCACACAAAATTTAGTTAACAGATAGCGTTTTGATAGCAGTGCTACTTATCACGCTGGGTATGATATCTGCTCGGCTCCCTCTAGCCTTCTCTTTCTTCTTTTACATATGCCCATAAACCCAAATCTCTATCTGCTGTTTCACACTTTGCCTTTCATCACCCTCCATTACCTGGTAATGAACAGGTCCCTGCTCTTTCTTCTACCCCCACTCTTTTAAGATCATGCAAATTCGGCCATAGTTTCTCCGCAATCGACACTTCGGGAGTCACTTTGTTGAGGCTTAAAAGTAAAGCAGAGCAGAAGTACACGTCTCGCTTAATGACTTCATTTTCTCTTTCATGGCCCTTTCAGTATGTCTGCAGTGGGAGTCCTCGCCTAAAGCACTGATTTAGTGACATAGATACTACCATGAAATGTACCGGCTAAAAGGAGCATGACTAGATGTGTGGGATTGATGCAGAAGCAGGTCAAGCATTGATTGGACAGCTATTTTGAGGATTTTCAAATGCACTGATAGCGAGAGAAGTTGAGTGTGGGTGTGACGAGGGAATAGGAGGAAAATAAGCAAACAGCGGCTACAAATGCAGACAAACGCATAAACACACACGTCTCTGTCACACTCAAACGTTACACACTCGTACACACACCTCAGCCCCCTCTAATAATCCGCTAATCCTGTTTATCATCAGCCAGCTCCTCTCAGTGCGAACGATACATGAGAGAAATCATACTCACAAACACACTCAAATGTGCAGAGCTGAGATACAGTATAAATACACACATCTCTATTTCTTGATTTCTTTCTCAATCTTCACTCCGTTTTGCTATTTTCCTCTACGCTATGTTATGCATCAGTTATGCAGTTACACATCACAATCCCACATCAATGCCCAGCCTCTCAGAAATACTGTTTGCTTCTTGCTTCTGTGTCTGAAGAGTTTTACTAAGCTGTGGAGAGCTCGCGTCTTCTCGCTCCCCTCATTGGGTTTTTAACTCCCCGCAAACGCACATACGAATTCCGAGACTTCCATGTGAGCGTTGGGAGGATTGAAAAAGTTCAGCTGTAGTTTTGGACCACATTTATTTCTAAAGAAAAAGCATATTTTCTACGATATGCCAGTCTGAAAATAGGAATATAAGGTATAATCACAGATGATCCAGGCTTGGGTACATAAGCAGGCAATAAATCTATATTTTTCATATTTCTCTTTTGGGATGCTGATTCAAGTAAGGCCTAAGTAAGTTGTAAATATAGCCATAATCGCCATTTCCCATTTCATAAGGTAATCTGTGGCGCTTAAGGGGTCATTGGAGGAATTGCTATTTGGCTGTTGCGAAGCACAGAGCAGGTTTATTCGAGCCTGGTATTGTGTAACTCTTGCTTGTCATATCTTTGAAGGAAAAATGAAAGCGGATAGGTGGGAGTAGAGGACAAGGATAGGAAGCGAAATGCTGCAGTTCTTCTACAGCAAAAACTGGCTGAACATAGGATGATACTATGACAAGTTCTTTCTGAAAGTTTCAGCTCTGTTACTTCAGAGAAGATCAAACAGACAGTTTGGTTTGACAGTTGAAACAATGTCTGATTTCTTGGGAAAAACTGTTAAGTGGAAAGGTTTTGATAAGTAATGAAGTCCATGAGAACCATGATTCATGACTAAAGTCAGAAAATAAATCCCCAATAATAGCACACAATCTCTTGAAGAGGCCCAGAATCTCTTCAAAAGTAAATATATAAGTGTTGAGAAGCATTAAGGTTGTTCAGTGTGAATCAAACCATTTTTCTTCAGTGTAGTCATTTTGTGACTGTTTCTCAATTCAGATGCTTCCATAGTCTTCAGGAGTAGTTCTCCGGGCTTCTTGAAGGACATTCAAAGCTCTTCTTTGGATACTGGCTGCCGCTTTTTTCCAGTCTCTGTCAAGATGATCCCACATTACTTCAAATATGCCGAGGACAGGATCAGAGAAGGCCAGCGCATAACTGATAGGTGAGGTGAAGTGTGTTTGTGTGCCTGTGTGTTTCTTTTTTCTTTTCTTCGATCCAGATATACTTTTGCTGTGTTGGCAGTGTGTTTGGGATCATTTTCATCCTGGAAAATTAACCTGTGTCTTGTGTCTTTTCCAGATGGTGCTGCATGTTAGATCAAAATCTGATGGTACTTTTCAGAGTTTATAATTCCATAAATTTTGACAAGATCTCCAACACCACTGGCTGAAATGTGTGAAATGTGTGTGTTTGGCTTTCGTGTTTATTGGAGATTAAACCAAAGAGATGGAAACAAATTATGGTTTTGCCGCTGGCTGCTTTTGTACAGTACTGTACATGTATTGCTAGTATTGGAATAAAAACAACTAGCTAGCTAAAAATGCCCTCTACATAGCATTGACATCTATGCTAATTACTTATCCTTAACTAAAAATTGTTTATGCAAACTGACAACACTATCAGGGCAGTAAAGTCAAACATGCATGAATGCCAGCATTTAGTTTCCATTTAATTTAACATTTGAGCAAGGGCACATGAAAAAAATAAAGAAAATGAAATTATTTAAATTTCCTATAAAGACAATCTATTTTTCAAGTTGTATGGAAAAAGAAGAAGCATCAAAAACTTGCAAAACTTTCAAATCTACTCACTACACAAAAAAAGCACGATCATTTGAAATGCAAGGTGTGTAATACTGGCATCGAATTAGCATTTTCCTACTCAGTCATTTACACCAAGTCCTTGTCAGATTTTCCGAGATTAAAACATCTGCACTCTGTTCTGCCACTCTAATTAAAGTGAGTGATGGCTTGGCAGCGGGTGAGGTGTTTAGTCAGTTATCTGTTGCCACCATCAACACCTACTTCATGACAAATTACACCCACAACTTGACCAGGATAGATGGAGGAGCAGATAGAAATGCCTGCAGAGCATTTTCGGATTTGCAAAGAAAGAACATTTGAAAGAGACGAACAGCATCAGCTTGTTTTCGTTTTTTTCATGTAATGTGTTTTCTCTTAATGCTTTAACACTTTGATGTGAGTCCAAGTGTGCTTAGGGGGCAAAGAGGCCTCAGGGAAGTGGAAAGGTCTGGTCACTTAGGTCTACCTATAAACACCGGGGGGCCATTCCATTTCCTGAGTTCAGGAAGCCCACTTTTGAGGAAACTCAGTGGGTTCGATTTCTCTCATTTCCTCCTCTGACACCATTCCTGGTTGGAGTGCAGGAATGCAGCAGGGGAAGTGCCTCAGCAGCATCCTACAGTTGTTTCCTGACTTTGAGAAATAAGACATCAAGACAGCAGAGGAGAATAGAGACAATGACCTATTTATTGTGGTGGTCACCTTGAGGTGAGATCCAAAGTACTTTACAATCAGTACGCACATTCAGTCACAATTATGTTTCTGAGATACTTTCTAAACTTTAATAAGTGAAAAGGAGAAGGCAAGACGGTGTTAAATACAGCACATGGACCATCTAAGCTGACATAACCCTATTATACACACATACAGAAACCATCACATACACATTCTTGGACACACATGCACACATACACACACAGTAATTTCCTCAGATGGCCTGTAATCTTGCAGGCCTCCATCTCAGCGGCTTAGCCCAGTGGACTGGGGCAGCCGCTGCCAGCTTTCTACCCAGGGCGGGGGGCCCGGAGGGGGGGCACAGGGGAGCCGCAGGGCCTGGAGGAGCCCCACATGGATTGTATTTGGGAGCCTGAGGCATGAAATGGAATAGGTTTAATCTGTTATCACCTGCAGGGGAGTGTCGGGGCCTGCCACTGACAGACATAACGGTTGAGGTGGTGGTGGTGATGGTGTTGGGATGGGGGGTGGGGGGGTCGCAGCACCTCAGTCCCCGCTGGTAAATGAAATATCAGCCACTACAGACGGAGAGTGATATTAGTTTAATTTCTCTGAAGCTCACCTTTTCTGCCTCCCTGCCTGCCTCTCTCTCTCTCTCTCAATCTATATCTCTCTTCCTGTTCCCCACATTCAAGATTCAACAGTCAGTCCGTATGAGATTTGGCTTTGCTACATGAACCATATTAGTAGTGGAAATTTGTCTTTTTGTCCTCGGCATGACCTATGTGTGCACATGCAGGAACTCACAAATTATTGGGAGGAGTCTTCTTGATTCACCCAGTTTGAATGCCATGAGCTATTAAATGGTTGTTGTTCGCAGAGATGGGCAAAAAAGTAATCAGATTACAGTAACGCATTACAAGTAACGCGTTACTGTAATCTGATTACTTTTTCGAGTAACGAGTAAAGTAAGGGATTACTATTGCAAAAACGGTAATTAGATTACCGTTACTTTCCCGTAGGAACGCTGCGTTACTGCGTTACTAAAACCGTGATTTTTTTGCGAGAATGTCTCACGACAGTGACGTAAGCGAGTGCGCCGTTAGTGACAACAGCTGTGTGCAGATCAACAATGGATCACATATCGATTGTGGGAGAGAGTATGAGCGTGCAGCGTTTAAAGCGTGGAAGTACTGACCTTACTTTGAGTTTGATTCCATAAAAAGTGACAAAAACATTAGTGTCCATCGTGCGTGGGAAGAAAACTTCTTTTTACAGCGAAAAAAACCCCTAAACTTCCAAGCAAGCACCGAGTGCGCAACGACGTAATGGGAAACTCACAGAGAAACTCGCGGATTCTTCAACTGACCGCGGCACACCTGCACCAGGGTAAACCTCCGCCTACCGTAGTCCTGCTTTACAGGTGAAAATAGAGCAACAGGACCGCTGAGTCTTTGACTTTATTTATTTTCTGCTGTGTTTTACTTGCATCTATTTGAAAGAGTGAGTGTAAACACAAAAAATATTTTATTTTATGTGCTGGAATGTGCAGAAAATAGGTTTAAATGTTAAACTAATTTCTTCAAGTCAGAGAATGTTGCATATAATTAATTTTTGCTTGATGCATAAAGTTAAAAGATTAAAACTAATAAAACAAGTTTTAAAAAGAGACTTTTCCATTTGATTACATTTTGTATGATGGATTATGCAGAAAAAGTAGAATTGGGCTGAAAGATCTATTGCTTTATCACCTCTTCAGGTTGTAAATCGTGTTTTTAAAAAGTAACTAAGTAACTAAGTAATTAATTACTTTTGAAAATAAGTAATCAGTAAAGTAACGGGATTACTTTTTTGGGGAAGTAATCAGTAATTAGTTACTGATTACTTTTTTCAAGTAACTTGACCAACACTGGTTGTTAGCAAACAGTGCTACTTGTTAAGCCACTCTACGCAGTGATAAACAGAAAGTAGGCCAGATTATATAAGACATATTTTAATAAAGTGTTGTGAAAAAGATATTTGCCCCCTTCACAATTTTTTAGTTTTGCCACACTTGTATGTTTCAGATTATCTAACAAATCTTTGACAAAGCTAACACGGGTAAATAAGTGTTTTTTGATCATTTTATCTATTAGGAAAAGAAGCTATCCTAACACTTTATAAAAAAATTCAGTGGCCCTTTTCTTAAATCATGGATCTCATAAAAAAGAACATACTAACAGTTAAACACGGTGGTGGTAGTGTGATGGTCCGGGGCTGCTTTGCTGTAATTGATGGAACAATGAATTCTCTCTACCAGAAGATCCTGTTGGAGAATGCCATCAGTTCAACAGAGCAATGATCCAAAACAAACCAGCAACTTTAGCTCTCAATAGCTAAAAAACCAAAATGAAGGTTTTGGAGTGTTCTAGTCAACGTCTGCACTTAAATCTAACTGAGATGCTTTAGGATGACCTTAAATAGGTCCCTCATGCTTGAAAATCCTTGAATCTGGCTAAATTTAAATAAATTCTTTAAAGAAAAGTGGTCAGAAATGGCCCCACAATGATCTGAAAGACTCATTGCCAGTTATTAGAGATGTTTGATTGCAGTTCTTCCTGCCAAAGCCAGTTCAACAAGTTATCGGGTTTAGGGGGCAATTCCTTTTTTGCACAGGGCAGACGAGGTTTGTATAACTTGTTTCTCTGAATGAATGAAATCATCATTTAAAAAATGCGATTTGTATTTACTTGGGTTGTCTTGCTTATTAGCTTATTTACATTTATTTATAACAGTCTCAGAAATTATTGTATTCTCTACACTGTGACTTCATGCAAAAATATTTGCTGCTTTAACATGATCAATCTTACCACGTTACTTTCTTGACTTCCAGAAGGGTAAAGGGTAAAGTTCAGTAACCAAGTTTATATAATTCGTGAAATCCAACAGTGACCGGAGACCTCAGTATGACAAAAATGACTGAAATTGTGTCCAATGAACTTGCGTTCTTGTTGCCTTTGAAATGATTGCTTCGAAGACAGGGACCAGGTCTGAAACCACTTACAGTCAGATGGCATCTTCAAAGCTACTTTAGCCAGGATCCCAATAAAATGGCAATGAGATGAAGTCACCTTGTTATCAGCAGAGGTGACACACTCTGTGTTACATTCGTAATTTACGTGTGTATTTTAAAAGGATACAATAGAGCGTAGTGCTGCGTTTCCATCCTGGTCATGGGGAACCCCATTGCAGGTCATGACATGTATTTCAGGAGGTCTGTGGAAATTTACAGAAATAGAGAGCAGATAAAATCTCTACAGATGCTGAAAAGGCATCTTAGACGTCCACAGTGAGGGATTACAATCTAGAAGGTTACAAACCACTGTTTTTGCAGGTCACGTTTTTGTTTGAGCATCCTTTTGTGGCGCATGAAGATCAAATGCCTTCACAAACTGGGTGATCAGAACAAGAACAAGGTGAGCTGTACTGAAAACACCAAGTCTAAGTTTAAAAAAGGTGTGATGTGTGTATTTTTTTATTTATTTTTTAAACCCAATCCCTCGGAAAGTGTTTGTAAGCAACTGTTATGGATCTCACCTCTATGTTTGGCACAGGTTTAAGAAAAAAAAACATGATCGTCTTGTAGTAGTTTGACGACGCTGACATCTCCTCAACCACAATTTCCTGTAAAGGAATGAGAGAAAGAGAGAGAGGTCTGGTTTGACACTCAGGGGGCGTTGGAGAGGTTGAAAGGATGCAACTTTTTTTTTTTTAAAGCCGCTTTCTCACTCCTTGAAGTGGCTCACCGTCTCTGCTACTGTACTGAGAAGAAGACATAAAGAGTAGGAGTGGGTGAAGGTTATGAAGTAAAACTCTACAACTGGGGGAGGGAGAAAATGTTGGGAAATTGTGGTGAAATGACTACCTGTGAAAGTAGAACCTGCCTCCTTCATCATTTCAACCTCTGAGCCTTAACCAGCATCTCTTTTTTTGGGATATACCAAATAATTGAGGGTGAGATCGCTTTTTTTTTGTCTCCACCAGACAATAAACCGCATTCCCTTTATTAATGTATTCATGTCTTTCCTGCTTCATATCTCTACAGGAGGATGTTTGTTTGTTATGGTACAATGGTGTGTAGATTGTACCACTGGGAGTGGCATGTTCGCTCCTTTTTATTTTTTTTTCCTCTTTTTTTGCAAGGCAAGTCATTTTCGGTTTAAGCTGACATAGCTCTAAAAATAGGTGTGGTTGGGAGGTTGATATTCTCACCCACGCATATTTACAAACTCCTGCTCCTTACCCGTGCACATACACACGTTGATACAGCGTATTCACACACACATGCTCCATTTTGCCAACAACCCACACAAACAGATGTGGCACATGCAACAGAAAATATTCCGTTTCACACGTTTTCGCTCAACTTTATTGTTGCTGAGTATCACCGGGAGGCCTTTATAGGTTTATGACACCCTAAAAAAAAGAGAAAGAAGTCGGTTTTCTTTCTTCAGTCAGGGTGAAAAATACACTCAGCGGCTTGCCGCTTCAAACAGAAATACGAAATACATAAAAAAAATGCACAGAACAAGAGGAAGCATTGATCTACTAGTGCGTGGCAGGTGTGAACTCCCCTCAACACCACTACTACCACTACATACATCACACAGCGTCATGTATATCTCAGTGTCCTTTGGATGAGCACCCCGGGTCCAAAAAGTGCCTCTACTCCGCGGCAGGGAAGCAGCGTTTGCTTGAATCACCGCATTGTTATGCAGCGACAGGACAGCAGGTCCGCTATTGTGATTGCAATCAAGCATCCCCAGACAACCATCACAACCAACTAATTAGAGAATTAGATGATCAAACAAGGCTCCTCCAAAACTTGTGCCAACTGCACTGCGTATTTTGGCACGTGTCACTGTGTACCTGTCAGTCTCAATGAGCAAAGTGCAAACAGCTGCAGATTCTGGGTGGAAAAATACATGGGAAGGTATTTTTTTTCAATCAACTCTAATGTGAGTTTCTTCCTGTATGGGAACTTCCAGAAGAATTTGCTGGAGTTGACTGTTTATTTTTGTTAGCACAGAAACCAGTGTGCGGAACATAGTTTTAGAAGTTAAAAAGCTATTTGTCACCGCGCAGAAATGACACAGGAATGACGCATCCTATTCAGTGGCTCTGCAATACATCGCTAATGAAGCGTGGGGAATGAAGAGTGAGTGCGACAGGTAATGAAGACGGGCAGGGGAAAGCAGAAGGAAGAGGTTTATAGAGGGCAGGGCCGGGCCTACTGTATGACATACTGTAGCTGGGTAAATGGGTGACTAGTGTTACAGTAGCATGATGCCGTATCAACTCTCATGCTATCTCCATCCAGATCGTATGAGGAAACCCCGACCAAGAACAACAAGATTAGTCAGTAATCAGATGTGATGTGATACTGTGTAAACTCCACTGAGAACCCAGAATGCAGACAGGTTGTTTGGATAGAAGCAAGAGTATAAGAGCACTTTTTACAGACTGAGGCCAAACAGTAGTCCGCCCTGGTGTTTACAAAGATTTAGATGAGTAAACATTTGTGTGTCTTAAGTATTCCTGTATGTGTTTAACTATTAAGGGCTATTAACCGTATATAAGACTAATGTTTGCTGCAGACTCCGCATCAAGACTTGTAGGGTCCACTTGGGTACAAATATCACCATCGAGCTCCGTCGAGACGTCCACATGCTTGGCACAGATTTTTTATGAACATGAAGACTGGTCTGATGTGACTTTACATTACAGCGCACCAGCTCTCCGTGCATCCTTTTGACAGACTTCAAACAAGAATAACTGGAATGTCTACAGTTGTCTGTGTCCACATCCGCAACCGAGTATAATCCATGATGGTGTGTTGTTGTCACTGTCATGTCACGTCCAATTTCAAGATGATCTGATAAGGTTTAAAATGTTTTCTACAACCATTCATTTATAAGATTTTATTTTCGGTTTGTCTTTTGTTTTATTTTTCACAAATTTGCACACATTTTCACATATTTTATGTGCACATTCACTGATGAATAAATGAAAAAAAAATCCAATATTGTAATATTCAAAAACAATAATTAAAAATGACCATGGGGTAAATACTGCAACTGTTTATTTAAGTATATTTCTAAATGTGCTTAGCCTTCAAGCGACTGAGTGGGGTAATTGACCCTAGCTAGATATTCATACGTGGCATTGAGATATTTTACATCGTAAAAATGTTTACAACCATGAATTTGTCCATCTATTTTTCCTATAGTTTTTCATAGTTTTGTACAGGAGTTGTTCCACTGTTGTGGCAAGGTGAGGGGAAAGGAAATACAATATATAGTTATTTAATAAGGATATTTTTCACAGGACAGGACAGGACAGTACACTCCATGATCCAATAGATTGTAGAGCTATCTTTAGCATCAAAACCTTTTGTTTGCTGTATGACTTTACAATGTTGGTTCACTTCACTGAAGATCGTGGGCATTTGTTTATGTCCTTCCAGGGAATTTCAGTCAGGTTCAGGTCTGGACTTTGGTTGGTCCACTCCAACACCTTGATTCTTTTCTGTTTCAGTCATTCTGTTATAAATCTATTGCTCTGCTTGGGATGATTGTCCTGTTGCATGACTGAGGTTGGGCCAAGCTTTAGCCGTCAGACAGATGGCCTTACATTTGACTCTAGAATGATTTAGTATTCAGAGGAGTTCATGGTTGACTTCAAGGTGCCCAGTTCCTGACCAAATGCAGCGCTATAAATTATGTTCAGACATCTTCACTTTGGTCATGTCTGTCCAAAGGATGTTGTTCCAGAAGTCTTGTAGTTTGGTTTGATGCAACGCTGCAAACCAAAGCTGTGGTGAATGTTCTTTTTAGAGAAGAGGCTCTTTCCTATTAACTCTTACAAAGAAGCCATGTTTGTTCTGTTTTTCACTCACGTCGAGTCTGAGACGTAACATTTGGATTTTTTGCTGTTTCTCTGAACATTGTATAGCCAGACCTTAGGTTGAATTTGCCAGTGATATTCACTTATCTTTTCTCCCACTCTATGGGAGCTGGGATAGGCCTTGATGGACAGATGAGCAGTGGTATATATCGCCAAATACTTTTTCTCAAGGATGGTTCACAAAGAATATGTCTAATATTGCAAGAAGTTAAAATCATATGATCATGGCCAACTATAAGCCAGATTGGAATTCTAACCAAACTTTAGGGTTGGAGATTTCTCTCCTGTGAGCATATGTCGTCCTTGTGTTGTTATTTTCTTACATCTAGTTTCCGCAGTTAGTTCATTTTTTCAAAGTCAAAACACAAAACACAACCACTTCCTTGAGGCTGTTCCAAGTGCTATGCAGAAATAGAGTGATTAATGTCCCCATACCCTCACAATGACATCATGACAGTAGTAAGGACTGATGTGTGACATGCGATGCAGAAATGACCTGACCTCAACGCAGCATTGTAAGGGCTCAGGATTGCAGACATGGCTGACGAACCCGCAACATGCGCAACGTGTTTGCACATAGTCTGTCCTGAACCTCGGCACAGTGAGAATGAAGAGATGGGGAACAAACAGTGTCAGTTTGTGTGTGTGTGTGTGAGAGACAGCTCAGTGATGAGGGCAGGGTGCTGACGAGAACCTTTCTCAGCAGCTCCTGCCAGGCTCTGTTTGAATTGTAAACATGTCAGAAAGTGTGAGAAAGCCTCTGTGCATGACGATGATGGACTCCTTTGTTTTGGTTCTCAGGGTAATAATAGCTGATGATGAGACAGGTTAACTTTAGTCGAATTGCGGGCATGCAGGTGGTTACAGACAGGCCTCGATGGCAGGGCAGCGGCAAAACAGGTTGGGCCGTTGCCAGTGTGAGAAATACTATAAGGATATTTACGTAGTCTATTCTTACTGCCACTAAGAAAAAACAACTGGCAGAGATATTTTTCTCTGCAGACGCTCACTAAAAATCTCTCTAAATTGAATTTCACATTTTCCAACATTAGACTGAAATGCTACTTAAATGAGATAAAGATTATGCACTTTACAGCTGAAATATTAGAGTGGCATTCAGGAAAATTAGAAGAAAAAAAACATGCACTAAAGTCCCCGAAAGCAACTGATAAGGCGTCACTCTGTTTCTCTACATCAAGACCATCAAACCTCTGTAAAGTTCACACTATATAATTATAAACATAATGTCATTATGTCATGGTACATTACTAAACCTTGTTAGCCCATTACCTTCTAGCGCCCAAAGTGATTAGACATGGAAGGCCCCGCCCTTTCCTGTACTCCCACTCACTCTGAGAGGAAGCAGGAAGCTGCTCGCATGTCAGTCATCTCCAGACGGGAAGTGCCTGGAGATGGCTAGCCTTTAATGCTGTAATTATTGTAACTATTGTTTGGATTGATAATCACGCTCATTACAGAGAGATGGGAGGAAAAGGAAGGAAGTCGGAACCTTTAAGGCGACTTGTTTGAGTCCAGGGTTTGTTCCGTGGAGGTCTGACAGATGGGGTGATGGGAGGGAACGAAGAGGTCCAGAGGGATGTGTGTAACCGCTTGGGTGCATGGGAAAGCTTGTTTGTTCAGAGGGTTTTCATTTGATCTGGGTTTCTCAGAGTAATTATCTGGGCTGGTGCTTCCAGGGAGAACAGCGATTAACACAAGCTAGGGGTCAGGGTAGGACAGCACTCAGTCCGCTAGAGAGAATGAAATAAACCAGAGGGAAGAGATATTCACATAGTGTAAATACTTTATTTTTTA
The DNA here is from genome assembly GCF_018398535.1 of Haplochromis burtoni. Classification (NCBI taxonomy): domain Eukaryota; kingdom Metazoa; phylum Chordata; class Actinopteri; order Cichliformes; family Cichlidae; genus Haplochromis; species Haplochromis burtoni. The sequence goes on along the minus strand of NW_024582405.1, from coordinate 396,786 downwards.
AATCCTCTACGTGTACATGACAGCTGTAGTTATAGGTCAATTTATACTTCTTTCATTCCTCTCATCTGAAAACATGAACATCCTCCAGAATGTACTCTCACTGTAAATATCAAGCTTTATCCAACAGCTTAGCATAGCGTTCCAGCAGTATGCTAGGCTGGATGTCTAAACATAGGATTTTTTCAACACTGATGTCAATGCTGATACTGAATACCACCGATCAGTACTTATAGGTACTCTTACTGATGCTCTTCTTAATATTTTCCATGTTTTACACTGTCCGTAGACAGTGTAAAACATGGATATAACTTGCTGGAAAAACCATTGAACCCAGTGTGGGAGTTCCTTAAACCTGTATTCTACCTGAAGACCACCAGATGGTGATAGCTGGGGTTGCAAAAAGATTTCCAGTCCTTTAGAAGTCTGGCTTTCTGTCTTGACCTCTGTAAACAAATTCCTAATGTGTTTATGAGCTCAGTCACTCCTTTTGTGTCAAATTGTAAATAAAAATTCACTAAATTTTGTAAATCTTGGTCATATTATGTATCAAAATGGAGGATTATCTGTGTTGTGAAACCACAAGATCGTGACTAACATATAGTAATGGTTTGGTTTGCAACCAAGATGGCGGCAGAGAAAACGCTCATCTCAACACTCGAAAATGGAACTTAACAAAATAATGGGTGACTTTACGTCCTTTGTGCAGCTTATGATCACAGGGCAAGACTCAGAGTACACCCCAAGGCCGATTCAGAATCACCAATTAAGTTATGCATATCTTTAGACTGTGGGAAGGAGTCGGAGTACTCGGAGTGACGGAATATCAACATGCACACTATCTTCACCTGGCCGGTGGATTTAAATCCAGGACCTTCTTCCCATGAGGCGACGGTGCTAACCACTGTGCCACTGCCACTTCTTGATGCTTCAATATGTATAACTGGATGTTAGTTATGACAAAACCCGTTAACCACCACTCAAATGTTACATTTAATCTGTTTAATACACACGAAAATTAAAATGTAACAAATGAGTGGATGGAGTTTTACATTGTGGGTTGAGGGCCAGACTATTCCTTGGGCACACTAAGCTAATCAGTTGCTTGCTGTAGCTTTATGTTTTGTATACAGACTTGAAAGTAATGAAACTATTCCTTTAAGGTGGAATACAAAATTGTCTAAGTTGTAACAAATGAAAGGTACTGAAAATGAATTTAGCCTCTTATTAAGTTTCTCACTGAAACTTTAACTTTAACTTTTTGCATGTTAATGCCATAAATTTAAAATCACATAGAGGTTTTAAATAATTTCCTTTTTTACATCAACTTTTTAAAATAAATTTGTAATTTTATTTAGCTTATATTTAACTCATTTTTTTTTTAACTGTTAAATGATTCGGATCACAAAAACTGTTGTAGACAGGTGGAAAAAATGGGTTTGGAAATTTCTCTCTACATCTGGAATCAGTGAAAGCTGATACTCAGGGAAACGAATGGAAAACAAAACTGACAAACAATTAAAAAATAAGTCGTAAAATTGAAACCATGGTGAGAAGGCATAAAACAATAACAGGGCAACACGCAGAGCTTACAAACTAAAACTGGAATTTTTACTTGCCGTGCCAACTTTACTTTTGCTTCAGGGCAAAATACAGTCTAGCACAAAGAGGGGACAGTCCACCTATCACACCTGTTTATCAGTTACATGCCTATAATATCTACATGCAACCACATCTTTTAAACAATGAGACTATTTTCTACTGCGAGGAGATAAAATTGCTCCGGGATAAATATAATTTACTGGAGGCATTCTGTTATGATAGAGATTGTAGAAGCTTGCAAACTATAATTAGAGAAGTGTCACTTGATTACACTTTTATTTGTATGTAACTAATCTTTAAAACCCCATTTTGGAGCATTACAACTTTCTCTTCTTCTTTACACATTACCCCTGATAGTTATCGCAGCATCTCCATATTAAAGACATTTACAATTAGTTTTTACTTTTGATGGCAAGGTGTAGTTTCAGTTTAGTTTTTACATGGAGAAAAAGTGCTTTGCTTTCTGTTCCACTTCTATGTATGCGTGACCTCTTAACCCCAGTCCCAGGGAAGCTAGGCTGCCCAGTTATAAACACACACACAAATCCTCCACGTGCCTTAAAACGACAAAAAGGAGACATTAACTTTTGACCTTGTGTCTCATCCTGAGACCTGCTACTGTTCACATTGTTTCCAAATTGTGTCCCATCCTAATGGCCCTTTCTGTATTGACAGTAGCACAAAATCTACCGTGAGGAGAGCTAAACATCAAATAAGATTTAATAACGATTTAAACACTAGTTTTTAAAAAATAATCAGTTATCATTTCTGAAGAAGTGAGACACAGGCATGCAGAGGTGGGAAGGAAAAAAATGAGTCAAACAAGAGATGCCACTCGTCATGCTTTCACTTGAAGAAACCGATGAGAAAATACAGGATCCTTTGTACAGTAATTTAGTAGTTTTCTTTATGAGTACAGTTTAAAACGAACACTAGACGGCGATTCCTTCTAGGAAATTTATTTCATAAGAGCAAGCTGCTGTATTCTTTTCTCATTGGAATGGAAATGTTTAAGTTGAAGTCGTGAATTTAGAAGTGCTGAGATGGTTTTTCGGGCTTTTCCAAATGTTGTGGTTGGTGGTTGGTGTGTTGCCAGACTGAGCGTTAGATAACAATGGACCACATTGGCCTACAGTGATTAATCGCATTCAACCAGCATTCATCCTCACATCCCTTACATTATAATGTGGTGTAAAGAGTAGATTAATTATAACCATTAAAAGTAATCAGTAAAGATATGAAAGGGTATATTTGAAAAATAACAGTAATATGGCATTTACACAGCTGAATATCAGATCATCAGAACCTACTGAAATCATTGGCCAGTGCCACACCTACAGCTCCACCTTACCATTACGGACTTTGTGGAGAGAACAATCATGATATCATCTGGACACCAGCACTGGTGCCAGGTTCCTGCTGTTGAAATGCAGGTAGAGAAATGCAGGGACTCCTTGACGGCTGCAGTGCAGGTACTGAGTTTGCATTTTGTTTGTTAATTGTAATTTAATTCAAAGACTCAAAGAGTAGCGAGATGGATGATTGAGACAGAAGAATGTCTTTGATAAACACACTCATGGCCCTTGGGGTAAATGAGCTTATTAGGCAACCAAGAACACACACACACACACACATTGAGGCTGGGGTCAGCTGATTACAGGGGTATGTTAGCCCCCTGGGGCTAGTCCATTCAGTGTAGGGTTAGCACACAAGTTTATGGTATTTGCATCCATTTAAATTGCTAAAGCTCTGACTGAGGAGTTTGCTTAGTCCTGCTGGGGCCAGCAGTGCTTACAATGTCCCCTGAAGAGCTGACTGAGCATGTCTCAGCCTGAGGTGTCAATGTGCTTGTGGGCGTTGCATGACAGTTATACCTGATACCCAGCCTTTCTTTTTTCTTTCTTGTTTTCTTTCTTTCACTTAACAGCTTTTTACCCTTTTACAATGTAAGGCAATTATGACAGTCCTGCAAATATTCATTGAATTCCAAAATTGCAATTAAATCTTATCATCCACAAAACTGAAAATAGTCCTTAATAGTAACCGATACAAGACTGGAGGCTGAATAATAACAAAAATGGGGGAAAAAAAACAGCAAAGAAAATCAATTGAAATGCCTAATGTATATTATATTACACTTAATATAATATAATGCCTAAAATATCTAATATTAAAAAAATATAAATATAGTTTATCATGAAATCTTTTAATTTGCAGATCAGAGATTATTTTGAATTAATGAACCCTGGATTTATATAATAGTTAACCCTCTTATTTAGTTTTGTCAAGTCACCATTTACTTCCATTTTATATACACCTTGCTGCCAAAAACTAACCCAGAGTTTCTCTAAACATCCATAAATAAGCTTTAAGGACCTGTTTGTGTCTTAGTACACTGGACTGATGCAACAGGTCACCAAGTCGCTCATACAAACAACAGAGCTGGAATAAAGGTACAGGGACTAATTTGACATTATGTGCATGTGTGTGTGTGTGTGTGTGTGTGTGTGTGTGTGTGT
>NW_024582405.1:382979-392648 GCF_018398535.1 Haplochromis burtoni | reverse complement strand
TGTGTGTGTGTGTGTGTGTGTGTGTGTGTGTGTGTGTGTGTGTTTGTTAACCACAGAAAACAAATAGCCAATTTGGTTTTATTATGCTCCTGGAGGTCCACTCAACCCCAGAGACAGATGACAAAAACAGGCCCACTCAGAGAGGCCTTCTTTGATATACAGTCTGTTAAACACTAAAAGAGGGGATAAGATAAATGACATCAATAATGTCAGAATGAGAATATTTTGTTAATCCCAGAGGAGATCATGTGGTCACAGTTACTCCAAGACAGTAAAAACAGGAGCTAACAAGTTGAAGTTCCAATAAACACTAAAATATATTTAAAAAATTACAAAATATTACAAAAAAGCTCTAATAAATACAAATATGTGTATTTATCTTAAGATGTACTTATGATTAGTATCTTAAGATGAAAATGTGATGTTTGTCTTTTTCATTGTGTAGAAATAAAACTTCAATTTAAGAAAATTATTTGACTATCAAATCTTTTTTAAGTGCATCAAAGCAAAGAAAGTTACACAACTAACATAAATTTCAAATCATGCAGGCCTCAAACATTATATTAAAAGTAGGTGACAAGAATTAAAAACATTGCTTTTAATCAATTGTTAGAGATACATGTGAATTTTGTACGTAAGCTGAAAATCAGGATATAACATGGAGCAAAACAAGTGGCCCAAACGTTAATTTCAAAAGTTAATTTCAGCTCTATTTTTATCAGCTGCATCCTTAAAATGTTGCCTACGTGTTAGGGGCATCAGTAAGGATGGTCCCTTATTATTATTATAATACATAATGATATTATCTGATGCTACTTAATTGCATTTTATTTTGCTGAATTTTATTTGTAAAGCAGAACTCCAAAAATGCTGTTTTGCCGCCGGCTGTCATCTGACACCAACATTCTTTGCAGATCTTTATCTGCATAATATCTGCAAACAAGTGCAGTAGAGAAAATGGTAAACACACTGTGAACTGTTTATATTTCTGCATAAATGTAATCTGAAATATCCCCAGATTTTTGCCACTAAAATAGGATTAGGTCATTTTCGCTAATAAATAAATCTTGTCTCATTTGTTGTAGTGATTCTTTTTGTCTGCTTTAAGGAGCTGTGAGCAAATCTGGTGATGTTTTAATGAAAACTTAAAGTAAGCAAAAGTCCATAATTAATGTATAGAATACAAATGAAAAGTTAAATGCAAATATCTTGAGATGGTAGTAGAATAAAACTACTTCTGTTGGCCCACATGTCAGCACACAATACGCCTCTTTAATCCTATTAAACACACACTCTTACGAGGTAGTAAATGCCTCAACAGGCACCCCAAACACAAACACACACTTAAGGCCATAAACAGCAGTCGGCAGGCCTGCTGTGCTGTCTGCCCTAAAGGTTCTAATCACAGTGACCTCTACAGTACAGAATCAACCTGAATGAAGGGGCTGTAAAGTCCTTCATCACTGTACTCTGCACTAAAGAGCCTCGTGGATTGGCCCTATAAACAACATGAGGGGTCCCTATCAGACGCACTGAAGCTGGGTGGGACAGATGGAGTGCAGTGATGGTGTAGGTAGGCACGGATGTACGTAATTAAAGCAGGAGTCCGGGCTCTGAGGAGGCCAACAGATGGAAAGGAGTTACCCCCCAACCACCCGATTCCAACTCCACAGAGGACTGAGGCTGGCAAGCACAGGAACGCTAAAAGCAGAGTGTGTGTGTGTGAGAGAGAGAGAGAGAGAGAGTGTGTGTGTGTGCGCATGCATGTGGCCTTGGGTGTGTGATAAGCACATGTTCCCCTGGGTGAGCGCTTGAGTGATCTAACAGGGGCAATTAATTTGTTTTATATACAATTTAACTCTTCGAAGCTCTGACAAAGGAGGCAGTCCTCTGGGACCTCTGAATGCTCTCTGATACAAACCACGGGGGAGATGCACAACGAGAATGCCCGTTTATGCCCAAGCTTTCATGTGCGCTGATGAGGGTGAGGTGGGGGCAATCCACATGTAAACTCATTTTCCTCCATGAATATGTAATGGAGACTGATGAGACTAATGACTTGTAGAGGTGACCTACTTATTTACACCGAGGAAATGGGGATCTGAGACTTTCATCTGTCACACATAAGACAAATCTCAGATTATTTATGTACAAGCAATGCTTTTGATATCCCAAGAGAGGCTATCATCTGACTGACAGTGTCTTTTGGATCTAATTTATGCTCTTTTATCTCTGAGTTATGACTCGGCCTGCAGAGGACACAACAATGTGACCTTTCCCCTTCCAACTCTTTTAGTACTCGGACACTTGACAAGGAAAAAAAATCTCAAAAAGTCTATATGTATCTGAACTGAAAAGGGATAGCAGTTTGACATTAATCACTATAAATGTACTGTTCTTTGTGAATACATTGAATCACTTTAAATTTGAGGTAAACAAATATTAGCAAACAGCAATTAGAAGTCAAGTTTTACTTGAGCTTGAGTCCTCCCATAACTCATCTGCACAAAATCACGTGGAATCGGCCTTATTTTAGGAAGCTAAACCCTTAAAAAGAAAAACTTCTTGAATGACAGCATTCACCTAACATGTTTGTTTTTGGTTATAAACTACTGTTGCAATGTAGCAAATAGACTCTTGTGGATATAAATACGTGTTATCATGATTATTACATTACCTCCACCAAGGAGGTCATGTGTTTGGTAGCATTTTTGTGTGCGCCTGTCATTCTGTCTTGGAAGGTTTTCAATCTATTCTGATAAAAATTTATAGGGGTGTAGACTTGGGGTCATGTTGACAATGCATTAAAACAAAAATTTGAAAATCGACAAAAAGCTGTATGACGAATGTGGTGTGTGATGTCAACATATAGAAAGTACTGTAAAAGGATTTAAAATATCATGTCATATTTGACCTTAGTCAACAGATTGGGAGGTCAAAGTAATAATGCTATATAGAGCCATTTAAAACTGTTTCTTACTGCCATTGTTTGTATTGGCAACAAATAGGCATATAGGGAGTGATATATGGAGAACAGTGTATAAATAAGATCAAACTTTCATGTCACCAGATTTCATAAAATGTCTTTAAACTTTAAAACTTTGCTTAAAATTCCCCTGCTTTTGTTTGTATTGACTGGATTTATGAAATGACCCTGATGTATGTGGATTCTAAGTATCACATTATAGTTTGCATTCAAATGTTGTGTCATATTTGACCTCTGACCTCACTTTTACATTTTACATCTGCCATTCTTTCAAGTTGAAATCACATAAATGTGAAACAAAAACTCCACCCATTGTTGACATTTTGTTATGAGTCATGTAAGACATTTGGTACTGGAATTGAGTGTGTCTGTGTACGGAGAGGGATTTAAACCCAACACGAACACGCTCCTGTGTAGTCCTCCAAAATCCCAACTGCGTGGTTCTGTACATGGATGATGCCGTGTTTTGATGGAATGTTAATTGATATGTGGGATGAAATAGGGAGTTCATCAGGATCAGTGTCCACTGGCTGCAGTGGACACTTTCCATATTTTTTAGCAGTCGCCTTCACTTCAGCATCTTTGCATATTATATTTTAGCTCTTCTCCATGGCTGGCTGATGGACCCACAACAATACAGGCAAGAATAGCCCCCAGACCGATTGTACCACATGCTTTGCACACTAGCTCCATTAATGACAGACAGACCCTCCACAGACGGCCAACACGCTACAGCTCCTGAACCGTAATTTCAAAGTCATTCCGCTGTGACCACGCATTTACTGCAGCACATCTCAGCTACGCTAACAGTGGTCAGTAACTCAAGTCAATGAAAACCAACACGTCGCAGGAGTACTTTATCATACATTAGCCTTCACGTTTAGAGAGGAAATGACAGGTCAAAATGGGGATTTCCAAGCATCATTTATCTATCAAAGGCGCCTGATGGTTTTCTGCTTATCATAACCTAATTTGTTTTGTCTTTTTTATACAGTGCTGAGTTTCCTTCTCGGCAACGGGTCCGTTAAAGCTTTAAATTTGCATACGCTCAAAAAATAAATAAAATTTGGACGCAAGAAGTAGATTATGATCCCTGGTGATTTTCGCCTTTTTTTTTACTGATCCCGTGTCAAGGTTATTTAGAAGGGGTCAAAAGTTGAGCCCTCTGTAGCCTGTGTGTGTAAACAACAGCTACTGATAAAAGTAATAAGGCCTTCCCACCCCTAAAAAAAGGGGAAAAAAACAGTTAACCATCTCACGTAACTCTTTTCACACCCTTTCTGGCTCTCATTTAGTCTCATTAACTCGCCAGTCCTCCCTCCCCTCCTCCTGTGACCTTCCCCTCCTCTGCACAGGCTAGTGACGCTGTCTGCCCATCAGTCCATATTGGTCTCCTGAGAGAGCTCAGGACGCTGGGAACGAGGACCCCCAAACGGTTCTCTGGAGAAAGAGGAGAGAGTGAGACAACAGGTTTGATGATGAAGGGAATGACCCTTAAAAAGATATTGAATGCAGGGAGGTTGGCATCGCAGATAGCGAATATACCCTTTGAGTCACAGCCTCCCCTAATTAGAATAAAAAACAACCTGGACCTGATGATAAGGATGGCATGAGTGTCATCAATCTCAGATATGGAGGGAAGAAAATGAGCAAAAACAAAAGAACAGAGGGGACGGACCGTGGGAATTATTTGACAAGTAAAGAGGACAGCAGTTTCTTCATGCTGCTGTTCCAGGATGGAGATATTGATTGCTCAACAGGGCTGCAGATCCCAGAGGATGGTAGCAAGTGAAAACTATATTTATAGTTTCATAATAGAATCTGTTAAAACCGATGCTGAAGCAAAACCTAAAGTAGTATTTAAGACACAGACATAAACCTAGATGAAATTTCCTTCAGTATTTGCAGTTTCGCCTCTTCAACTCAGTCAAACAAACAGACTTTATTACAGCCGATTGTGTTCTGTGCAGCCATAGTAACAGTGCAAACAGGAACTGTCCCTCATGTAACACACCGTGACTTTTCACGCTGCATCAAAATGCAAACAACTACACAATGTGAACAGGATTCAGGTATAGCAAATGGCCAACATAGACACCGTGGCGCCATTCTGCTTACACAACTGGGGAAAAGCATTGGCCCCCTTCCTGATTTCTTAGTTTGTTCCATATTTGTCACACTAACATGTTTGAGGTCATCAAACAAATTTTTACATTAGGCAAAGATAACCCGAGTAAATACAAAATACAGTTTTTAAATAATTATTTTGTTCACCGATAGGAAAGGATCATCCAAACCCACCTAAAAAGTAATTACTCCTACTTGTTAAACCAAGAATCAACTGTGATTAACCACATTTGTTGGAAAGCTTTCAGTTTCACCAGCCACACCCGGACCTGAGTACTGCCGGAGCTGTTAAATAAATAAATCACTTACAAAGAACATGTCTGGAAAGTAAAGCTAAACTAAAATATTTCAAAAAGCAACACATAATGTAGTCACTGACATCTGTCAGTCTGGAAAGCCTTACAAAACCATTTTTATGACTTTTATGACTATACCACTGCTGTTCTCTCATAGATGGAGAACAGCAGTGGGCCTTGCAGGAAGTGTCCAGACTACCAAAATTAAGAGTCCATCAACGACTCATATGGTCACAAGAGAACCCAGAATGACATCTAAAGAACTTCAGGCTTCACTTGTCTTAGTTAAAGTCAGAGTTCATGATTCAAGAATAACAAAAAGAGACTGTGCAAAATGGTATCCATTGGAGAGTCCAAGGAGAAAACCACTGTTGACTGTGTTGAGGTGTTACTAACATTGCTGCTGGGTGGCTTGCTTAGAAGGACTACTTGATAGACCACCTATCTGATACTTTATTTTAAAAAGTATCATCCTCTTTTTTCCCACTCTATTATCCAAATCTAAAAAACCACCATGCAGTGATGATTCTTTCTTAAACCCACTACTAACCACAGCCTGTAATTATGCATAATTCCACCAAACAGTGGATCATTGTGTTGTGAAAGAGAACATTACTTAAGTATTTTCCCATTTGTAGCATTATCAGAGAAAGTGTCAACCCAGGAAAAACTGTGAGCTGCAGATACAGCTTTGAGGAAACATGGACTCGCCTCCCTGGAAACATTCTCATCAGGCCTTAACCCATTTAGCCTGTGTCTTAATGAGGCAAAAAGCCTTGCTGATCAGACCTCAGACACATGGGTAAATAACACCTTAGGGAAAGCTGGGAAATTAACAGAGCACATTTCAGCCTGAATCATTTATACATAATTATACACAGAAAAAGGATGAAAGGATCTGTCAGAGAGGGAACCCACCCGTAATCAAGCCTAAAACAAAACTATTAAAAAGGCAGAATGGAGACTGTTAAGTGGTTTGACCTTCAGTGACTCTGCTGTCGGGAGATGCAAAAAAGTCCAGGAATATTTGGCATATTTGCTAGAAGACATTAAAGTTATGGTAGAAAGAAAATGAGACGGCGACTCGGAGAGAGAGAGCAACAGATTAACTTTCCTTTCATGCTCTGATTTACTGCTAGGTGTCAGTTTAGTTGAAAGAATTTAATATAAAGTGATCTATGTATCTTGGCAACACTGTGGTATGACGAAAGGCTCGACATGAGCAGGTAGATTTCCATTCCTGCATCACAGCTCATACCGCGAAAAAATATCCATTGTACTGACGCTACAATTTTTGGGTATTTTTCTAGCGTAGACAGAAGCTGGTGCCAAAAGTTTTTAGTCTTTCAGATAGAAGGAAGCTGATTTGTAATGTGAGCAGTAACTTAAGACCAAAGCAACATCAAATGTATTTGCATTTTCTCTTCACAAGCTCAATATTCATGTGTCCAGAGCAGGACACTTGCACAGGCATGTACCCCAGCACAAGACGGTCTTCTGATTTGCAGACATTATCCTAAAAAAAGAAAAACTATTAACACAGATGGGATCAGTTTGCTTACGAAATAAGAATGTTTAAAACCGATTAGCAGGCTTTAATGCAAACTCACTGCTCTCCAAAGTTAAATAAAGACAGTCAATGTTCTTCTTATTGTACATATTGATCTGGACAGGTCTTTTACTACGTGGATTGTGATTGGACGTTGGTGATTTTATCCACTCGCCACTTTTGCAACAGTGTATGAAAGCTGCATTACAAGTACACATTTTAAGATAACATTTTTTTTGTGACCGTTCGTACTAATTTTGCTGCCCAAACGATTCAAACAACCTGAAGGCACATGTGAACAAATATAACTTCATAAAAAAAATGCTTTCCTTTTGTAGGTGTGAACATTTTTTTGTCAGAGACGGGCCCGCAGTTGTTATTCATACCCAAGGGCAGTTGCACGTATATGAAAAATAGTCACCATTGTGTTAAGGTGCATCACACTACATATGTTATAAGACTGTTTTCAGTTTTGCAAGTAAAATGTAACCATGCAAAGCCATGCAAAAGTAATGCTGCACGTACAGAATAAATAAATGAACGTAGTGGTTCAACCCGTGAGCTGTTTCTAACCGTACACCTCTCGACCTTTCACAGCAGTTAACTTTGCTCGTGAAACTTGGCAAAAAGAAACTCGCCAATTTCCTTCTACACTTATCCAGTGCAAACTCTGGTGTTTTCGCTCCCGCTGAGAGGTGCAAACTCAGACCTGTGTCAGTTTATCTGCAGCTGACAGCAATCCGCTCCATCACGCAGCCCGTACAGAATGAATGCAACAACGGTGCTCTCTCGGTTCACTGTAGACCAAAAGATAGGAATGATGCAAGCGTAGGCTCGGCTCTGCTATCATACCATTAAAGCCCTTGGGCGTACTAAGGGGCTATGACGCATAACGACTTGCTCACTCTCACACTTACACAGGGAAAAAGAGAGAGAGGGAGAAACAAACATACAAAGATTTAATCTGCGCTGGCCTCTCACTTTGATGAACCAAGGAGCCAAGAGTCTGGGTGCTGGATTAAGATGGCTGAACTAGATTCACACACACACACACACGCACACACACACACACACACACACACACACACACACACACACACACACACACACACACACAGTCAAACAGAGCACACACAGCTATGATTTCTTCCTACCGGTATCAGTTTGTCTCATATGGACAAGCGCGCAGTAACTAAGCTTTGTAAAAATAATCAGACGCACAGACAGATAGATGGTCCTCCTCACAGAAGGAAAAGTAAGCCAGACCAGAACTGGAATCTCACATCACTCTGTAAATGAAACCCGACCTACCTCTCTCTCTCACTATGCTGTGTCTCAGATGCTAATTGATTGATCACTCAGGGAGCCCTTTGTTCTGGGGTGAAAGATAGCAACAAAAGTCTGTATGTGTGTACTGCAGCGCGGATATGTCTTAGTGTGAGTTGTCACAGAATAGGAAATGACCTCATTTTACCCCCAGGTTAGGAAGGAATGGATTATTTTTCTTTTTTTGCTTCTTTTCGCTGCCTCCTTTGCTTTGTAGATTTTCACGTTTTTTGGTGGCCAGACTTTCTGGTGGTCTGGAAAAGCTGAATGTGCTTGCATGTGTCACTATACAGTCATATATCCAGAGATGCTAATGACCGATATGCTCAACTTTTTCTGCTGTCTGCTACATTTTCTTTGATCTCATTAAATATGGAAATATGTGCACAGTCCTTTATTCTTGCAAATGACAAACAAGAAAAAAATGATCTGAAAATGTTGCAAATGAAAATATCTCCACATATGTATGAATGAGGAAAAGTGCAGCAGACAGGATACAGTACGGAAATATGCATAACCAGGGTTTTCCTGGCTCATTATGGGCCTTTGGGGGATTGGCTGTGCACAGCAATAAAGCACGGTCACCGGTTTCACTACAGAGACACAGAAATGTGTGCAATTTCTTACTGTTTAGGACTATTTCATTAATAAAATTGACTATTTTGCCTGTGTAAATAAACCCAAATTAACATGTATTTGTTTTCCATTTGGCTCTGGTTTAAACCCCTTTGGATGGATGCCAAAATGTCATTTATGTGGAGGGAAAACTAAAAAAAACCAAGCCCAGCAGTGTTGGTATAATCTGGAAGCACACAACAGGAAATAAATGATTTCACTTCTTTAAACAGTTTGCTTTATTTGAGGGTGATTCTTAAACTAAATTTAAACTCTTAGTCTGAGTTTAAGCCCTTATACCAGGTCTGAACTCTCAAACAGACCTGAGAGAGGTGGAGTGAAAAGTAAGGATGGGCTGATTCTGGTAATAGTTTGTTCTAAAGGCCCATTTCAGTCACTCTGAATGCCTATGAGGTGTTTAGAGAAACTCTGCCCACGCCACCCACAGCCACCATATTATCAACCTGCGGAAAACACCGCTCTGAAATTCGGGCACTTATGAAAAAAGAATGACTCAATTCTCAGGAGTTATGTCTAAGATCGTAAAACTAAACTTCCCGACAGTCTCTTTTTTTCTCAGTTAGGTCATCACAGTGACATCATCAGACAATGTCATAAGTTGGTCTTTTTCATAGTGGAAGGTTGGGAACAACAGAAACTCGTACAAACAATCCGCTTTAGTCCTTCTTGAATCATAACCACCAGTGTTTTCCCAGCAACCAGCAGCCATGCTGAGGTCTAATTGCTGTATTCTGTTTATTAAGAGACAC
>NW_024582405.1:352097-382959 GCF_018398535.1 Haplochromis burtoni | reverse complement strand
TAACCCTGATACCCCATTCATTTACATTGAGTAGTCTTTTTTTTCTAAAGTGAACACAAAGACCGTCTCACAATGGTTAAAAAATCCACCTTTGAGATTAGCCAGCATAAACAAACAGTCATCTGAGAGGAGACCTTTCTCTCTTCTCTCCATCATACACAAGGGCTGAGGCCTTCTTTAGTCTGGGCCTGTTAATAAATTATATCCAGGGTCTAAATTAATGATCCATATTATTAGAACCGGTAGAGGCTAGTATGACTAGGATGTGTTTTGTTACAATGTGGAAAGCCAGCTTGATTCTTACTGTGAGGTATTATGGAATCCGACACCACAGGCTATGCTAAAGAAAATTTCCAGAAGAGAGGTTTGATGCTGACTGATTCATGACTCAAACATGACCTTTTCCATTTATGCCAATCAGAAGATTGAACTGCAGAGGTGTAAGTATGCTGTAGGAACATTTAATAATTACTTGTGTTGTCTCAGTGGTGTGGGTACAGGGTCTGGCACACCAGGAGCTTCAGCTTGTCAAGATCTTTTGCCAGATTTGACTGAGTTTGAGCAAACTTAACTTGGGACAATAGGAATGCCTGAAAGTATCTGACAGTAACTGAGTATTACTATTTATCAAGAGGTCCTGCAAGATAATCACAGAGTGTAGGTGAAAGGTAACAATAGGGCTTAAGTGTCAACCTGAGCCCTTTTGCAAACAAGCACTTAAGCACCCACACCTACACTTAACTATTAGGGAATCAGGCAGCAAATGCCATGAACCACATAGCCTGCGTGTGTCCATACATATAAAAAGCCAATTTAATAAGCATATAAAAATGTTTGATAAACCGATTACACAAAACTAAAGGTCTACTGGAGCCCAGGAGAAAAATCCCAGATTTTCCACCAACAATATCTGTTTTTATTATCTATTGTAAGCTGTCCTGAGATAACTGATATTATGAATTAGCATAATATAAATGATAAATTTTATGTAAATTTTGCTTATTTACCAGAACTAGATGGTAACTTTTTTTTCTATTTGTCCAACTTGTGTTTATCTTAGATTAGCACAAACACCAGCTAGCCTAGCTTGTTCCAAATGTTTTCTTCCAGTAGACCATGTTCATATCTGTCTATTAAAATTGGTCACATTTTGTAGTTGCAGCTTATGTGTATAACGTTCATAAAACCACACTGATGGTTGAATTTATACATTGGAATTTCGAATGGATTACGAAAAGCTTCAAGCGCAATAATAACTAGTTGGCTAGCTTACTAGCAAGCTTACTGGCTAGCTTATCCTCCAAGCCTGTACGCGACAATTATTTAAACAGGAACATTTTGAAGTTGGCAATTTTGTTGGTTGAAATTTCGGATGTTTTTTTTTTTGTTACAATTTATTATGCATTCACATGTTCCAGTTTCTAAATGGGGATGTTTTAATTTAGCATTTCCACATTTTTTTTACACAGAATGTCAAAACAGCATAGATGTTAATAAAATGTGTTATATTTTAT
The DNA here is from genome assembly GCF_018398535.1 of Haplochromis burtoni. Taxonomy (NCBI): domain Eukaryota; kingdom Metazoa; phylum Chordata; class Actinopteri; order Cichliformes; family Cichlidae; genus Haplochromis; species Haplochromis burtoni. The sequence goes on along the minus strand of NW_024582405.1, from coordinate 381,445 downwards.
TCACTAAAGTATTCAAACATGTACTGTTAGATTATATTATACATATACTCAACAAGCAATGGTTAAAACATAATGCCACTGTACAGAAGCAAAGAAATGATAAGACACCACTGAGGAAAAGATTCTTATTATCAGCTAATCATCGACTGTTGCTCACCATTTTTATGCCTGTACAATATCAGTAAATCAGCAACACTTACAGAGCTGTTGCTCCAGCAGGAGGGTGTTTCCTGAATAATGTCAAAAACTGTTTATTCAGATTATTCCAACCGCATATTTCTCTGTTAGTGGTGCTATCTCGCCACTGAATGCAATTAAATGCACTAAGAAAGCTGCTCGCACTCATGAGCAAAGAAACCAATACCGGTTATTTTAGCAGCTCTGAATCGAAGTGTATATTGGCCAGGGAACTTCCATCAAATAATGCACTGGATTATTGACCTCCAACACTTCATAGGGTTTGAATGACAGGTTGGTATGGCTCATGTCAAGTCAACAAAATGTAAATAGGGTAAAAACAACAAGTCATGCAAAATGACTGTACTACAAACTTTTCTAGGGTGAATCTCCCATTGTCCTTCTACTGTAAGGTTTTGTTCTCAGTTCAGGCTCATCTATCACCCAGACTGCGGTGAGAAGAGAGAGGAAGAGGATAGAAGTGAGAAAGATGAGTCATAAGAAGAGTGTGCCAAGCTTCTTGCACCTCCTCATTGCCCCCAAGCGCAGATTTAGACGGCCGGTATTGTGTATGCGTTCCACATGTTTATTGTCCCACTCAGAAGCCATTCGCTTGGTTCTGTGCATTAGTCAACAGATTTCTTCATTACCACTGTAGTTTATACCACCCAGGGAGACGGAAAGAGAGACACCTCAAAAAACAAGAAGAAAGTTTGTCACTTATATGCTCGAAATAAAGAAACAAATGGATAATAGAGAAATAAATAAAAGCTAATATCATCACCACAATTGAACTTTTTTTTTTTTTGAGAATTGCCAAACTGAGCCGTCCAAATTCAGGTTAAATGTGAAACGTTATCTACAGGATCTCAAATCGCAGGCCTGTAACTTGTTTACCTGAAAAGGTTATTACTGTGTCAGGCAGTCCCCTTCCTTTCCTGTGATTATGTACAAGCTTTGTCATATGAACCCATACACTGTACTCATACAATACATGTGAAGTGATATTTGAGATAATATCACATCGAGTTGAGAAAACAAATTTATTTGGAACATATTCAAAATTAACATTTGACACACTGAAAATCTTTTGTTTTTTGTTTGTTTTTTGTTTGTTTGTTTTGTTTATTGCAAATGGCAGATATGAAACAGAGGAGATATTTTTACACCCAGAACTGGAGTAAAACTTATAGCATGACCTACATAAGCAAATAGCAGCACGCTGCCCAAATTACATTCAAAACAAAGACTTGATGTGAAATAGGAGTGCTGTAATATACCAAAAGGTAAACATGCTAAATTGATATTAGATGCTTTTTTCAAGACATATGATACATGCACAGAGGCAATCTCTGCATTTAACAGCAGTAGGGACGTGTTTTAATTACAATTAATTACAATTTAATTATTATTTTTATTGTACATATTGTGCTAAAACTGTCATCTTGAGATGTTTCAGTCAACGTGAGATGCAATGGAAAGGAGGAGGTGAGCGATTATGCCTAACTTTAACTGTGTCCTGATTGTAGCGTGTCAGTTAACACAGAGTGTGTCGGGTGTGGCTAAGTGCACATTTTTAAGTAGGATTTTTTTTTCTTTCATACGGTTAAAAAAGATACTGTTTTCATAAACAAATGTGGCCTTTTCCATGCAACTGATGAGATCATCCTGAACAGGAAAAGTTTATATATAGAGTGTGACACACAGGCTCTGTGTTTTATTGTAAGGTTAGGCACATCTTCTTGTGAAAAGGGTCTAGTGTTTCCGTTGATTCAGTAGTGTCAAAGTAGCTTCCCCAACACTGCCTTCAGTCATACCTGTGGTTTCTCTTCTTCACTAGCAATTTTCAGTGAGGACTGATAAATCTACAAGATCAGATTTTTATTTTTATTTTTTTGTCATCACATGTTTCTGCAGTCATTTTCTGCTCTGTCCTGAAGGATTCATTTTTCTCTACTGAAATGCATTTATTTGCTTGGAACATGATTAGAGCTACACTCGGTGTCACGGCTTAACCTGCAAGTGTGCTAAAATGAGACTGTTGACTCTAAAAACTGTTAGCCAGTTCTTTGTGGCTCAGAACAGAAAGAGAAAAGAGAGCAAATGTCATGAAGGAAAGGGTGAAAATGATATACGGGGCATTTTCATGCCTTCAAGTTTTAGCAGAATCTAATTACCCACCCAGTTCGCTGAAGATGGTGCCGTCATCACGAGACAGCAATCTAGAAGAAAGAAATGACAGACAGATCAAAGTCATCTGGGGGGAAAGAGAGTTTGTAGAAAATGAGCAAAGACAGACAGATTGCTGCTTGTAATCCAACAATAATTTGTCAGAGGAAGCAATTCCTTCTGGAGAGTTGCCAAGTCTGGGTATTTTACAATCACAGGAGGACTGTCATTATATCTTTATTAATTCTAATGAAACCTGGCAAGTGTGATCGGATGAGTCAGAGCTCTCAGACACACATTCTGTCATTTTTTCTTGTAAAAGTCAGCGATAGTAGACATAGTGCAACTCTTTTAAGGTTGATTGCTCAACCTGCATGTTCGTTGCTGTGCATGAGCTAGTATATTTCAAATGTATGTCGTTAGGTGATGTAAGATATGTTCTTGTAGTAATTTGTTCATTTAAAAGTTTTAGTTTATGTGTCATTACAGTACATGCTCTGTGCATGTTTATCTCTTCTTTTCAGTCTAATGTTTACAAAAATCATTCATTTGACAGTCATGCACAACAGGGAAATAAAGAGAGACTCAGCAAAGGACTTTGACAACAGCTTCTTGTTCTAACCCACAAATGACGGTTTAGGTTATCGAGCCTGTATGCTGTGATGAAAAAACATCATCTAACGCTCTAAGTACACAAACCACCCATTATACTGAGCTTCACGCCTGGTACCTTTGTGAGATCATCTGTGCTAGTGTGATGAGATGGGAAAAAAAAGCTGTTTAAAATATTGAAACTTTTTCACAACTTCCAAACAGGATAGGTAAGAGCCTCCAACATGCTCTTGGTCTTTGATAAACCTTCAAATGGAAATATTAAAAAAAATAATGGAAATCATCTTCTGAACATTAAGTATTTTGTATTAAGTCCATCAGAGTGCAGCGTGCCAAGTGTCAAACAAAATGTTGTTGTTTCAGATATATTTTGATCATTTTTAATTTTTGATGTTTGAAATTGCCACTCAGATTTTATGATTGGTTAGAAAAACGTCACGTCAGATGAGGTACAGAGTCACAGAGTCCTGGTGAAATTACTTATTTTCAAATGAGTCCTTTAAAAGATATATTCATCCCAGCTTTGACAGCATGCAAGGGGACAAAAATGACCTACACTAAGTTTCTAACGACTGGCTGCTGGTCATATTAGTCACAATGACTGTGCTGTTGGTTGACTTCCTTTCGTTGCCTCTCCGTCTAATTTTGTCACCTCTCTTTACAGGCCTCTCACATTAAACTGTGTGCTACACTCAATAAAGGTGTCAGTTGGAAAGCTATCTTCATTAACCACAATCCACAAATACCCTTCAACAACTGTGAGCTCCAGCATGTTTATTCTACCGTGAGTAACAGTTTCCACAATCAAGAAGCAGAGGCAGTGAAAACAATAAGAGATTTTGTTTTTTTGGAATCCAGGAAAACTAAATGAAGAAGAGACATGGTCATTACACTTACTTTTAGACATGCACACTGAATAAACAGTGCAGATAACAAATGACAGCTAATGGGGTGATAATTTAGGGTGCAAAGAAAAAACAGTGTAAAACAAAGTAGTGACTTCCCCTTTTAGAGTCTTGACTTGGAGGCTTCAATTATATGCATAATCATATCATGTTCTTTGATTTTTATCTTTACAATATTTGCCCCATGCTCAGATCTTCTCCTTTTGAGTCTTTTTGCAACATTATAAATTTGCATTGCACTATTTAAACTTACTTAAAGAAAGAGGCTGTAAATACGCAAATGCATGACTTCATTTTAAGTCTATGCAGTAGAATGCATTGTGCTACTATACCGTTATTGGTCCTATCTGCATGTGTTGCTTTTTGCTTGAATGTGTGTGGGAAAACTATTTTCATGTCTACATTTAAGTATCATCTCTATGTCTGTGTGAATGGCTAAGTGCCAGCAATTACTTCAGTAAGCTTATACCAGTGCTGCACTGCAGTGCGAATGGGTGTGCACAGATGCATGTGTCTCTGCATGTCAGTGTAACAGAGCCACAGTTGGGTCTTCCTGGTTCTGATCCATCCATGGGTCACCATTCATATCCAAGGCTTCTTGATTCCTCTCTGTCTGTCTTTCTGTCTGTCTATATATGTGTGTGTGTGTGTGTGTGTGTGTGTGTGTGTGTATCTCTCTATCTGTATATATATATATATATATATATGTGTGTCCTGGCAGGAGGCTGGCGGTCGGTGTAGCCACAGTTGGCAGTGGGCCACCCCCTCCATCCCTCTCCCCACTCTCTGTGAGCACAATGGGCAATCCGGTAAAACAATACAGGCCGAGGAACAAGGCCCTCTATAGAGCGAGCGACACAGTATCCCTGAAAGCGAAACACTCCAAAACTCAGGGCAGTTGAAACAGAAATAGTAAGCTAATTTCAACCCCACCACCACTTACTCTCTACCTGTTACTCCATTCAAAGCCAACAATATTATTTTCCACAGAGTAGGAATCATGGCACGGTTTGTTATTTTTAAGCTGCACCCTCCCATTTTATGATTTAATTTCAAACATCACCTACTCAGTTTCCTGTATAATCATGTATGTGTGTGTGTATGTGTAATAAGGAACACAATAGCAAAAAAGAAACCAGATGATAAATAAACATTTGGATTCTGTTCTAATCTGATATTTGGAGTAGTCTTATTAAAGTTTATTTTTCTTTGGTTTTCAAGTCACGTTAATGTTGTTGTGTTCTCTTACTATTTATAATTGTATTTTGTGCAAACCTATCACATTCACTATCAAGCTGTTATGGTATTACTGCTTATACATACATTTTTTTACAGTCATAATTGACAAAAATCATCAGTAGTATTAAGAAAAACAGTGACTATTTATTGCTCTGTTAGCTAAACATAGCTAATATAGCTAAAGAGCAGCTACTTAAATACAGGTTAGCAAACTTAGCTATCAGGAAGCTCTTGTTTGCACATAAGTCGGCATCTTCCATGCAAACCATGGGTGATCACCACAATCTGCTAGGGATTTACAGCAATTGTGGGGGGTATTTTGATGCAGCAGCATTTTGCAAGGAATTTTACCCGACAACTGTCAGCGCCAAGTCATCGAGGCATATACAGTTTTCCCTAGCACCTGGTGATTGCCAGGTAGGTCACCAACCAGTCTCTAATCCTTTGTGACTGATAACCACAAACTACAAATTTAAAATTTCCTAGTCTGATCATATAGTGAGTGCGTGCAGTTCAAGTAATGAATGAGTAGGAGTGTAACTTTTTACTATCTTTACTCCATGATGTCACTATCTGTGTGGCAGTGCCACACTAATATTAGAGCTACTAAAACCACACAGCAGTGACCTTTTTGTTTCTCTGAAGAGGGAAACAGCCATTGAGTAGAGCACTTTGAATTTCTGAACCATCCTATGTTTAGAAAAGTGTGAGTTCGGATCTTTAATGCAACACACTGAACAAACATAATTAGAAACATTTTGGCTTGCGTTTGCTCAGTAGCAACTCTCAGTAACTGACAAAAGCAGTTCACACAAAGCAGACAAGCAGACACAAACATGTTCCTATAGGTTAGGTTGTTGTTCTTTGAGCTGTATATACAATAAACACTGAGACCCTTTGCTTGGAGACACAAAATGTGAGCTCTAAGCTAGTCCTGCGGGTCTGACCAGTAAAGAGCGAGAGCTGCACAACCTGTTGATGCAGGCAGAGAAACATTCCATTTGGCCCCTTACACATTCACACCCACAGATACACTCACAGAAAGCAGAGAGTGAGAGGAAGACGGGCATGCTTTACAGTACATGCCATGGAGTAAAGATCTGCTACTACATCTGTGCTTCTGAATCCCAGCGTAGTTTATCACGCGCACCAGATCTTCCTCTTAGTGCCCACTCACTAATACCAGTTATTAAACCAACATCCTGTTCTCGCTGCTATCGCTGCTACTTTACAGAGGCGTCACTAAGCACAAATCATGAATCTCAGTCCTCCAAAGCTAGAGCAGCCTTCAGACATGTAGACCTAATCAAAAATCTAACGTTTCCCTTGTTTGCAGATGGAATCTCTCCCATATTTATCAAACACGGTCTATCGCTTCTTCCCTCTTCCCTCCCTCAGGCTGCCGGGCGTATCAGAAATGACTGGCACATCGGCACATTTTATCACACCTATCACCATCACCATCACCCTGCCTCACATTTGCCCTACCCAGCACACAGACAGACAGACACACACCTCGGCTACATTACCACTTATTACACATTACACAGCTGATAAGATCCCGTGAGCTGATAGCGTCACCTTGCCCTAAAAAAGGTCGAGAAAATGTGTTGGGAAAAACTATCAAAGCACACGCTGGGAGTTTTTAAAGCATGCCGACATGTCATACAAGAGCGTGTGAGGGAAGTGGCCTAATGGATTTTTTCTGCAGCTGCACAAAAGGATTGTAATGAATGTGTTCATTCGTGCCAACCAGAGACTTCAAATGAAGGAAGCAAATGATTTTTTTAAAATAAGCTGCTTTAAAATGTTCTAATATTTCTCCTTAAGCTGAGAATATGGGATATTTTCTCAATTTAAATATGTGTTTTCTGTTTTCTATTATGAATAAATTGTATTTATGCGTGTTCTGCATAGTGTACCAACTCTTACAGGGTTGCATATCGTTCCCAGAAAAGCTGTAGCAAGAATCTCGCTGTAACTCCATGCCAATGCTAATAAGTGAAGTACATGTTAAAAAGCACATTATTTCAACCTTTAACTGCTCAGTGAGCATGCATTTAAATCTTGAGATAATGAGATTTTAAAGAGGTCGGTCAGCTTGAAAGTGACGAATGCTGAATGGATTCTCTGAAAGGCTTCGACTTCACTGCAGGCTGCACCGCGCTGCATTCCATCATCTTAACCGAGGCTCCATTAAATAAAGTAGTAGTCTTCCATCCAGCTGCCCTCCTGTCAGCGTGACACGGGAGCAGTGCACTGTAATGCAGCAGCTCCGGCTAATTGGAATATCTCTGTTTCACCTGACATGTTGTGGAGAAGTGGTGGAGTGATGAAGCGAAGAGGCCCCTTGGGGGTACAGAGAACCGCTCTAAGTCTTTACCTGCCCCTTTCCCAGTGGCAGAGAAGAGAACTGAGCAACCGAGAGACTTGAAAGAGTTATCCACATCTGTGTTTGAGAGAGTGCATGAGATGAAAGTTCAACCGCTCCGGGATGAGGCTCTGTCTTGGCCTTGCTGTTATTCATGTTAAATCTTGCCTCATCTGTTGCACCACTTGAGGAATGTGACGAGTGGGAGAAACTGTCCAACTTTCAGATCCTCAAGGTAAAACTCGTACTGGTACTGTCTGCAGTTAGCTAAAACTGGTTTGACTTATTTAGTCCACTTGAGATCATATTAGGTCATCTTTGCCCCACGATGCCAGATAAGTTTTGATATGTAAAAATCCCTGATTGTAATGCACAGACTCTATTGAGCTGTACATGCAATAAACCTGTCAACCTGCACTTTACTTCACCTCTCGCTATGAATTATAGTGATGTTGATTCACCTTCAAGGTACTCTAAACACGTGTGTTCAGTTGCAAGTTTAGTGAGTGTCTACAGACCTGCGCGCACATGTGTATGTCGCAGTGCAGCTCTGAGGTTCAAAATGGAAATCAAGAATGTTAATGCTGCGAGTAGCCCTCCAGCAAAGGGAGTGAAACCAACCAGTGAGTTCCCTCTGTTAATGAACAGTTGCATTTAAGCATTCTTTCTTTCACTCTCCAGCACAAACTCACACACACACAACACATGTTTGTACATACACACACCTGTCTTTAGCTTTCCCAGGTGTTCCTGTGTTGGCTCTGCAAAAGAGCTTCTTTCGTTTTCTTGTTCGGATCAATGCAACGTGTCCCTTAGATTTAATCATGTTCGTTCAGCTTTGGAATTGGACATAGGTGGTCACTACTATGGTTTGTAGGTAACCTGAATCAGGTTCACACACCTGTGCCTCAAGTCTGTCCTCTTTACACCTGTCTATACAGTGGCAGAACCCAGGTATGGGTATGACTTGGCAGCGGTGATCGAGTTTTAACTACCGGCCGGTGGTCAGCGTTGTGTGAACCTTGGCGTGACCTTCAGTGACCCCCTGCCTTCTACTGCAGTTCATGGCTTTTCGGAGCTGGCTCTGGCCTCTCTGAGCTTTAAATGAAGCCCATTATCCAGTTGCACAACCTCCCAAACTGAAGTCCCAAAGGGGCTCCCCTTAAGGGCTAGCAGGGGCGTCCATTATGGGTCCTCAGCCAGGAGGTAGAGGGGAAGGAGGGCATCCATTACGGCTCTGGGGGATGTAATGTCCAGATGGCCAGGTGCTACAGAGGAACATGTCCCACCCCACAACAATCCCACCTTTCATCCCTGATTCACCTCAACCCTCCATCGGCACAGACCTGGTGGTCACACTGGGCTAGTCAAGCATAGAGAAGAGCAGGAAGAAGAGCGTTGGACCACAAGATGTTTCAGTGACTTTAGATTTAAACAAGATTTAAAGCTCTCTGTCATGCTAACGGAAAGTCATCAGTTCAAGTTGGGGCTGCCTATGAAAAAAATTAACCCTGCAGCGAGTTCAACAGAATTCAGAGAAAAGTCTTGTAAGGAATCTGCAACAAAGTCAACAATGCATGCATCCAGAGATGTTTCAGAATTTTCAGTCTGTCAACATGTCAATGTGAAGCAAGACTTGATACATCATCTCAAACATTCATTCCTCTTCTCTTTGACTATCCAAAGACTGGAATTACCCGAAGCAGAGCTGGGAAAAAAAATTCAATTTTTTTTATCCTGCGTTGCTCAAGAGCTTGGCAAGTATAGCGTATGCTACGTTCTTGTTCCAAACCTTTACCGCTCAGGCAAACATACATTCACAAACTCGCACACTTCCCACCCACATGCATACAAATCCCACCCCAATACACACAGGCCCATTGTGAAGCCACAAAACAGAAACAACAAGCCGCTCAAAAAACACCCAGGGGACTCACAATTCACTGCTCAATCAATCTAACCGCTGTGCGAGCCGACGCGCACGCTCGCTCTCACGCGCACTTAAGACACATTTAAATGCGGCAAATATGTTTTATGACAAATGAATGAAAAACATGAATGAAAAACATGCGTGCACACAGAGCTCTACACTGCATTGCCCTCAAGGGACAGGCCAACAAGTGCAGATATAGGATTACTTGAACCGACGCTTCATTCTTCCTATTGTGAACGTGAAAATCCAATGAGGGGCCTCTAAGTGGATGCACTTGTACAGAGAACCTGTTCTAAGGCCGCTAATTAAATCTAAACAGGCGCTGACATTGATTTGAGAGGCCATTATCGTCCCCTTATGGTCATAGAAGCCTCATATGTTTTACAAGTGTGTGTGTGCGTGCAAGGGAGGCTAGAGCCTCACGGGGTAAATGCCTAAAAAGTTTTCAATTCAAAAACATTTAAAGCCTAACTAAAATTGTTCTCCCCACTAAAGTTTCTCAACAACAAAAAAAAAAAAAGATGAATACCCACGTGTCACTTTCTTAACAGCCCATGAGGTTGTCATGGTTGTGCCCACTCATGGAGAAAGACGTTCGTAACTAAACATACTTTAGGTGTTAGGACAAGATTGAGTAACACTTCCACAGAAAGGCACAGTTTGACAGCTTCTTTGGCTTTCACCTGAGGGCGCAGAAGCTGACATAAAACTGAAAGCAAAAGAGGAACATTTTTATTTAAACCTGCAACAACCCCCCCCCAAACAAAAACAAAAAGAACGTGCAGTATCGATAAATTGTAAGCAAATTGGGAGTACAGGAGCATTTACAGTACAGCGTAAAAGGGGACATTTACAATTTGAGGGCAATCCATTTCCTGAAAAATACAGCCGACTATGTGACGTTTTGCTACGTATTGCTACTGTATATCATATTACAAAGTCACCTGACTTCTGCACCTGACTAAGATGTGTATTTATACGTTACTATCTAGTTTTAGTTTTGTGTTTTAGTTTGTGTGGGAGTGAGGAATGTAGTGGGTTATACTCTGAAAGTACAGGAAGCATGTTCTCCAGAGTTTCAGTTGCCACACCTATATTTATAATAACCTTTGACAGCTTTCAGTTAAACTGTGACTTAGTAGTGGTGAATGTCTTAGCCTGCTTTAAAGCAAGAAACCAGATAGACGGGCCAATGAGAAATGGCTATTGGAAGGAGAAAATAGAAGTAAAATACCCCAATAGAAAAAGTCTGCCTGGGTTTCCCAGTGAGAAAACTGCTTGTACTGTATCTGTATGACACGTGTTATTAACACATATTTCATTTATTCCAACTTCTCACTCTACACCAGAAGACTTGCCACGAGGCATCAACGTCCGGGTGAAGGAAAGTTCAGATAGGATCATTTTCTCTGCCTGAAAAACTGTGTGAAGAACACACACGGCACGGGGAATGCAGATCTTATACACATAATGTGTATACGTTAAAAGACATGTGGTCCGAGGTGGCTAAAGTGGTCACATTCGTCACCCAAGTAGAAGTACAGACACTCGTGTTAAAAAAAAAGTCCTCTTGTAAAACTTCAAGTACTGATTCAGCTTCTTTACTCGAGTAAAAGTGAAAATGTAAAAGCTCTGATATGTATTTAGTCTCAAACTAAAAGCTAGCTCCTTAGAACTGAAGAAGCTTCTCGGATGAGAGGTGAAACGTCTTCAAGCAACTTAAAGAAGTCCAGACGCTTGTCTTTGCAAGCTCCTTTGACTACGATGACCTGGATGACTGAGAACCTTCACAGACAGCTCCTTAGAGAGCTTTTCTACCCCCCCCCCCCCCTTTTTTTTTTTTTTGCCAAACCAACTGAACCTCATGACATACCAATATGCTATGGGATGTTGATTTTAGTGGGTTGTTGGCCTTTGACAGCTTGTGAGATGTTGGTTTTAGTTTATTTTCATTGTAGTTTTTTAGTTGACTCTATGCTGTTTTAGCTCATTTTCTAATATAGGGCTGTTTTAATTTTTATGCTGTTTTGTTTTATTCTATTGTTCTTAACTTATTTACTGTACAGCACTGGGTATTTTTAAGTGCTTTATAAATAAAGTTGGAGTGGATTGGATAATAAAATAACATTAAAACACAGGAAGATACACTTTATTTTAACTTGAATTCTAATAAATATTCTCATATTGAAGACTTTACCTCCACACAGAAAACTTAGTATAGTGGTTAAAGTGGGATTTTGGTAGATGTGGGAAGCCTTGACTCTAGTGGTGAAGCTGTGGGGAAATAATCCCTTAGAAATAAGTCAAAAACTTCTGTTGAGAGCTACAGTAGATTTTCTTTGTGTACAGTCTGTGATCACATGATCTGTGCTGATGCTCTTTGTGAATAGAATAGAATAGAATAATCCTTAAATTGTCCCAAAAGGGGAAATTTGGTAGTCAGGTCGGAGCTGCTGATACTGGCTGCCAGGTCGGAGCGGTGCCGAAATAAATATAATATATTACAAAGTGGACAATATGCGGATCTGCAGACCTGAATTTAACAAGGTATATGTAAATGTAATATGAGCCTGATGCCATTTTAAAAAGTAGAATTTGGCGAGTGAGTGACTGGGTGTCTCCTTGTTGATGTAACCTCACACTGTCCATGAACACTACAGCCGCTCTGCACCACATCACTTTCAGTAAACTGCCAAATGTTTTTAAGGACATTTTACAATGTGGAAACTTAACTTTAGCAACACATGACATATAGATCCACTGTCTGCCGCTCTGTCATATAAGCTTTACATTTCTAGTTTATCAAATGTCACCGAGCAGACGGCATCTTTATAAGTAATCTCTCCTCTTCCTCTTCTATCCTTGCTGCTTTCTTCATGTCTGAGTGAACTTATCTCACTTTCTTGTCTCTCCCTGGGAAATACGAGCACTTTACCATTAGCAGACACACTGTGGAAAGAAACAGTTTGTGTGTTTGCTGATATTTGTGGAGTTTTTAGTTGCATTTCAAATTAACAGCCATTGATTGATTTCCCTTCCTCTCTTCCTCTTTCATGTCAGTTAGTCATGTGCAGTAACCATTGATGATAGATGCACCAGCATTTGTACATCATTGCTTCCCACCTCTGGATGTGGTACATACTGGACAAAATCTAGTTGGCTTTTTAAAAAATGCTTCTTTCTAATGTTTCTACACAATCTGCACATTGCTAAGAAATCCCTTCTTGGATCTCATAATGAACTATAGTATTTGTCTGATAATTTTATCACAAATTTTCTGAACGATGTCAACATCACAGTCATAGTGGAGAAGTTCAGTAAATCCAGTTACTGGATGTGAGGCCTTTCAGACACTTTCTGGCTTACAGCTGCCTGTGTCAGAACACCTGTATATCAAAGTGGTCATGCCCCTGTCGAGCATTTTAGCATAGCAGTGTAAGGGGATTTATTCGAGTTTAGAGCTTCATTTTTCAGCCAGGAAGTTGCTGCTTGGTTTGAACCCAGTCTTAAAAAAACTCTATCATCAGCAAAGCTATGTATCATCAAGGACATAGCAGAGGAGAGTGGGTATACAGGACGTAAACACTCCAGTTTCAGTTATCACTCCTATAATTATAATAACCTTTGACAGCCTTCAGTTACAGAGGCAAAAATACTAGGTCCACATTACACCTTAGCCATGGAAACCTATGCCATGAAGCTCCTGGCACACATTTTTTGTGTCGATGTTACTGCTAAAGGCATTGGGACTGAAAATGCCAGAATACAAAGATTAAGAGTTGTAATCCAATACTAGTTTCTATACAGTGTATATATCTCATGGTGAATCCTCACCCTACCCAGGATGAAAACCTTACCCTTGATGACTTTGGAATTCTAGGGAAGTAGGAATATGTCAGTAATACTGTGGTTAGGTTAATAAAAACATATTCCCACATTAATCCTGTCATATTTGGAGAATTGCTTTAAGTTAACAGTAATTGCCAACCCAGGGGAATGATGCAATCTGGCCACTGTGCACAAATGATGGCATTGGAAGAAAGTCTTTTTTTTCCCTTCTGGTGGATGTTTCTTTAATGGCATTATGTGAGAACCACAAACAGGACTTTTTGGGGTACTACCTACGGGCCAGGATTACTTATTCACTTCCTTTATTGCACTGAGGAGTTTTCTAACTCGGAAGTCATGACTTGAAGTTACAGTAAATCGTAACTTGTCGTACAAACTTACATGAAAAGCTGTGGAAAGAGTATCGTCAATGGAGGGGAATTTGTCTTTAGGCAAGAGCTGCACACTGTTGCTTTACACAAACAAACAGGAACAAAAGAACATTTAACCCAGTGCTTGCCAGTTGTTTCATATTTCAGAAACATGAATATTTGATGGTATTCATTATCAGAAAAGAGGCAATAAACTACAACTGAAGTATTAAAGTGCTTGTAAATATAGTGGATGCTGCTCTAAATTTAGCATTAGAGATCAATAAACACTGATAACATGATGGTTTAAAAAAAACACGTGATTATTTAAGTGGGTTTTATGCTTTGTTTTGATATTTGTATTATGGGAGACAAAAAAACATACCCTAACATCCTATTTGCAACTTCCTCTTGAAGTTTGATGGTTTTTACCATTCACATTGTTACTGTTTAAGTGAAGTTGAGTGGTGCGAACGTGCAAAACAGCACAAGCACAATGGTGATCAGTCGGCTCTCCTTGGATGGATTTTGAGGAGCAGTTCACGTCTAAAAAAAACTCCAAAACAAAATCTGCTCACATTGGGTTATAATTTAGTTTCGAATCACTGATATTGTCACAAATCTCAGCTCCAACACCTGATTAATCGCCACGGGTGATAAATACAGATGATAACAAGCAGCCCGACATTGCAACAAGACAAAGCAATGAAAGGAAAATGCTTTTAAAAATATCTGAATTGTCCAAGCTCTATTTATCCACATCTCTTGATATGTAGGAGTTTTTCTTTTTCTTTCTCATGAGCCAACAATTACAGGAACATTTTCATCTCCCTGACATGTTGGAAAAGACGTAGCTTGGAGAGAAGAGGAGTTCAGAAGGGGGAGGAATGGGTGGAACAGAAAATTCATGGAGTGATGAAGATGGAGATGATAAAGGTGAGTAAGAGAGGAAAAGAAAGATTGATGAGGGGTTGTTTTCTTTTTCTCGGGACTCTCTCGCTGTCCTCCTCTTTCCTCTCTTTCTCTTTTTTCCCTCGGGCTGATCTCAGCCTTGCATGTCCGGACGGGCTTGAGTCAGTCCCAGGTAAAACTGGTCACCCGAGTCCTCCCCTTCGTCTTACCCCACCTCCATCTCCCCTTTAGCTCACCTGCCCCCCCAAATCTGGCACCATGAGTAAGAACAGGAGAAACCGCCAGAGTGCTGCGCGGCATTCTGCACCGATGAAGCATTACATAAAACAATGCCACCACTGTTGAGCCAAAGTTTTGTATGAAATAAGTTTTTCCCCCTCAGTTGATTTACAGCAGCATTGTTCCAAAATGAACCCATGTGTGCATTTGACAATCCAAACTTTTGTTTGTCTCGTTGCTCTCGACGCTTGGTGACAACAGTCCAGCTCTCAAGGTTAAGCTGCAGATGTGTTAATGTGCTAAGACTGTGTGATTGTTTTGTTTTTTTTTTGTTTGTTTTTTAAAAAAAAAAAAGCATTTCAAGAAACAGCCGAGTGAATAGTGAGGAAGAAAAGAAAAGAGAAGGGATGAAAGGGGTGGGGGAGAGAAAAAGCTCATTTCTGCTGACATGGACGGGCTGCTTAAAGGGGACAGCAAGCCAGGGCAGCAGAGAGTGACAGAGCTACAATGGAAACACAATGGAGACTCTCCTTCCCCCAATGCCAGCCATCTCCCCTCGCTGGCGGTTTTATCCCACTGTCGCCCCTGCCAGACGACAGCGCGGGCCAGGCTTGTTCAGCAGAGCCGCAATAAGACAACACTAATAAACGCCAGCTGGGGGGGGAGAACAACAAATAGCTTACACTTTCAAATTTTACACTGAACTAGTCAGGGCTAATTCCCTCCTCCAATGTTTAGGGGAAAACACCAACCCCCACTAACCCCTTCCTTTTTTCTCTCATACTACCTCATCCCATCCCCAACCTGTTTATCCACTGTCAACAATACAGGGCCTGCCGTTGGAGCGAGGCACCTGCTGCTTCCTGGTTCATGGCTGGTGATCGGGAGGCGTTCAGATAAACAAACTCTGTCTCGTTTGGTTCGAGTGTTGACAGCGACGCATTCCCAGTTTTCATCTGCTCTTACGCAACTTGGCACTGCACTGGCGCTCTGCTGTGCTTTTTTGGGGGGGGCATATCGGCCTTCCTTGCCTACTTTAAGCATATTTACTTTGCGTCTACGTGCGCCTGTCCTTGTGTGCCTTTACTTTGCTTATTCTGCAGCTTACAAATTGCTTGCGCAGGCACCATTAAGTGCAGCGTTCCAGAGTCTCGCCTGGAGCACAAGCGAGATGAAATGTTTATCTTTCTATTACAGTATAAACCACACCCACCCGTATAATATTAGGTAAGTAGGTGAGTAAGGCCCTGATGGAAACGTTTCTCTAAACTCAGTAAGCAACACCAAGGTAACTCGGTGAATCATCAAAGGCATGAGAACCTGAGGGCATCAAGTCACCTACAATCTAATTTACTAATGACTTCAAAAGGGTTTGTGTGTGTGTGTGTGTGTGTGTGTGTGTGTGTGTGTGTGTGTGTGTGTTTTTAGTAACTCCAAGTGAGATCACGCTTTCAGTTCTGTTTAAACTTGAGGAGATACATTCAGGGCACAAGAAGTTATGGTTGTCTCTTTGTCTGCCTGCTTTGTGAGACTGTCACTAGAGGTCAAGTTCTATTAACGGCATTCTTATCTCTTCTCCACCGTTTAGACGGCACTTAAGAAAATTAGAGTCCACAATGAACACAACTACACAGTCACAATCCATCCTTCCCTACATTTCTTCACTAGGCTCTTCAAACGTGAGATTATGGGCAAAAAAAGTTTGTTTTGAAATGAAAGTCTTGCAGCAGATTGAGCTGTGCAAGCCGTAATTGGTGCATTCACATCACTGATTTAAATCATTGATTTGGTCATTTGCAGCTCACAAGATGCCAGGTCATTTATGCTAAAACTGAGTTTTTGTTTTTCCACATGTGCTCTTTGAGTAAGCAGTTTGAGTGCACAATTTTCACCAATCTCAGGTCCACCAGCATTGGTATGTGAGTGTGTATTTAAGTGTGTGTAACATGGGGGAAATGTGTACATGTGTTGGTGTATTTTCCAAATGCTTCCAAATTTACTTCTAAGGTCCCAGTGATGCAGATCTGGAGTCCCGTCAGTAATTCACTAGCAACCAGCAGTGGTTAGAAACATGGTGTCTAACCAGATACGTACTGTTCAAATAATTATAAAAAGTTAATGGTGAACTGGACTTTACGCAGAAGCAGATCAAAGTGTTTTACAAAGCCAAAGTAAATGGCATTACCTTGGAATCTGGTAGTATTTTTGACCAGGTTATGCCCTTCAACGAGCATATTAAACAAATATGTAGAATTGCATTCTTGGGTTTACAGAGTATCTCTAAAATTAGAAACATTTTGTCTCAGAGTGATGCTGAAAAACTTGTTCATGCATTTTTGTACTTTTAGGCTGGACTACTGCAATTTATTATTATCCACTTGTTCCAAAAGTTTCCTGAAAAGCCTTCAGTTGATCCAGAATGCTGCAGCAAAAGTACTGAGTACTGAGTGTCCCTGTTAAATCCACAATTTATTTTAAACTGCTTCTCCTCACATACAAGGTCTTAAATAATCAGGCCCCATCTTATCTTAATGACCTTATAGTACCGCATCATCCCAAAAGAGCACGTCACTCTCAGACTGCAGGCTTACTTGTGGTTCCTAGAGTTTTTAACAGTAGAACGGGAGGCAGAGCCTTCAGCTTTCAGGCCCCTCTTCTGTTGAACCAGGTCCCAGTTTGAAATTGGGAGACAGACACCATCTCTACTTTTAAAATCAGCCTTAAACCTTTCCTTTTTAATAAAGCATATAGTTGGGACTAGATCAGGTGACCCCGAAGTCACCAGCAGCCTTGGCTGCAGAGCCTGGTTCTGCTGAAGGTTTCTTTCTGTTCAAAGGGAGTTTTTTTTCTTCCCACTGTCACCAAGTGCTTGCTCATAAGGGGTCGTCTAATGGTTGAGGCAGCACCTCCACTGAGACAGATCTTACCCAGCAACGACTCTACAAAGGATCGGGGAATGTATATTTTTCTCTTCTGACTTGAAGATGGCAGGTGTGAGTGAGTTTTAAGTCCTGAAGCCTAACATTGATGTGTTGCTACTGCAGGTTACTCTGTCTGGTGACACATAGAATTTCTGTTTCATTTTGTCTTGAAAAACTCCAATGTTATCAAATATTTATCTATAAGTGAATATGTATAAATATATATTATATACAGTGGGGCAAAAAAGTATTTAGTCAGCCACCGATTGTGCAAGTTCCCCCACCTAAAATGATGACAGAGGTCAGTAATTTGCACCAGAGGTACACTTCAACTGTGAGAGACAGAATGTGAAAAAAAAATCCATGAATCCACATGGTAGGATTTGTAAAGAATTTATTCGTAAATCAGGGTGGAAAATAAGTATTTGGTCAATAACAAAAATACAACTCAATACTTTGTAACATAACCTTTGTTGGCAATAACAGAGGTCAAACGTTTACTATAGGTCTTTACCAGGTTTGCACACACAGTAGCTGGTATTTTGGCCCATTCCTCCATGCAGATCTTCTCGAGAGCAGTGATGTTTTGGGGCTGTCGCCGAGCAACACGGACTTTCAACTCCCGCCACAGATTTTCTATGGGGTTGAGGTCTGGAGACTGGCTAGGCCACTCCAGGACTTTCAAATGCTTCTTACGGAGCCACTCCTTTGTTGCCCGGGCGGTGTGTTTTGGATCATTGTCATGTTGGAAGACCCAGCCTCGTTTCATCTTCAAAGTTCTCACTGATGGAAGGAGGTTTTGGCTCAAAATCTCACGATACATGGCCCCATTCATTCTGTCCTTAACACGGATCAGTCGTCCTGTCCCCTTGGCAGAAAAACAGCCCCATAGCATGATGTTTCCACCCCCATGCTTCACAGTAGGTATGGTGTTCTTGGGATGCAACTCAGTATTCTTCTTCCTCCAAACACGACGAGTTGAGTTTATACCAAAAAGTTCTACTTTGGTTTCATCTGACCACATGACATTCTCCCAATCCTCTGCTGTATCATCCATGTGCTCTCTGGCAAACTTCAGACGGGCCTGGACATGCACTGGCTTCAGCAGCGGAACACGTCTGGCACTGCGGGATTTGATTCCCTGCCGTTGTAGTGTGTTACTGATGGTGACCTTTGTTACTTTGGTCCCAGCTCTCTGCAGGTCATTCACCAGGTCCCCCCGTGTGGTTCTGGGATCTTTGCTCACCGTTCTCATGATCATTTTGACCCCACGGGATGAGATCTTGCGTGGAGCCCCAGATCGAGGGAGATTATCAGTGGTCTTGTATGTCTTCCATTTTCTGATGATTGCTCCCACAGTTGATTTTTTCACACCAAGCTGCTTGCCTATTGTAGATTCACTCTTCCCAGTCTGGTGCAGGTCTACAATACTTTTCCTGGTGTCCTTCGAAAGCTCTTTGGTCTTGGCCATGGCGGAGTTTGGAGTCTGACTGTTTGAGGCTGTGGACAGGTGTCTTTTATACAGATGATGAGTTCAAACAGGTGCCATTCATACAGGTAACGAGTGGGGGACAGAAAAGCTTCTTACAGAAGACGTTACAGGTCTGTGAGAGCCAGAGATTTTCCTTGTTTGAGGTGACCAAATACTTATTTTCCACCCTAATTTACGAATAAATTCTTTACAAATCCTACCATGTGATTCATGGATTTTTTTTTCACATTCTGTCTCTCACAGTTGAAGTGTACCTCTGGTGCAAATTACTGACCTCTGTCATCATTTTAAGTGGGGGAACTTGCACAATCGGTGGCTGACTAAATACTTTTTTGCCCCACTGTATATATATTATACAGCTAATTTCTGACAGCTGGAGGTTGAACTCTTCAAAAATGTTTTGTAAAACAAAGATGTTTCCTTATGCCTTTATAATCCTTTGTTGCTTTTTTTTATTTATATAGCCCATATTTGCATTACTTCAAGAGTACCCTCATCAGACCAATGCACTGACATATTTATGTTAAAATATGGTGTTGTTAAAGCATTACAGTCCATTTGGATCTTTATAATAATAACGGCTATGTAAACAGTCCCTTCTCCTACTGAGGGTGTTAAACAGTTCTGACTCAACATTGCAAACAAGCATATATTAACCCATAACCACAAGGTTTCCTTTAACTTAACTGAGTGGTTTTTCATGCTAACGCCTAACCAAGGAGTATAAAAAGCAAATGGAGATTAAAAAAAAAAAAGAAAAAAAAAAGATTCACAAGTGGAGACAAACTAAAACAAATTTCCAAACAGAACACAAACCACTGGGTGCTGGCTGATAAACTTGTGACATCCTCCACCACTACCCTCCCAACCGGCAAATGCAGACTTTTTCACTTGGCTTCCAATATTACTGGTGCATCATGAAAACAGTGCCAAATGACGCATTTGTGCATATCTCTGTGATATCAGCCCAAGCAGAACAGCTGTGTTTGAATCTGTAGAATGAGAACCTGCTCTGTCATACATGACATAGGACAGGTACACTGTTTTATCTCATAAGATGTAAAATTTCTTGTGTCAAACAAAAGTTCTGAAAGCTGAAACCTCTTTTTGTGAATAAAATCTTTCTCTCTTTGCCCTCTGTCTTGCTGTTTCTGAGTCTTCTCATCAGCACCCGCGAGCTTTTAAAGTTTATAATGCTAGCACAACCTGCTGTGCTTGCCAAAGTTAAAGGTGGGTCTGACACGTCCTGACTGAAACAGCAGAGGCTGCTTCAGGCAACAATGCACTTTGGGAGGCCAAAGAATCTGCTCAAGTATTTATCCATAAATTATTTTGTCAAGGTTTCTTAATATTGGCAAATTGGTCATATATTATATATGAATTATATTGGAATCAACATTAGAGACCTAATTAATCTTTTCTTTCTCATAATGAAATGAGACAATGCAAAAAAAAAATAAAAATAAACTATATTTAACTAAGCTTTCTGTAATTGTTTTCATTCCCGCTCCTGATGTGTTGTGGGCCCATATTAGCTTCGTCTTAGCATGCACTCCCAGACAGTGAATACTCTTGAGTCGCTGTGCTTGTAAAATCAAGTCATAGCGCAAATATATCGGGCAAAACATTAAACTGCAAAGCTCCATGGTTATGTGATCACAGACAATCCATGACCTCTTACCAGAGCTGCCACCGGGCTGTGTGCTGCATTGGTCAACTTAGGCCAACATTACCTCAGGAAAGAGATTTTGCTATGAAAACACCAGCCGTCTCCGCTGGCTGCCTCCAGTACAAACACTCCCAGGGCTCCCGGAGGGAGGTGGGGTGGCAGTGGGAGCAGAGAGGGGCCTGGAAGGATTGGGGAACACGGGACACTGGAAAGGGCAGGGAGACAAGTTCAGGCAAGGAAGCTGAAACTCCTCCCTCTTGCATCGAGCATTACAAGAAACATGGTTGCTCACCGCACGATTGTGGCTGTGTAAGAGGCTCAGATTGCATCAGTGAGATGATCTGCAGCTGCAAGTTTCAGACAGGCACATGTTATCTTTTTTCCCCTTTTTTTTTTGCTGCTTTGGCATTGCCTCTAAGTATTACATCAGCTCATAAATACAACTCTGCATTAACCACTAACTGGTGCACAAATCTGATAGTTAAAATGTAACTAATGCCCAATTGTAGTGCCAGTGTGAGTTGAGTACCATCTAATTATAGAGTGACTTGGTACCATTCTTTGAGCACTGCAATCCATGCACAGCAGATGAAATAAAGGGGGGAAAAGTTCTTGCTTTATTGCATTCTTGTCCATTTTGAGAATATTTGCTGAGAAAGATCTCAAATCAAATCCCACCGGAAACTTTGTGTTTGCACTTTTGTCAGTTGTTTATTAATTTGGGGGTTTTAACACCAATAATTTATTGGAGATCACAGTTTTAGTTTCAGATGCTCCTCTTTGCACTAACTCAGCATATTGAAAAATGCTGCTTACATAGCGCACTATGCAGCGTATCAAATCTTTGATACAAGAGCAGTGTGAGACACCAAGCTGGCTCAGACATCGTTGTGGATAGGTCTAATATATATTATGTAGTTCTTTTCCCATTTCATTCTTCTGAGCAGACTTTTTGCACTTGCTATGCAGAATGGTTTTTCTTCAGCATATTGGTAAGTAAATAAGGCAGCAAACTCTGAAGAGCTTTAGTAACTTCTGGTATCTGATCATCCTAACCATGACAGATCTGCTTGGTTGATCAGCAGGAAATAAAACAAATTTCCTTATTGTGTCACAGTGGTTTATCAAGTATGATGAACTGAGAGCTTTGGTTTTGTCGTTTTGCAGTTAATGACGGTAGAAAGGCCTATGTGTCAGAACGTTACTGTTTATCGGGCTCCTATTGTAAAGGCTAAACATTAGCATTGTAGTCATTCTTGTCTTGGTTATTTTGGAATGATGAGTTGTCACATTTGCATGAGATGATGGAGTACTGATTTATCAACTGGCCCTGGCTAGTTTGGTTAGCTCACTGCATCAACAGACTGTATTGCTACAGTTTATCAACAGTTTTAGCAGTCACCTGTTTGACAGACAGAGATTGCTGTTAAAAGTGAGTAAGTAACAAACTAATAAAATGTTCAAATTTCACTGACCTTTGGGAGAGGCTGTTTGTACCCCTAGGCTCACAACAAACCTCACACGATTGAAGACAAAAGGCATCAACACCACAGATACAGCAGAGACTTAAATTAACAGACCTGAAGCCTAACACACATCCCGTGACCTAGTTAGTACCAGCTCTTACTTCAGCAGGCCAAAGTCCTAATAATAGATGACTACATGATTTTTTACAATCAGGTTCAAAATATTCAGCAGCTGTCCTGAGAGGTAAAATTAGCTGAAGAGGTCAAAACTGTCTGAAGTGACCATTAGAGGAAGCACAGTCTTTGGCATATCGGCGAGGGGCTTATTTTTCCAGCTGTGCGCTTTGCCACTTGTGCACGAGATACTGTTTATAAAAAGTAGTTTTTTCCATAAGAAAAACCGTAATAACATTTTATTTTAATAAATAATTGATTCAGTTTAGATTCTATTGAGAAATACACATTTTCTAGTTTTCAGTTGCTTATAAACACCAATATTACCTGATAAATCTGATATATTTTAAGTAGTTTTGCATTTAAAGCCATTTCTCTTATAACCGAGCTCAAAATCAAGTTTCTGGTTGATCAGTAGAAGAAATCAGTCAAATACACACTTTAATTACACGTTTGCACCAGGACTAAGCAGCATGATGAAGATTAAATTGGTGTGTTAAGCTGCAGGACAAGCATTTGTTTATCTGTTGTCGTTTAGATTTTAGTTTTCTGACCAAAAAAGGAGAAAAAAAAAGCTTGTAAGTGCAGCGATGTTTATCAGCCAACTTGGAAAATCCACATATTGGAAGTTTCCTACAACACATGCAAATACTTTTTGCAAATACAAAGTTTGGCACTTTGGGTGCATTGTGCTAAACTAAAAAAATCCCCAAGCTAAACATTCCTCTATGTTGGTCTGGACTTCTGCAAAACTGGGGATGTTCACACTACTCCAGATAGTTTAATTTATTATCAGTGATGCTCAAACCTCTCTATGAAATCCATCGGCCACAGACAATGAGCGAGCAGGGAGATATCGACTACCCAATCAGAACAGAGGCGGCCACATGAATTAAGCCTCTAATGAGATATGAGGTAGATAGTCAGAGGGGAGGAGATATGAGGTTGCACTAATGTGTTTTGTCATTTCCCTCATCACTTTTCCCACTTCCTGGGGTGCTGCAGATAACCAGCCCAGATCCCAGTATGCTTGCCAGCGATTGGCCACAGCAGAATTATTTACCTAATAAGGCTTGTCTGATTGGCCCACGGGAGACAATGGCATGTGTAAACAGCCCTGGGCTCTGGACAGTTGACCGACACAGCAGTCTCTTTGTTACTCTAACTGTTGTCAGTGCAGACATGCATGATCACACACACACACTCCCTGGTTGTAGTTAGAGCTGGACTTGCGATGGGTTTTAAGGTTAACTGTGAAACTGGGATTTTGTGCTAAAGCTGTCAGTAGCCAGTCACCTGTGCCAGTATGCAGCATCTTTAAATATGAGCACTTTAAAGAGTTCACTGGAAGCACTGGATTGCAGGGTACTACCATACATTCATTTCAGTCAGACCACTTCATTGACACAGCAGGGGTCCTGAGGCAGAACCCTGAGTAAAAAAAACACAGGTTTATCTGGCTAAAGAGTTCAAACTGGCTCCTGAAATCTGGAAGGTGTCCACTGTCACCACAGTAACAGAGGCCTTTAGTTATTCTGGTCTCCACTATCTTTTACTCTGTAAATTACTGGTGCCCAGAGGACCCAACAAACTGAGTTCTCTGAGGCTTATATATGTGGTTACCAGTATATTTCTTAAATCAGATGGAATGCTATGAAAATTTGTACATACATTTGTACTCCCCTTGGGATATTATAGCATTTCAGTCAGGGCCACTGCACTTTTAGAAACTTCCTGTGGTAATCTATATTTGGCAGTAAAGCTCTAATATGGGAGCTCCCTGCATCTGGCTTTCTACGTGCCCACATGGAAAGCCAGAACAGAACAGCAGGACCCCAATGCCGACAGATATGACACTGATTAAATGAGACACAGCGGTGAAGAGTTGGGTTGCAAAGTAGTTAAAGAAGCTTAAATGCAAGTCCCGACATGAGATTTACCAACAAGGGGCATCGATGAGTATCAGCTGAGTTTGACTTTATGGACTGGCTTAACTGATGCTGTCAAAAATGAGTATTTTGGCTAAGCTAGCATATTAGAGTGTGCTAGCTTCAGAGGTGGCGCCTATGAGCCATTACGCTTCGTCTCTAACCTAGACTGCTGGTTCAGTAGTAGTGGGCTTAGCCTTCAGCTTTCAGGCTCCTCTTCTGTGGAACCAGGTCCCGGTTTGGATTCAGGATGCAGCCACTCTCTCTGCTTTTAAGATTAGGCTTCACACTTTCCTTTTTGATTGTTTCACTTACATTGTGTTTATATCACCCTGCATTTAATTACTGTTTATTGTTAATCTCTTGCTCTCTTCCACAGTGTGTTTTTATCCTGTCTCACTCTCCTCACCAACAGACAGTTGTGGCAGATAGCTGCCCCTCCATGAGCCTGGTTCTGTTGGAGGCTTCTTCCTGTTAAAAGGGAGTTTTTCCTTTCCACAGTGCCTGTGCACAGGAGTCCATCTGATTGTTGGGGCTGTGTCTGTATTGTCTTTACCTTACAACGTGCCCTACATGTTTGCTGACATGTAGGCCACAGAAGGAGATGTGACCTTCAGATATGTTCTCAATATTGAAAGTACTTTGTTTGGTAGTGGGTCGTGCTTGGCTGAAGCATTTCCTGAGTCAGTCCACAGAATGTCTGGTTTTTCAGTCACTTGTGAACCCATTTCTCATCCAGAACTTCAAGATCTTTCTCTACTAATTTCTCTAGTTAACAGTGGGGCCTCTTGTGTGCCACATTAGCAAGTCAGATAAAAAAACACTATGCAAAAAGTACTGTATGCAACACAAATGTGCAGAGTACAGAAATTCTCTTGTGTGTAGGATATGTTCCTTGGCAAGATGAAGTCTTTTTCTAAATTTTATTGTACACTAGTGAAGTTTTATTCATGTGTTTGTAATCATAGAGAAATATATAATCTCTTGAAACTCTAAAAACTCTTAAATTAGAATAAATTAATAGTAAATGTAATCCCCAAAACAGTAACTCCAGATATAACTCAGCAGCATCTGTCCTAAGATATCAACTTCTTACCCAGTTTATTAAAAGGTGATTAATGCGTGACTTGGCCCAGATATAAACGGAGTGCTATTCAACGCGCACTCATCAAACAGACCTGTGCACACGGTGCCAAGATCGTGTCATCAAACACAGCTTAGCTAATGCACGTCCTCTGGCACTGCAGCCAGATGAACAGAATACAAACACCTGTCTGCTCTACTTTTCTGTGGATTTGTGATGCGGCTAAGAGGTGCCAGTCAGCTATCAGTCTGTTGCTGCGCAGCTCAGGTGATTTGGCTGTGTGTTTGTACTCTGTGAAGAGCAGTGAAGGCTTCATACAGGGTTGGGTAAACCCCAGTGACAGTTTGTGGATGCAGGCCCATGCAAATGTGCTCCTACCACAGAGGGGGTTTTTTTTGTGACAGGTGATGTTCAGTTTGGCCTAGGGGCTGGGAGCAAAGGCAGTCTGTTATACAGGGACAACCAGGAGCTGTTAAACATGTCCTCAGAGCCATGAAGTAGAAGGAATACAGAATACGTGGAAACACAGTAGAAATGCTGCAGCAGGAGACCTCATGGAAAAGGCTGACATCATGGAAATAAAGTTAATATTCCAGAGGGAAAAGTCTTTTAATGCTTGTTCTTTGTTCATTAAGCATTTAAAAATGCAAGGATTAAAGACTTTAACCTTTCTTTTTTGTTTAATTTACGGTTACACTTTCTCCAAAGTGTGAAATAAATAAAGTGTCGAGCCTTGCTTGAGAAACAAAATCCTCCATGTCAGCATCTCAAGAGGACACAGTTTTTTTTTTCCCCCAGTGCGTGAGCCTCAGAGGTGGAGCTTATGAGCCGTTATGCTTCGTTTCTAACCTTTACGCTGAGCTAAGTTAACTGTCATGACAATAGATAGAGACTCATTGTTGTGACCCATCTCTTGGCATGAAAGCAAAAAAAAAAATGATGCATCAAAACCAGTTCCTTTTGTGCTGGAATACAGAAAGAGGATGTTTTCCCTGAGATGAGTTAAAGTCTATGACAAATAAAGCAAAAAAAATTTGACTGCACAATTTATTTTTTTATTTGTTTGACAGCCCAACCTCATGTAGTTTCCTCTGTTTTTAATCTGAATCGGTTTGATGTTGATAGGAACTTGTTGACTTAAAACTTAAGCTTCATTTCTATTTTAATTTTCCTTTCAAACACAAAACCTACACAATATTTACCCACAGGTTTACCTTGCATATTTGAAACTCCTCCAAAGAAGATGGGGATAGGGACACCTTCACCACTGTTGCTTTAGCTCAACTTTTTAGCCTTTAGACATTTGAGAAATGACGAGACTAACTGCATTAGTTTTGAAACCAAAAGGATTGTTTGGGATTTCTGTTAAGGTTTCTAGTATTACAGTTCATTTCATCCAATGCTTTCAGTGAATGGCAGGTCAGGTTATTTGAATTTTATACTGTGTACCAAAGGATTTCTTACACATAGGGTTACTAATAAATAATGCATTTCACAGCTGTAAGACAAATTTGCTCATCTTTCCACCTCCATATTTCACTTATGCATCCTTACACTATCCTTAAATAACTGAACATTTCCCTCTCCGCCATACATCCCTCAGTATTTCGCTGAAACACTTCACCTCAGGTTTTTCTCAGCCCTCTCAAGTCATCATTCATTCCCTCTTACTCTTGTCTGTCACATGCTGAGTGCCCTTTACCTCAAAGGTGCTCCCTAAGTGAACCTGTGAACTTTGTGCCCCCCCCCCCGGGGGAAAAACCTCGCATTTTAACATCTGTGCTACACAAAATTAATTTATGCAGAGGTAAAGGGAAGGTTTGGGTGATTTTTTTTTATGTTTGTCTGCTTTTGTGCGCACATTCAAGGAAAAAGTGATTTACTCTCATCTGTTTAAGTATCTCTACATAGCAGCAGCCTCCATAGCCTGTTGCAAACGCAAGAGAGAGTGAGTGCCTCTGTTTGTCTGTGGGTGTGTGTGGGGGATGGGGGTTTAGGCATGTTGTCTGCTAGGCCGTCCAAGAAGCCCCAGGGTACCTCAGTAAAAGAGATAATTATCTTTTATCTGCCATGTTGTGACGGGAGATTATGGTTCAAATTTACGATTGTTAAGGAGACAATACAGCACGAGGCTGCTCTTTTGAAAGTGGCGAGGGGGTCTCGAACAAGTGGGAGAACTCCCACAATGCTCCAGAAGCTCATCCCTCATGTTTTGGGCTTGAGGTCTTTCGAAAACAAAGAAAGGGGATAAGAACCGGTGCCATTTACTCTCAGAAAAATGACTTACACAAATCCTATCATAATTTTTAGATGACATTCTATATTGTGTGTCATATCAAAGTGCTATCGCAGGAGATCACAGATACAACAGACTACAATAAATGAGCTCAGTGTCACCATAAGCTCATTGTGGGGCCTAAAATTAGAGTTGTCAGTTGTTATTAAAAAAATGAAGTCGAAACATTTTTATCTGAGCTCAGAGTAGTTCTTATTTTCCAGTGATTCACAACAAAACCTCAATAACAAAAGTTTCATCTGAAGTTCTTGAGATTAAGATAACTGGGTTTCTTTGAGGGGTCCCAAGTGTTTAACCTCTACTAGAGTAGTCATCTAGGAGGTGGTAGGTGACAGCCAGACATGAATATTAATACTTGGCACTAACCATCTATGCCACCATCTTGACAGTATAGCAAAAGAAGGAGCACCATCATCCGCACTGTCAGTGTTAGCATAGGTATATTTGTAGCATAGGTATATTTTATCAGGCATTGTTCTGTGTTAGATGATATTCTTTGCTGTTTATGTGCGTTACGCTTACGTCTTCACTGTATATGAATTGTTTAGTATACCTCGAGGTGTCATTTTTTTTACACGTAAAGCTTGCAGTGTTTAATTTCAGACACTACACCAGCTAAATCCACACACTAGATCGTATACACTGTTAGCTAGAAATGGTACTAACTGTATTCTGTGTTTATGTTGTTTGTTTTCGATTTGTTGCACAAAGTAGGGAACACTTGCTTCATCGCTGAGAGTCTGTCCAAGAAGATGAAGCTATAGCTAGTGTTTGGGTAGCATAGCTTGGGTAGCTAGCCTAGTCGTACACCAAAACTGCCAGAAAGTACCAAGAGACTTCAATTTTTTTTGCAGTAAATAAACTATAGCATGCTAACTCAAGGCTTTCAGAGGTGCTCATGAGCTAAGCAACTGCTGTGAGTTCATACTGGGGGTATGTAGATGATAGTTGTATCTGTTGTGTCCAATGACTGTAGAAACCAATGACTGTTTTCTTAGTCATAGTGGTGTCAGAAAAGTTTCTGACTGTGTAACAATCCCTTTGATAGTGAGATAGCTAAAGGAGGAACATGTGCCTAATGGAGCTGACTTTAGTGTTTGATTGAAGGTAGTCTCTTGCTGCTAGTTTAATTGAGGGCAAAGTCATGTCATTCTACATTATATGATAGCATACACATCGCAGATTTGGTCAGCTTGTTCAAAACTTTTATCAAAGCCAGATGGCCACAAGGTATAGTCACAAACATAGTTCTCTAAAATCTAGAGAATGTCTCTAGATTTGAGTGGTTTTGAACATTTTGGCTACACAGAGAGAGAGTTTGCATTGATTACCCTGCTATAAGGCATTTCAGTATCACTCTTAGGAAAAAGAGTTGCACAGTCAACAAATAGCAGTAGAACAATTTTCACAAAGTTGAGTGTATCACATTCTAATCGACTTGTCATTAGACAGTGTTGTCTGTCTCTTCGTACCAGTGCCAAATTTTAATGTTATATGACACACTGTAGAGCGTGTGGTATGGGATGTGGATAACCATTAAGCCGAACCCACGCTTATTTTTGTTGTTTTCTTTTTTTTTTTT
>NW_024582405.1:343960-352077 GCF_018398535.1 Haplochromis burtoni | reverse complement strand
GGGGTGTTCTTCATCCAGGCCTCAAAATACGTAGCTAAGAAAAAAATACTATACACTGTTAAACAGGTATTGGTTTGAGCTGTGAGACAGTAACAGAACCATTAGCCCACAATACACAACCTGTTCCCCCACATGAGACCACACTGACACAGATTGGTCCCACTTTCAAACCAGTATTACTAATACAACACTGCGTTTGTATGTGCTGAGAAACTAGAACACACCTAAACCAAGACATGAAACGTTTTGCACATAAACCATATGTAATGTAAAGAAAGGTGTGAGGGAACAATCAACACATCCTGTACAAATAGGTTTCTGCTTCCTGTTGTGTGATCATTTTTAGCATTGGGGGGAAATTCTGATGTTTTTTTTCTCTCATTCAGTCTTTACTTAAAATATTTGAGTTTATTTGAATACCCCCTGCTATTGAATGGGTATTGCCTTTTCACATATTAATTCCAAGCAGGAAATGTTGCATCTTTTTGGAAGAAGAGTGGTTTTCAAAGCCATCAAATTCTTAGCGACCCCAAATTTGACCTGACCTCTGCTGAGGGTGACAGCGGTGCAGCATGGATGAAGATGGACTATTCCTAAGAGCCAATTACACCCACAAATCTGTCATCATCCTCACCTGAAAGACGAGAGGCAGATGCAGGAAGAGAGACAGACAGAAGGAGAGACGGACAGAAATAAGTGGTTTGTGACGGGGATGACGATGATGACGGAGGGAAGAGGACACGGGATCACAGAGAGTGCCTCATCCTCACCTGAGCCAGTTGCAGCACCTCCAGTCACCCTTGGCAGACGTCCACAGCCAGACACCAGCGGGGAAAAGGTCAGCCAGAGGCCATGAGGTCCCACCACAAGGCAAAGCTCTCCTCAATCCCTCTATACACACACGCATACACTCACTATTTCTGTTCTCATTCCACATGCCCCCTTGACCTCACTATTAAAACACAGGAGCAAATCTCCTGATTGGTCACAGCAGCTCAGAAACAAATGATGCCAAATACCTGACTCCTGTATGGCCTTTTCTGCCGGGAAGCAGGCATTCCACTTGTGCAAATATATTTCGATACTGGAAATGGTTTGCAACAGTGCACAGGTTAGGGGTAGTTAGATCTTTAGAGTTGTTTAGAGGTTTCGAGCCAAAGACGACATTTCAGTGCTTTGCATGCGAAAGGATCAAACCTTGAGAGGCCGACTACGTGCAGAAGTTCGCTGTAAGACTATCTGGTTAACTTGTGGCATAATAAAACTAAAAATAAATTAATTTCTTTTTTTCTCTCATCTGAGCTTGATGTGGGTGCCTTTTTTTTAAAACTCCTGCATCCTGTTATTATCGCAGATTGTAACAAATTAGCATCAGCGCGATCTCTTTTGCTTTGTTTTCTTGTACGTTTTTGGAGGGCTTTAAAGGGTAAAAATGATGCTGAAAGGCAAAGATTCTCCTTGTTTTACCACATTTACATTTAGTATTTTTTTTTCTGCTTAAATGTGTAAGTCAGGTACTATAAACACGGCTGTCCAGGCTCACTGTGGAAACACGTCACTTTCACCATTTTCACCAGAGTTTCTTCACAAGTCTTTCCTAAATTCTTGATTCAAATGTGATCCTTTAGAACTTACTGCTTTTTTTTCCATATTCACATCATTTTCATGATTACCAGTTTTTAAATGGGATCATTGTAGCTAAAAAAAACAAAAAACAAATACTTAACATTCTTTTTAATCTTTTGCCTGTTCTGCTGCGTTTACGTACTTATTTAAAAAAATTTGATGTGCATTCTGAGATGGAAGATACGGCAGATGTACTTTTTCATTGCAGATTTCATTAAAGCCAACGTGTCACGAACTGCTCTGCATACACAGAATAAAACATCATGCAAGCAAAGAGAACTGACGTGACTCTAACCACTGTAGCTGCGTTGATGTGAAGAAGATGCCGCTTGTAGATTACTGGAAGGTTAATGATGGTAAAGAAAAATGAAGGGGGATAACATGCAGGAAATTCTTCAATTGAGAACTTGATGGCGTCCAAAGTCATACTCACTGGATGAATGGAATAAATCATATATGCATCATGTCTTGGATTGCATGTATGGTGATAACTTCCCAGCTTTAACAACACTAATCACCCACTACAGTGTATTACTGAGCTCTGCAGCCCTGCATTGCAATCTTTCATATTAATATCAGCTCGTTATCTTCTTTTCTCTCCTTCCTGCTTCCTTACACAGGCCACTGTCATGCAGTCGCACTAACAGCCCTAAAACTCTACTTTGAGTGCGAGCTGTGGAAATGTCACGAGCAAAACTGATCACTTAATAAACTGACGGGCAAAATGATATTAAAGATGAAGGGAACTTTATCCACTCTGCGGTTCAGAGGTTGA
This sequence comes from Haplochromis burtoni, assembly GCF_018398535.1. Classification (NCBI taxonomy): domain Eukaryota; kingdom Metazoa; phylum Chordata; class Actinopteri; order Cichliformes; family Cichlidae; genus Haplochromis; species Haplochromis burtoni. The sequence continues at coordinate 349,676 of NW_024582405.1, read as the reverse complement.
AACAAACACATACAGTAGTTCCTCTTTTCCACTCCTGCTTAACGCTTTAATCATTTCTCACTACTAGAGGTGATACATTCAGTGAGGTTAACTCAATGTTTAGAAGTGTTCATTAACTTTTTTTCTTTAAAGGGTGTTGTACACAGCCATGTGGCTATTTTTTATATATTACTATGTGGTATTGTTATATGTATATGATTGTAATATACAGTATTTCTCAGCTTAAATTAATATCAGCCTGTATTTGTTATCTGACTTAATTATTAGTCATTATTAGGATGCAAGAAAAATGCCTGAAACGATGCTTCTTCCTGTTGGGTCCTTCTCGCTCAGTGTACGACAGATGTTTTTTTGTTGCATGTCGGTCGCGATGTGTTTATGTATTTGTCGGATGACACAAAAGCCACTTGAGCCCATGGTGCCCCGCGCATAGTGGCCTGTCTGACCCTGCCATTTGATTTGTTCCTCCATTGCTGCTGTTTATTCCTTCACTTCCTGTTTGTGCTCAACTGACCTAAGAGCTGTTCCTGTGAATGCTGGGTGAAAAAAAAAGAAAAAAAAAAAAAAAGGTGGGCGTTACTAGATGTGGTTGTGGTGGGTAGGTGAGTGGGTGGGGGTGTGTGAGCATGTGTCAAAGATCACACAGCACAGAGGCAGACAGAAAAGACAGCTCTCAACCACAGCTAACATGTCAACAGAGATTAAACTAGTTTATTATTTTCAAAGAGGAAAAAAAAAATTACGAAACAAAAAAGCAGTCATATTTTACACTAGTGATTATTATTAAATTTTTTACAACCATTCAGTCTGCATAACATAAAGAAATAATTCTACATCTTTGTTTCTTTCGTATTTTTGGTACTCTGATTTATACATACAAATAACAAATACAGGAACTTTTTTCACAATGCATATAATCTGTGGGCAGGAAGAAAGTCTTTCAGGTGAGCGAGTGTGTGCGAGTGTGTGCGAGTGTGTGCGAGTGTGTGCGTGTAAGTGTGTGTGTGTATGTGTGTGCTTGTACGTGCGCGCTTCAACACAAACCAATTGCCCGAGACCTATAGCACATCCAAAAAAAAAAAAAAAGAAGAAGAAGAAGAAGAGAGATGCCTGCAGCCGGAGCCGCTGACTCTCTGCAAACTTAATGCAACACAATTCATGCAGGCAAAAACCGAGGCCTGCCCTTTCTCAAAAGTCTTTCCCTCACCTCCTCCTCCCTTTTTTTTTTCTTTCCTCCGGGACTCGGAGGCAGCCTCTCCTCACTCCTCCAGTGGCAAGTCTCTCCACCTGCTGCGACTCGTACCCTTCTTGTTGTTAGCTGCCCAGGGGCATGTTTCCTTTTTTTCTTACTTAATTAAAAAGTCTTCATTAAATGTACTGTATTTCATACAATTTGTACAAATATATTCAACGTCTGTCTCTCCTCATCTTCAGCAGAAGAAGGAGGAGAAGAGGGAGAGGAAGCAAGGGAGCGGGAAGGGGGTGGGGGTGGTGGTGGTGGGGGGTTCCTGTTACACAGGTGCAAGGTGAAGAGAGTAGGGTTTGGACATTGAGGAAGAGGGCGTCACAAAAGTTCTTTTAATGTCAGTTTTTTGTGATGTCAAGTGTGGAAAAATGGCTTTTTGTACACAAATGGAGCTCCTTATCGTGTGGATCAGCTGGGAGGACAGCCTCAATGTGGTGGTGGCAGCTCGGGGAGGAGGGAAAACAAAAAAACGTCCCCCTGGAGGTCGGTGCGCCACAGTCAAGTCAAGTCTGCAAAGCATTCACATCGCAGAGGTACACTTCGATTTTTATAAAAAATAAGATACAACTGAGGAGAACAGGAGCCTAAAGCCTGTCGCACTCACACGCCGTGGCTCGGCGGTGAAACTGGGGAGCTTAGATCGGACCGAGAAGCAGTTTGTCGTTTAGGATATGGAAGCAGGGCAGCAGAGGTACCGAAAGGTGCGGTGGTGGCGAGGCTGAGGATTCAGGAGTGGTGCACCGCGGGGAGCTCTAACCCATGGCTGTGACCATACTGGAAGGGTGGTGCGGGGTGAAGGGGAGGCTCGAGGAGGGGTGCATGGGTGTGGGGGTGGTCAGCATGTGGCCGGAGTGCGAAAAGGGGGGGAAGGATGACATGTGGCGGGACAGAGCGGCCGGGCTGAATGAGCTGGTCTTGTCCATCAGGCTCTTGGAGAAGTCGTCCATGTTATCTTGGGCCTTTTTGCTCTTCTTTGACTTGCTGGACATCTTCCTGTTCCTGGTCTGGATGCCTTCCTTCTTCATGGTCAGAGGTCGGTTGATCTGCTCTCGAAAGGAGAAAGAAAAAGATGGCAGATGAGTATTTGGTCCTCGTGAACATTTCACATGAGATACGAATCTTAAAATTTAAGATTCCAGTATGAGATTTATATTAAAGCAAAACAAACCGTAAGTGAGGGGTGTCACAGAGTTTCAGAGTAAATAAGAAAAATGTGGTGCACAAAGAGCTTTTTAGTTCTCTTAGAGGCAGATTTTGGGGTTTTGGACAGACATAATGATATGTAATGGAGTCCCATTACGAGGCGAATCAGGCTGTCCCATCCCGAAACACAAGATTGTTTATCTATACTGTGAGAATGTGTGTTTGTGTGTGTGTGTGTGTTGGGTCGGATATGAATGTTGATTCCTATAAGCTGGACTGTATCTAAGGCTGTAGCTATGCCAGGAAGAGAAAAGAGAGAAAAAGGACAGATGAAGGGGAGGAGGGGGGTGCAGGGAAGATGGAGAGAGCGTGTGCAGAACACAGACGGAGAAGAGTCTGGCAGCTAACGTGCAGCCGGTCAACCACAGAGACACATGGCCATGACGACTGTCAGCGTCGGCCAAGTCCTTCTCTCCACCCTCCTTCTCGACCGCGTGGCCGACTCTTGGCCAAAATGGCCCCAGCTGCCATATTCCAGCATAGGTTTTAGCGAGGAATGAGAGCTGGATGATGGAATTCCGACTGTGGGCAGGATTATGAGGGAGGTGGATGAGGCCGACTGGCTTCCTGATCTTTCTCAGTGGTTCTTCCCGGGGAAATGGGAACAGGGATTTCTCGAGCTGTCTGAGACATTGGCATTTTTCGCTGACTCTTTAAACAGCGGCCTCGATGATTAGTGGAGGGCACAGATCTGTTTTCCCCCCAGTGATGTGGGTTTCACTCGCTAAGCTTTGACTCCATACTGGGTGACCTTCTCTGCCTTGCGTGCCCTGATTCCAGTTCTAGGGCATGCTACACCCACCGAAAGCCAGTCTAGCCTCCGCTCTTTGATGCTGAGATGTCTACCGTCTCGCGAAACAATTCTTGGGCCTTCAGCGTGTGCTTGGCCACCAATACCCGAGCATATAAAAAAAAATGCATTTGAGTCAATGGCCCCCACTGAATGCACAGTGCAAGCTCTCACATCTTCCCTCCAAAAACCAGCAGCTAACCACCTGAAACCTCAGCGTCCGTACAGAAGTGTGAGGACTGTACACCTCTCAGAAATATAAAGATGAGAAAGACACCTTACAGGCACAGTGAGAAAACCCCTGATTACTCGGAGTAGGCCGTCTATGTTTTGGGTGTTAACACAACCTTGTGTTTGTGGCAACTTTTCTGTTTTCACAAGCTTCTTATCTGAGCTTACGGGACAACAGACTGCTACCATCAGGTGTTTTGTACGCTCACACTTACACACATTAGGAGCCCATGCAGGCCAGCGGGGACTCCACTAAATTCTCCATGAAGAATGTGGAATTTGTTTCAAAGGGAGCAAACCCCAACAGAAGTCTGGATTTACCAAAATAAACTAATTTCATAATTACACCAAGGTCGGGGTCAGTTCAGATGCTAATATGTAACGGGGAAATATTATTCTACTCTCCTTTTAACCTTGGTCTGAATCTGCTTCTGCACTGCCTCACAATGTGCCAAAAGTAACATGGGAAAATGATTTAACAGAGAGCGCTTGCGTGACAAGCTGGCCAGCAGAGCAGGATACTCTTCCCCTTATGCACAGGGGTATAGGCAACCTCTATCTGTTGTCTGTACAAGGTGGAGGAAAATTACCTACATGTGGCCTCAGAGCAGTTATCCTGCTTATTATTATTATTAGTTTCAGCCACAATGGCAGTTTGATTAAAAGTGACAGCTTTGTGCACAGGAGAGGAGAGAGAGGGAGAGATAAACGCGTCCCTGGGGTTTTCAGATTGAGGATGTGAAATGATGTGGCGAGGCACTAACCAACCCAAAACGAATCAGACGGATTGGTGGTCAGAGGGGGGACTCAGAGTCCCTGGCGCGCATGGAACCAAAAGGCTAGAAATAGAAGAAGAAGAAGAAGAAGAAGAAGAAGAAGAAGAAGGGGGGAAAAAACGGTCTAAAAAAAATTAATCGAATTTTAATTAAGCCCCTTCTTTAATATTCAAAAGCAAGGCGGCTGCGGGCTTAGTTCACTTAGGTCTTATACATTTTAGATTCGCACTTACTGCCAATAAATCATATTAATTCTACAGTATTTGTTATCGCCGTGCCCCGGAAATTCTCTGCAGGGACAAGTCAGATGAAATATTCAAAGGGAGAGAGGGGAAGGTGCCCAGCAGGACGTGATGGGAGAGAAATAAAGAAGGCAGATCTGAGGAGAAGGGGGACATAGATGGGAGCTGGACGAATAAATATTGGAGGCAAGCCTCGATAGTTATGAGAGATATCCAGTGAAGGTTTATTACTCACATTGTGCAGTTTAAAGTACAGGCCGCAGGCGTTGCACACCGGGTCCCCGTTGGCATTTCTCCGCCACAGCGTCGTCGTTGTCGTCTGACAGTTTGCGCACGACGTCCCTGCCCGCCTGGCTGCCGACTGCACGACGCAGACAGGCCAAAAAAAGGGAAAGGGGAAAGAAAAAAACATCACATGACCACTCAATGACCCAATCATCACTGAGGTTTATTCTAACAGCTTTAATACCATCATTCAGGGCTCGTTTTAACACTTAAATATGGCTTAAAAAATACACACACTAGTTAACTTTGCTTACGCGAAATAGCCATGTGGCACTCATTAAGAGGGATTTGCAAGGATATCTGTGGAATTTTTAAGTCATCGGGATAAATTGGTGTAAATTCAGCAGCCCTGTATCCATGGTATCCTCGATTGATTTAACAAAGAAACAACACATGCATTTTCTATTATACCTGCTTAAATACAGTCTTTAATTTTTCACTCCAGCATTGCGCAAAGCTGCTTGAAACATTCAGGAAGCTTTTATTTTGGCAGTATATACCTTGTATATCTCTACCCAGTGCATTTTCTTTTGCATTTAGTGCAAGCTGAATTTTTTTTTCAATGAGGAAAGAAATAAATTTAAAAAAAGAAAACAGGGTTGCTTTCACCCGGGGCTAAAAATAGCCACGTAGAGCTCATACCTCCTGGAGAATAAATATTTACAGAACACATAAAAGCAGGGCCTTGAAATGGGAGAGCTATTAAATGTGATTAAATTAACCCCCTCCTTAAAAAAAAAAAAGCCAACACGTGACGTCAGACAATGGAAAGGAAAAGGAAGGAGATGAAACGTATAGATTTGGCATCTATTAAACGTAAAAGGCCTCGTCTGGAATGTATGCTTTGGATTCTTCCAATATGCGCACAAAATATGAATACATGATGCGGTGAAATGAACCACATGGCAATAATTGCACGCCAGTTAAAAGCACACGGTTTGGA
>NW_024582405.1:328758-343940 GCF_018398535.1 Haplochromis burtoni | reverse complement strand
AAAGAAAAGAAAGAAAGAAAGAAAGAAAGAAAGAAAGAAAGAAAGAAAGAAAGAAAGAAAGAAAGAAAGAAAGAAAGAAAGAAAGAAAGAAGTGGGTATTTTTGGCTTCGCTGCAGGCTACGAGGAGAGTAAAACCCTCGCTCCATCCTGCCACAGTGAAAGTCATGTCTTCCGATGGATTTCAGCTGCCTGCCTCACAGGCCAGTTTGCTGCAGTGGCTTGACATTGATGTTATAATCTCTAAAAACAATCAATAGACAGGTGACCGCAGAGGACACGCTAACGTAAAGGACTACATTATCTCAGGGAGGAATTTCCAATTATACACACGTGGTGGCCCAATAACCCCTGCTGCTGATCGCTGTGAATACCCAATCACAGTGAGGGAACACACCTTTTGAAATCTCTATTTTTATTCACTTAACCTATCATCATAGTTTAACCGGTTTTCTTATTTTTCCAACATTTTGTTTTTTTCTTCGCAGCCAACACTTTAAATATCAGCAATGAAAGGTCAACAGGATTGGTATTTACACGTTGTGGTGATTTCATAGAGAAATGATTCGGCTCGCAGATCTTATCTTCGTGCTAAATTTCACTTTCTGGCCTGTACAGTTTTTTCCTGACCCTTTTCACCTCCGCGAGAAAGAGGTTCAAGGTCAAACTGACCTGGTTGTTACCCATACCTGAGCATCCTCGTGTATTTAAGCGGTGATTACAACGCTAAACAATTTCTCGTCGTGGCTCTCTGTCTGGCCTGGCTCGGGCTGCCTCAGCCTTTATGTTTTGACTGGGGAAGCGGGGCTTGTGTTGTTGAAAGCGACTTATCTGCGCTGCTCAGATATCCGGCAGCTCTTTCCTGAGTAGTCGGGTTTTCACATTATAGAGGCAAAGAGAAGAAGTCCAGAGCAGAAGAGGTCTGGACGGCCATTTTTGCCTCGAAAGATTTTTTTTTTTTTCAAAGAGTGGGGAACTCCTGTGAAGCTCATAAGAGATGTAAGCTCTGATGAGAGGGGCTTTCCCCAAAATAACTGTAAAAATAGCTGCACTTGGAAAGCAAAAAGGTCTGCTTATAGCTACAATATAGGCTCACCTACAAGATGAAATAAAAAAAAAGGATGCTGTAAAGAGTGCAGAACTGCAGCCATGCTCAGTTCCTTAAATTAGAATCAGAGTGGGGGGTCTTTTGTTTTGTTTTTTTTGTTTGTTTTATCCCGGGGGGTTGTTTTATTTGCTCAATTAAATATGAAAGATAGAAAATGTAATCTCTCTTTTAAAAAAAGTAAAACTAAGGCGCTCGCAGTGCAATTTTAAATTAAATATTTAAAAGTTAAATAACACTGTGCAGGACGTAAATAAGGTACTACAAGTGGAAATAGTCCAGATGTCGTACAATAGCTGTAAAGCTTTGATGGCCACAGGTAGCGTTCTATGATATACATGGGGCCTACTGTGTGAATCAATGACAATTTTAGCAAATAAAAAGTAGCACTGTCATTGCATTAAAAAAAACTGCACTTTTTTTCTGTGGTAATATCTTAAAGCAGAGACCTGCACTTGTCGAGTCAATTTCCTGCAGCTAATAGGCCTACTTCTTCCTGGATAGGGGAAAAACAGAGAGAGAGACGGAAATGTCATCAACAGAGAAACATGGTGGAGACGTACCAGCCGTCGCTTGGGTTTGATGAGAGGGCGATTCTGCCCGTTCATCTTGTGATAGAGTCCGCAGGCGTTACACAGATAGTGACCCGTACCGTCCCGCCTCCACAGCGGAGTCGACGTGGCCCCGCAGTTCACACACTCTCTACCTTCTGCAAGAGCCAACGCGCACACGGACACGGACACACACACACACACACACACAAACAGAAGATGGAGAGAGTGTCCAGGTCAGTTGGTCCTTAAAATAACCAGCAATAACTGGTTCATGCAATCAATGCTGAGAATAAAAAGAGGTTAGAGAAAAGTATATATATACATACATACATACATACATACATACATACATACATACATATATATATATATATATATATATATATATATTATTATATATATATATATATATATCAATCAAGTATTCTGTAAAGCACAGAACGATTAATAGTGACATCGACTAATAATAATAACTAGACAAACTAGTACCAGTAATTAACAATAACTAGAAAGTAGAAAGGCTTGTAGTAGATTTATTTGTCACACACATACACCACGCACGCACACATTAAACACATGTGGTTAGTGTTGGTGTCGAATACAGCAGTTGTGTTAAGGTCCATAAAGCATAAATTATTTCAGTAAACCACAAAACTTTTCACACTGCGAGTCTCTGAGCAGGATTTTCAGACTGAGCAAAATCCACTTTGGAGCGTGACAATTTTTTTTTAAATAAATCTAATCAAATCCGCCTTCGTCCGAGCCATTAAATTTCCCTTTATTGAAAATTTATATAATAATAATAATAATAATAATAATAATAATAATAATAATAATAATAATAATAATAATCATAATAATAATAATAATAATAATAAAGGGGGGGGGGCAGGTTTGACTGGCACTTCTCTAGTGACACCGACAGGTGAGACGCGCACTAACAGTTGGATTATGGTATACGGGGGGCCTGAAACTGAAACAAGGGAGCTCGCTGCACACATAGTCAGATTATTTGAAAGCAGAGACTCACTCACACAGGGCTTTTGTGCAACGCCGAGAGCCTTTTGCATTCTCAGGCATGCAGCCACACTTCCCCTTTTTTTCGAGCTGCAAACACACACGCACACACACACACAGCTCGACTTCTTCACAAAGACTAAAAGAGATGCGTCGGTCCGGGTCGTGCCGCGTCGTTTAGATGTGACAGACATGCAAGCACCTGGGAAAGTGTGTGTTGCTATTTCTCTCTCTGTTTTTTTTTTTTTTTTGGCTTGATAATATGTTGCAGAAATCAAACAGGAACTGATCCAATGCATGTGACTTAAGAAAAGCAGGCCTCTGCAATGCAGCGTTTTGCACAGTGTGCTTGGTGCTCCGGGAGAAAAGCTTTCAGCGCTGCGCTGAGTTTACACTGCCGCACTGAAGACCCGATTAAAACATCCAAATGAAACTCTTCAGATCGCCAAATATCTTTAACTGCACATTATCTCACATGATCCCGGAATTCACATCTTTATTTGCATTAATGGCCCAGTGTATACTGCTGAATAATCCCGATGATATGCATCAACTAATCCTCTGTTTTCTATACACCCCATCAAAGACGCTGATATTAATCTCATTACGGAAAACTGGTTTTCAGCGGCGCTGAAATAACCTTTAAAATAATTACCCACCCTCTTCACAATTTGTAAATATCTCCCTCCTCTCTGTCTGTCTGTCTTCTTTTTTCCCTCCCCTCGGTGGTTCGTGCACTCTGCCACGGCGACGGTTCAGCCGCTTTTTCCCTGTGAATGAACGAGCAGTATCCGGTGCTCTACCGCTGGGTAAACAATGCAACTGTGGCGTGCACTGGTCCGACAATAATGGGATTATCTTAAACATATAAACGGGGCGACACAGCCCAGAGAGTTGGCTTCCCCTCTGTCTCTCTCCCACTCTCTGTTAGTGCAGAGGAAGATGAAAAAATGACCTTATTTATGGTTCAACTCGGAAATCATTTGCGTCATGATTTTTTCCTTTTTACCTCAATATAAAAAAAGTTAAATTCTTTTTTTTAATTTCAGTTGTCAATGGTGTTAATCTTTTCCCCCCATTTTTTATTTTTAATTTATTTTTAAAAATAAATATAACGTCTTTTTATTTGTTTTATTGGTGTTATATTATATTTCATATTATTATTTTTTTTTTTAAATCAGACCATTAAGGGAAATCTGTGAGGTATTTTTGCGGCTGTTTGGGTTAAACTGACTCCTGCGGCCTTAAACCTCCATGTGAGGGATGAACGTGCTGATTATGGGCATTTATTTTAGAAATCTATGTGATATTAAACACGGCTGATCATTAAAGGCTGCAATTCTGGGGAATGCTGTTAGATCAAAAGGGAATGTAATAAAGCGCACGCCTACCTGAAGTGGACCTTGTTTTTGGTCTTGTTTTGGAACCATAACTAGAAGATGACCCACCTATCAGGCTACTTGGTGGGAAGAGGCCTGGGCCGTATTCAGGGACATAGGGTGGGTATGTGGCGATGGGGTGGTGGGCAGAGGATGACCCTGCTCCGATTGATGCCACGCTCCGGCTGTGAGCTGACTCCAGTTTCATACTCTCGGCCAGGGTCACTTGGTACTTTATGCACTCTTTATCCTCCTGCCGCCCGGAGCTGCTGGAGCCGGGGGTAGATATGCCCGGATCCGGGGATACGTCTTTGGGAGGGGTCGGGGGAAACGTGAAGAGGTGTGGACTGGAGTGACCGGTAGACAGGGAGGAGGAGGATGAGGCTGGGGGGTAGACGGACAGGCTGGCCGGGGAGCCATGGTGCAGGTTCTTGGGAAAGGGGCTCAGGTTCCAGGGAGAAGTGCTGTGGTGCGGGGGGATTCCTTTGCTCCCCTCCAGCCAGGGCAGAGAGCCGTGCAGTAATGAGGGACGGCACACCTGGCTACCTGAGGCAGCACAGAAAAACAACAGAAAAGATCACAACCTGACTTCACTCTGCAGCAAAAACAAATACACATTGCCATTTAGAGTTGTCGGGCTTCAGGCCTGAAAAAGCAGGATTTAAGCTTTACACACAAATTAAGCAAACAAATCAGGTGACATTTCTTTATTTCTTTTTTATTATTATTATTTTTAATTATTCCACACACAGAAGCAATCATTCACTGTGACCAACATCCAGTTCTACATTTAAAAAATCCTGACAGTTTGTTTACACGTAGAAATTATTTGAACCCCTCTAGTGTGTAGAAATCTGAGAGTTTCATGTGGCCACGCACGTGCGTAAATTTACCCTTTAACCTTCCTATTGAGCGGGCCTAAATGCAACATATGAATGCATGTAATTCAAAAGTAACTCGACTGTTGAGGAAGTTAAAGCCTACATCATAGGAAACTTCATAAATGACTACGCGTCAGTGACTGGCACATTAGAAAATAGACAGTTGGAGTGTGAGAGCAGAAGCCAAAAAACAAAACAAAAAAAACATTAATACCAAAGTGTTCCAGGTGTATCTCTGGTTTCTGTGCCAACACGTCTATTTGTTTAAATCCGTAACTAAACACTCGATCGATCCAGAAAACAAATTGGGCACGAGCTTTTAAAAAAGGAAAAAAAAACTTCACCAGCATATGAGTCAGCTCATGTTTGTGAACTTTAAACGGGAATTGACTTCAGTACGAGCCATACTCAGAAACCATACGCGTAAACTACACATATTCACGCCGTGGTTTCACAACACTTGAGTTTTATAAGTCGAATCAACCCGGGCTAAAATCGAAACTCGTTTCTTTTTTTTCTTTTTTTCCTTTTTTCTTTTGTCTGGGTCACAGTGAGAAAATAATTCCGAGCTGTAATGGAGCCTGCCTGCAATTACGCACGGGCATCCAAACAAATAAAGGGAGCAAATGATTAAATAAAAGGCCTTAACAGGCCGTTTACTTACTGTGTGGAGGAGGAGGGTACCTCTGGACGGCTCGGACAGAGTTTCCATAGTATGGAGAGACGTGGTTCCCCTGTCCATCGATATTAAAGAGTACATCCACATCTTCAGCGAGGGGATACTGCGAAGGGTCCATGTATGAGTGGCCGAGGCCCGGGTGATGTGAGCCAGGATGCTGTTCGTTCATCACCGCGGGATGATGGCTTATCCATCGTGGCTGGTCCGCACTTACTTCCATCGCTTGATTTCTTTAGATATATTTTTTCGTTGCTTTAGCAAATGTTCATGCACGCTGAAGCAAACTGGTACAAGTCAAAAGATAAGAAATAAACTGTCCCAAATCCGCGTGTTTGTTAAATCCACAGGTTCCGCGCTTGCTTCCGATCACCTGGAGACAGAGGGGAGAATTTATTGTCTTACGTTCTAACATTTGTTTACATGCAACGCTTCTAAAACTTGGCAGGACGCTCACGCTTAAGCAAATTCACACGCGATGTTTTTTTAAAAAAATTTTTTAACAAAGAAACAGAAATTAAACAGGGAACATACCCAACATTACAAATGCAACTGAGGTGCTGTCACAGAAATACGTCCAAAATGGAATCCGGTCCCACGCAGAGCTCCTGAACTTCTTCCTCTTAGCAAACAAACAGCGAGAAAAAAAAAAGTCAGTGTTTCAGCTCAACAAGTAGCGGAGGCTCGCACGGGGCGCAGGCAGGGCTTGTTTGCAGTGGATGGCCTCACTGCGCACTGACCAGCACCAGCAAGTTAAACTCACTGATCAAATCTCTGTTTGTGCGCAGTTGAAGCCCTCTCCATTAACTCCGCTCCTCTCTCTCTCTTTCCCTCTAGGTCTGTGAGTCTCTTGCTTACTCACCCTTGCCCTACCTCTCTCGCTCTCTCTCTTTCTCTCTTGCTCCTTCCAGTCCCCCTTCTTTTTTTCCTTTTCTCTCTCTCTCTCTCTTTTTTTTTTTTTTTTTTTTTACAGTGAAGGCATTCTTTCAGGATGGCGCCAGGCAGCTCAATGCTTGCAGACAGCTGTGGCGCGACGCAACTTAAGGAGGGTCTGTCAGTGTCATCAGTTAAGGGGAGGGGCCTGCTCTAATTGAATACAACATTTGGCCAAGGAAGATATAGAAGAGCTGCAAGAATTTACTACCTTTTTAATGTTTGTTTGTTTTTTTCTCTGAACTCATCAAAAGAGGTATATTTGTTTTAAATATGAAAATTGTACTGTAGTAAGGCCTTATACACTTAACAGCTGTCTTATGCATGCAAGCGTGCTAGGTGTGCAAAACTCGTGTTGTAGAAAGTTATTTTATTTTGAATTAATCTATAAAATATGATACCTACGTTTATAAACTTAAAAGGGAAAACTTATAAATTCACCTTCAGCGTCATTAAAGTTGACAAGTATAAAAATGATAACCAAAAATAAAAGTTTTAAACTCCTTTTCTAAGAAAAAAAACTTTTATTACAACAGCCACTAAAGTCTGCGCTTTTTCCTGCTACAGTTTGCAAGAAGAGAAGAGCAGAAGCTGCTGCAGAGCCTGTTGCTCTGGGCCAACGGCATGTTGCGGGACATTTATGCTCTTAAAATTGTGACAGTGCGTCCTCTCGCGGTGACAGCCACATTATTCTAATGGCAGATCCAAACTGAGCCGATTTCCTCACTGCGAAGGGACGCCTGGGTGACTAAGCCTCCAGTTTAAAAAAAATGAAAAGTTAAAAAAAAATAGGTTATAATGTAAGCTATTACTGGCTGTTACTTAACTCAGTCGGTATCTGTGCGGTAGCTGCAACCTGTTCACTGCAGTTCAGACAGACGAGCAACAACGAGCGATGTCAAGATTTATTCACAACAGTGAATAACGCGCATTGATAACTCGCACTGCGAGTGACCGTAGCCCGCCTCCCTTTGACCAGTTTTTCTTTTTAAATAAACAAACTGGAATTTAAAAGGATGTGTGCGCCGTGACACGGCCATGATGCCCTACGTCTTCCACCTGAGAAACAGTCCCCCTGTATCCCTCCCCGTGGGCAGGTGTGTGTGTGGGAGGTTTTTTATGTCTAAATCCCGGTTTGATCTGCGTATACTGTCAGACTGGCGGTGTGTAATAGTAGCAGTGTGTGTGTGTTGGGGGCAGCCACTGGAAGTGACGTCACCGCGGTGTAAACAGTCAGGAAATGAATCCTCTCTCGGCGGCTGCGGGAGCGCGCACGCCCTCGCACCACGTAGGTATTGGCATGAATTTGCTGTGGGTGTAATAATAGGTGGGGGTCACTTCCTTAGAGTGGGGGGTTGGTACCAAATAAATAAATAAATAAAAGCATTAAGGTGATCAATGAAGACGCCATCAGACAGATTATTTAGCAGGTGAGTCCTCAGTTGCATGCGCACAGGTGATGGCTCATTCATTCAATCCCGTCTGAAATTATTAAGCTTGCTCTTAACCGAGCGCTTGGGAGCACGGGCAGAGGAGAACTTGGCAAAGCGTGCTATTTTTCCCTCTCTCCAGGATAGCCCTACCTGGGGAGAGGGAGAGGGAGAGCGAGCGTTTCTCACACAGGCAAAGCCCGAAACTGAACTTGGACGCAAACTGCTGTAGCTGCCATTGTCAGGCTGTCAGCCGACTCGTGTAATTATCCTCTTGAAAAAAGTATCGCGGAGCGTTATCCACAAAGTAGCCGTTATAGGTGCTCGAAGGCAACACACGACGGTAAAATGTGGCCTAAAATCCCGATTATGTGTTTTTGTTTCTTGACTGGATGCATCGAAGCTTAGAGAATGGGACATGGAAGCCATCCCATCACTTGAGTCCCCAAGCCTCGGTGTCAATAACGCCGGGGCTTATTCAGCGCGGGATATAAGACTGCCTCTCCCTTTCTTAAAAAAAAAAAAAGGGAAAAAAAAGTCATTTTTAATCCTAAACTGTCGTCACGAAGGGAGAAATGGTGGCTTTGGCTCTTTTTTCTCTCTGTGTGTGTGTGAGGACGAAAAAGCGAGAGGGGCTAAAACGAGCCCACATTAGTCTATTTTTGTACTTAATGGCCTACAACTAGCACCGATGCTGTGCGCAAAGATTTGTTAAAGGTTTATTCATAAACGCGGGCGAGGGTCCAGTCCTTTTCTTGATGGCTTAGATAATTTCTGCGAGATTATGTTAGCCAGCTTTGATTAAAATCGAGCCACTTTCTTTTTTTTTTGTTCTCTTCACTGCAGTTAACACAAGAACGGATTATTCCATTGCCTGTGTGTGTGTGTTTGTGTGTGTGTTTAGGGGGATCAAATGTTTTAGATAACGTCTAATGCTTGCGTGCATGTGCGTGCGTGTGTGTGTCTGTGCGTGTGTGTGTTTACTTTGTTCCTCAGCGTCCCGTGTTCACAAAATTACAATCATTGTTTTCCCTCATAAATAAAAGTTTCCTTCCGCCAGCTGATTAATCAAAGGTCAGCGAGATAAAAATCATACTATATTAATACATTAGATGGTGTAACAGTTATGCCACCACCAGTGAGTGTTCGCCCACTGCTACCACTACAGTAATATCAATACTTTTTTGAAAAGGAAAAGAAATTCAAATGATATGAGTAGCAGCTCGTGTGAGGTACATTTAGAGCCACGAAGAAGCAAGAAGCTCTATTGTAAAATAATATTGAAAAGAAATCGCCTGTGCGCATGCGTGTGTGCGCATTTACGGCCTGTTATCTTGGGTCGTAATGTGTCACGTATCTTTATTTATTCTGGCACGCACAGATCTAAGATACCCAGCCAGAATTAGACTTAATTTTTGTGAAATATAAATTTTTTAAATATTTTTTTTAAAATCAAAAAGCACTTTGGCGCAAGAAAACACACGACATAAGAACATAATCCAAAGAGCTTCTGTGGAAAAAAAAGAGATGCCCAGCCAGTGATTAAAAATGCTACGGGCTATAGTCATGCTGTAAATTGTGATATTTTTTACTGGTTAAGCGCTCATTTATACATTTTGAAACCCGTATATTACCGCAGGTAACCTATTTGTTTCTTACTCAGTGAGTCATTTGTCACCTTTCTAGTCTTTTCAAGAAAAAAGTGGGGCTGCTTTTCTGTCAGCATGGGAACCAAGTCTGGTTCTTAGAACAAAACTAGGGCGTAAAATTCTGCTTGTTGGGCGCGTGAAACTTAAAAACAGAACTGGCTTTCCTAGAACGATTTAAATGAGCAAGAGCTGAAGGATTGATCACATTTTCTTCGAGTGTGTTTAAAAAGAAAAAGAAAAGAAAACTAGCACATCAGATTTTGTGTCATTCTTCCCAACGAAGAAGAAAAAAAAGAGCAAAGAAAAAAAGGGGGCTGCCAATTGACTGAGTTGTGATTCTTATCTTTATATCACGTCTCGCCAGACACACTGATGTAATCTTTCATTTGAGGTGCAGGGCCTTTTCACCTCTTGTCTTGTGCATCTCCAAACAGAAGTCATTCATCATTCAGGCACTAAATTGTTTGGCTGATTTTTTTTTTAAAATTTATTTATGTTATTAATCTTTGTGATTTAAATGCGTTTAAAGTGGAGCTCGGAGTGCTAGCAGCCTCTCTGACACCTCATGCAATAACGAAATTTCGATTGTGACGGGAAATTGGAGTGAAAGTGCTATCCGCTCGAGCGGTCCGCTGCTTCTTCTTCTACGTTTTTAATCCGAGTTTATATTATTTTAATAATAACACCGTATTTTTTATCCTTTTCTCCTTTTTTTATCGTATCGAATCCTATCCTCTTTTCTAAGAAGCGAATAAATGAAGGGAAGAAAAAAAACATCAAGGTGTCCGAGGGTTTCTCTCGTGTTCTGCTCCCCGCGTGCAAATAACCGTTGGAGCTTTTTGGCCCGTGACTGTGCGCGTGTGATGCCCCTGATTTAGCTTCCTATTCATTCTAAACAGCGGCTCTCTCCCTCTCTCGCACTCACACAAACACACCGCCATCTCGAGACACAAGGACCAAAGACGAGATGGAGGAAACTAATAACGGGCTGGGTGTGTGTGTGCGTGTGGGGGTGCAAAGCAGCCTCAGCAAGCCCAGCTCCTTCTTATGACCCGCCGGCAAAGGTAATCAGATCAATTTCACGGCTTGTATGGGATTCTCGCCTGCACCACCAGGTAATGCGAGAGGTAATGGGTCGCTAAAAACACTCATCTGTGCTATTTTAGGTGTAGGTTAAATAATCTAAGAAGTGAAACCGGCTGTCGTTTAGCCTTTTTACATATCAATCCGTTGACTCAGGCGAGCCAAAGAAAAAGAAATGCTAGCTTAATTATCAGCCCGGCCAACCAAAGCAAATTTCGCTTGCGCTGCTAATAAATAAAAGGATAGAGAAAGCAGTTAGCATTAAACGCAACAATGGCGCTCGTTATGGATGTTGTAGCCAGTATTGTCAACAATACCCCCCCCCCCCCCTTTTTTTTTTTTTTTAATTCCACCAAGTGCACACAGAGCGATGTTGAGGGGGAGAGATGAAGGTGTAACGGGTAGCTTCATCTCCGGCTTCACTGAAGTCCAGTCAAAAAAAAAGATTAAAAGAATGTTACCGCTTTACTCATAATTTTCGTTTATAGTCATTTAATCTAGCACCCAAAAAAAGCACATTCACAAAAGTTTCCCATCATTCTCAGACCGTCAGTGAGCTCACAGACAGGCTACAAAGCCACCGAGGGAAGCGGCAGCTCATTGGATGGGGCATTTAGGATGCGGCGGCTTCAGAGCAAATCTAAATATTTACTGACCTGCAGTGGACGCTGGACGGGTGGAGGCTTTTTTTTCCGCAGACGTGAAGGAAGAGTGACATAGAGATGGAGGCGCCGATGGCATTTAGAGAGAGGCAGAGGAAAAAAGAACGAGAGGGCGAGGAGCTGTGGACGGGGAGGGGAAAAACACACACGCAGACACACACACACAAACACTCACACACACACTCTCAGCACAGCGCTAGGAGTAGTGGTGGCGGCGGCGGTGATGGTGCGCGCGCGCCCTCGGTCCCGGAGTCACAGCGTCACAACTCAGCGCGAGGAGGAAACACGCGCGCACATAGGCTGTACCGGGCAGGCTGCACGAGCACACGGGCCAACCAAAGGCGGCCTCTTTACCGTACTTACTGTACAGAACACGCCAGCTCTTCCGGGTCTGAAAGCACAGCAAGTTATGGGAATAGAACGGCAGTAGAAACCAATGGGAATCTATTGTAGGGTTAAAATAGAAGTGATCTATAATAGACAGTCATTTATTATGATTTTGATGCGATTTAAAATGAGATTTCTTATTTTTAAAAAATGCTATTTTTGTGTTTAACCCCATTTTGTTGTATCCAGGTGATCATGTTAATTCAGGAGACGCCCAATATTGGCACACAAGCCGAACGAAAGTAAGATTATATTATATTATATGTAAGAAAAAGGCGATTGTGGGCATTTGCACGTGATTTTTTTCTGATTGAGCAATGCACAACTGTATATTGTGTAACTGTAACTGGCTATTATCTATATAGGCTTTTATGTGGTGCCTGTACAGTTTCTGTCACTGTGAGGGCTTGTGCTCTGCAGATATTTCACCGCTGAACACAAGCCCTCACAGTGGCAGAAACACGTTGCACGTCCCTTTGTGTTAGGAGAGGAGCCCCTTTCTCTCCCCTGCCACAAAGGACAGATGAAGCCATAGCTGCTCGGTGTCTAATCAACACCCCCAAAAAAAGATTCACAAACTACTCAGCAATTACAGAAAAACATTTCAGAAGGAGGAGAGAAAAATATACATATGTAGGCAATAAATCTGAAAATGTGATCGAGGCTACGAACAGCAAAAGCTTCACACCAATACATACACAGAGACACACACTGAGCATATAGAGGCCGGCCAGCCTGCTTATTGACACCATGGTTGATTGAAAGGAGCACCAAGCAAATCCGATCCTTCTCTCTGTGAAATGCACCGAGGAAAAAGAGAGGAGAGGAGAGGAGAGGAGAGGAGAGGAGAGGCGAGGCGAGGAGAGGAGAGGAGAGGAGAGGATGCTGGAGGCTTGGTATCTCTCATGATGCGCATTGACTCTTTGAAGGAGAATGTAAACTGATCACACCCAAATCTATCTTTGGGGGAGAAATTCAATTAAGGTAATAAATTAAAGATAATTGGCGCAAACCTCGTTGTATAAACTTACGAACGCGACTACAGCCAAATGCGTCTTTTTTTTTTAAATCAATGAATTATTCAGCAGCCTTCTTCCACACAGGGACGAGCCGAGCTTTTCATTTATGGAATCCCACCCAGTGTCTAAATAGAATTACAGAATAACGACAGCGTCAAATTGTAATGATTTATTAATCTGCTTTTGAGGTAAATAAAGTGTTTTTTAAATTATGTTCTATTTTATTTTTGATCAGGGGAATTATTTGATTTCAATGTAAAGATGAAGTTAATATGCGGATGCGATAAATGAGCGCGCTGATGAGAAACGATGATTAAAGCGGCATTCATGCGCGCTCGCGATTAAAGCACATTATAGGTGTAATAAAAAGATTAATTACGAGGAAAATAACCAGAATCAATTCGGTCCTGTTCACTGTGGGTACAATTAAATAAAGGCGGGAAATAACGTTTAATTTTAGGCGGCGGATGTGAAAAGCAGTTTTGTTTTTAAAGAGGGGGAATGCATTTTTTTTTTGAGGGGGGGGGGTGGAATCGAGTCTTAATTAATTTTAAATAGAGACTGTAAACGGGTTTAGAGTTTAGTACAGGCCCCACAGTGTCACATTAGAGGTATGAGGCTGTGTAGTGTTTTGCACTTCCTCTAACAGGGATTTAACGAGAGCGCATGCGGCCTGGGCCCGAGTCCAAAGTCCAGCTCGCCTCTCTTCTTCTCTCCTGCTCTTCTTCTTTTTTTTTTTCCTGCCGTGAACTCGCGTGATTAATGTAGAAATTTGACGCGAGCTCCGCGTGAACAGCAGTGACAACAGCTAAGCACCCCCCTCCCCCCCCCCACCCCCATTCACTCTATTGGTACACTGGTCGTAATAAAAAGCAAGAGTCTTTGCACACCAGCCTTTTATTATTATTATTATTATTATTATTATTATTATTATTATTATTATTATTATTATTATTATTATTATTATTATTATTATTAGTCTCACAGCCATCTGATATTTATTGACACACAGCAGTTTGGATGAGGTGTCATCATCTCACCATTACATCCGGATTAAATCACCCCTCTTTTCCTAGTTTCTTAATTTTGCAGATTGAGGTTGCAGCAGCAGTAGCGAACGCCGCCCCCCACCTCGCCCTCCCGTGTACCGTGGCGCTTTTTCAGCCCCTGTTAGTGCATAAATGGTGTAAATCATTTACGGTCACCCGCTTTTATAGACTCCCGGTGTAGCCTAAATTTTATTAGCCCCTTCCCACTCCAAATGTGAAATAAACGGTGCAGTATATATCTCCTCCTTTTTTCCCACCCCCCTTCTCCCTCTTTCTCTCTCTCGCTCTCTTTCTTTCTCTGCCTACATGATTCTTCGCTGTAAATGTCGAATAAGATGACCTTAATTTGAGACAAAACAGCGCCAAAAATGTATGGGCCACGTATTATCTATTTACTTATTTATTTCCTCAATGTGTTTTATTATTCTCGTCCTGTTCACCCTCCAAACGTTAAGCCAGTGTGTGTGTGTGTGTGTGTGTGTGTGTGTGTGTGTGTGTGTGTGTGTGTGTGTGTGTGTGTGTGTTTTACGGCGGCTTCTCCCTGCGATTTTATTTTAAAATATTAGGCCGAGGTGGGGAGAATTATAAACGACTCTGCTCTTATCTGCTCCCTTCACGTATCCAGGATCACAGAAGCTGATTAAGAAAGAAGTCACAGCCAACGCTGGATTCATAATGATTTGGAATAATGAATCCTTATCTCCCCTCTGCAGATTATCAGCCTTTCAGCTCGCCATGTTTTGTTACATGGGATAATTTATTGCATCTAATACATCACAATGAATCTGATGGGGGAAAGTGATGGCCATGTTAGGAGAGAGGCTGTCTTTTTTTTATCCCGGGGCAATGAAATGCCTTTACGATTTTTAATTGGTAAAATATAAGGGGGGTGGGGATCTGATAAAAAAAAAAGAGAGAGAGAGAAAGAAAGAAAAAATAGAAGCACAGAGGTATAATCTTGCCTGCTAGTGTTCCAGCAGCACTCTGCACTATAATTAGTGTGTCAATTTCAACCTGAAATTAACAACATCGACCTGCCATCTCTGCTTACGCCGGTGGAGTCAGCTAGATCCTAATTTCGCATGATTTATTTTTCACCAAGAAGAGATAATTAATCATAAACACGGGAGAAGGAAAAAACACACAGTGCAGCAAAGTAGAGATAACAAAATATTTGCATCTAAAAAGATTCGATGGAGCTCATTGGCTTTCACCTCCTCCACCCTCCACCGCCATCCCGAGCCCACCTGATCCAGCTGCAGTTACCTCCAGCACTTTTATTTTATTTTTATTTTTTAATTTCCCATGATTAATCTTTGGGTGGCGATGTATCATTAATCACTACATGAGATGGGGGGGGG
>NW_024582405.1:327261-328737 GCF_018398535.1 Haplochromis burtoni | reverse complement strand
TGAATGGTGGTGTCACTGTTGTTGGGAAACGATTATTCTTTTATTCAAAGGGATGGCGGGTGTACCCTGGTGTAACACCGAACGAAGATGCACCTCCTTATAAGGTTAATACTAATAGTAATAATAATTATTTATTATTATTGGATAATCAGCCTTTGTTTGGAAGTCGTCACTGGCGCAGCGCCAGCGCAGCTCTGGATTTTTTGGATGGCGCTATGTTTAAACTTGGGCATGCTCACTGTGCCAGGATAAATTTGCATTTTATTTGCAGCTGTAATTAGCTGATCAGCATCTCTCTGCCCCCCTCTCTCACTCCCTCTCTGCCCATCTTTCTTCTCATTATGATTTTGTATTTTCGCCGCCTCTTTCACCGCCTCTCCCCAATCCCTCATTTTCCAATGTCCTGGCAGCGCCACCAGATGTTTATCGCTTTTATACCCAGGGACGCTGCCATGTCAAACAGACCGAGGATGGACACTTGCAGGCGGTTGGGTATCCAGGCAAGCCCCCTCCCTTCCTCTCTCCCTCTCTCCCCTACCACCACCTCCTCCTCCTCTTTTCCTGGCTGTGCATAATCCTGTACTGGGTGGCCACTGGTAGTCCAGTGACGGTTTCATATGAAACGGGGTAAGGGGGTGGGAGAAAGCAAGGAGATCATTATTAATGGTTGCTGATTAAAGGGTTCTCCAAATATAAAATAAATAAAAAGAGCTCGATTTAATTCACCTCCCCTGAAATCTTACTCTTTTTGTCCGTGCAGAAAAGGGCCACATCCGCACTGATGGGAGGCTGATGGTGCTCCCCAGATATACTGCAGATAGAGATGTGGAGATGAGCTTAATGAGATGCAAGGCTGTGGGTGGGGTTGGGGGCAAACAACCAGTGCAGGAGTCTTCCCAGGAGACATCTGCACAATGCGACCTGCCCGTTATCTGCAAGGGAATGCACTCCCTCGCTCTCGCTTTCTCTCTCGCTTTAATGAGCAGTCGTTTATTAAACACTCTCTCACTCTTTTAACCCCATAATTGAAAAAAAGAGGCTTTTCTGGAGCGGCTCGACCCCCCACACTGCAGCAGCTCTGCTCCACTGCAGAGGATGCAGCGGTGGATACAGTGATTATATCCATCTAGCTTACCTGAGCTGCAACAATCCCCACCCCACCCTCCTCCTTCCCCTCCAGTTTGGCCATGATATACAAATATTTATCCGCTGATAAGGAACCACTACGATGGCAGATAACCTCCAGTGCCACTGCGTCAGGACTCTTTGTCTGTACAGTCTCAGCAATTACTAAACATTTCCCTCCCTTCCCCTCTTTTTTTCCTCCTAAAACTTCTCCGTTGCTTTTAATTCGTTAAAGCATTATTAGGAGTCTCTCTAAGCCTCTTTAGTCAATGACTGTTTGTGGAGTCTGGAAAAGAAAGAAAGCTTGGGAGGGGAGATGGGGGGGCGGGCGGAGTTCTGTGTGTGTGTGTG